>NC_086447.1:738600650-738963650 GCF_028390025.1 Pseudophryne corroboree | reverse complement strand
CAGTCACACAGGGAAGGAATATCCAGGGCTTATGGTCAAGCCTGGAGACATCACTTCACATAAATATCCTGAAGCTAAGGGCCATTTACAATGCTCTAAGCTTAGCAAGACCTCTGCTTCAAGGTCAGCCGGTGTTGATCCAGTCGGACAACATCACGGCAGTCACCCACGTAAACAGACAGGGTGGCACAAGAAGCAGGAGGGCAATGGCAGAAGCTGCAAGGATTCTTCGCTGGGCGGAAAATCATGTGATAGCACTGTCAGCAGTATTCATTCCGGGAGTGGACAACTGGGAAGCAGACTTCCTCAGCACGACCTCCACCTGGGAGAGTGGGGACTTCACCCAGAAGTCTTCCACATGATTATAAACCGTTGGGAAAAACTCGACAGGTATTGCGCCAGGTCAAGGGACCCTCAGGCAATAGCTGTAGACGCTCTGGTAACACCGTGGGTGTACCAGTCAGTGTATGTGTTCCCTCCTCTGCCTCTCATACCCAAGGTACTGAGATTGATAAGATGGAGAGGAGTAAGCACTATATTCGTGGCTCCGGATTGGCCAAGAAGGACTTGGTAACCGGAACTTCAAGAGATGCTCACGGAGGATCCGTGGCCTCTACCTCTAAGAAGGGACCTGCTCCAGCAAGGACCCTGTCTGTTCCAAGACTTACCGCGGCTGCGTTTGATGGCATGGCGGTTGAACGCCGGATCCTGAAGGAAAAAAGGCATTCCGGATGAAGTCATCCCTATCCTGATCAAAGCCAGGAAGGATGTAACCGCAAAGCATTATCACCGCATTTGGCGAAAATATGTTGCGTGGTGCGAGGCCAGTAGGGCCCGAAGGAGGAAATTCAACTGGGTCGATTCCTACATTTCCTGCAAACAGGAGTGTCTATGGGCCTGAAATTGGGGTCCATTAAGGTTCAAATTTCGGCCCTGTCAATTTTCTTCCAAAAAGAACTAGCTTCAGTCCCTGAAGTTCAGACGTTTGTAAAAGGGGTACTGCATATACAGCCTCCTTTTGTGCCTCCAGTGGCACTTTGGGATCTCAATGTAGTTTTTGGGTTCCAAAAGTCACATTGGTTTGAACCACTTAAATCTGTGGAGTTAAAATATCTCACATGGAAAGTGGTCATGCTGTTGGCCCTGGCCTGGGCCAGGCGCGTGTCAGAATTGGCGGCTTTATCCTGTAAAAGCCCTTATCTGATTTTCCATTCGGACAGGGCGGAATTGAGGACTCGTCCTCAGTTTCTCCCTAAGGTGGTTTCAGCGTTTCACCTGAACCAACCTATTGTGGTGCCTGCGGCTACTAGGGACTTGGAGGACTCCAAGTTGCTAGACGTTGTCAGGGCCCTGAAAATATATGTTTCCAGGACGGCTGGAGTCAGGAAAACTGACTCGCTGTTTATCCTGTATGCACCCAACAAGCTGGGTGCTCCTGCTTCTAAGCAGACTATTGCTCGTTGGATTTGTAGTACAATTCAGCTTGCACATTCTGTGGCAGGCCTGCCACAGCCAAAAATCTGTAAATGCCCACTCCACAAGGAAGGTGGGCTCATCTTGGGCGGCTGCCCGAGGGGTCTCGGCTTTACAACTTTGCCGAGCAGCTACTTGGTCAGGAGCAAATACGTTTGTAAAATTCTACAAAATTGATACCCTGGCTGAGGAGGACCTGGAGTTCTCTCATTTGGTGCTGCAGAGTCATCCGCACTCTCCCGCCCGTTTGGGAGCTTTGGTATAATCCCCATGGTCCTTACGGAGTCCCCAGCATCCACTTAGGACGTTAGAGAAAATAAGAATTTACTTACCGATAATTCTATTTCTCGTAGTCCGTAGTGGATGCTGGGCGCCCATCCCAAGTGCGGATTGTCTGCAATACTGGTACATAGTTATTGTTACCAAAAAATCGGGTTATTGCTGTAGTGAGCCATCTTTTCTAGAGGCTCCTCTGTTATCATGCTGTTAACTGGGTTCAGATCACAAGTTGTACGGTGTGATTGGTGTGGCTGGTATGAGTCTTACCCGGGATTCAAGATCCTTCCTTATTGTGTACGCTCGTCCGGGCACAGTATCCTAACTGAGGCTTGGAGGAGGGTCATAGGGGGAGGAGCCAGTGCACACCAGATAGTCCTAAAGCTTTCTTTAGATGTGCCCAGTCTCCTGCGGAGCCGCTATTCCCCATGGTCCTTACGGAGTCCCCAGCATCCACTACGGACTACGAGAAATAGAATTATCGGTAAGTAAATTCTTATTTTTTCTAAGCCATAATTTTTTAGTTCTGTGCGTACTTTGCAATGACGCGTTATTTCTGTATGATATTGCTCTGTGCTCTTTGCCTCCTGGGATGTAGGGGGACTGGTTGCTCCTGTCCCTGTTTATTGTTTGCTCAGTCTTGCTATGTTGCGATGCCAGGTTTTGCTGTATGTCTCTTTGATCTATCCTGTTACCCCTTTCCGTTACGATTTCTATGTCTGCTGTTTCTGGGGGGCTCCGTCTGCTCAGCTGGAACGTTCGGGGATTGAATGAAAAAATCAAAAGATCGTTGGTCCTGACTCAGGTTAAAAAATACCAGGCGGACATAATTTGTCTTTCTGAAACACATTTGCATGGAGGTAGGGTGTTGGCACTTAAAAAAACATGGGTTAGTCACGTGTATCATTCCACTTTCTCTAGCAGTGCCAGAGGCGTTTCTGTAATGATTAGAAAGTCCGTACAATTTCATCTGGATGACTGTGAAACTGACCAATATGGCAGATACGTCTTCCTACGAGCCCATATTAACTGCAGATTGTTTCATATATTAGCAGTATATGTCCCCCCGCCATATAATAATGAGGTTCTCCGTCACGCTGCCCGTTTCCTGGCCTGGTCCCCTGCTACCCCTGTGATATGCCTAGGGGATTTTACCAATGTTATGGATAGTGGTATGGACAGGTGGAGGGAGTCTGTTGCGTCTTCCCCTCCCCTGGCGTCCCCTACCTCGTTCGCGAGACTGGTGGGGGAGCTGGGGCTGGAGGATGTATGGAGATGTCGTAATCCCGCGGCCACTCATTTCTCCTGTCAGTCCGCTACCCATCATGCTTTCTCTCGTATTGATTTGGTTTTAGTTTCTCCTGATTTATCCCCGGACGTGCTGGCGGTGGATTATCTCCCTAGGAGCATATCGGATCACTCTCCTGTTTTAGTCACAGTTAATATTGGTTGGGTGCGGGGTGCAAAAATGTGGAAGCTTAACCCCTTTTGGTTGACTCTACTGGGGGGGGGGGGTGCGGATCTGATTGCCGCCTGGGAAGGGTTCCAGGAGGATAATTTACTATACAGTGTTCTGTCGCTGAAGCATGATGCCTTTAAAGCGTTTTTGCGGGGCTCCTTTATAAAGCGGATCTCTGAAGTTAAAGCGTTCAGTAAGAGGGAGGAGGTGCGGTTGGAATCTTTGTGCCAGCAACTGGAATCTCAATATCTTATTACCCATTTGCGGTCTGATGAGTTGTTGTGGAAGAACGTGCAGAGTGAGTGGTCGGATTGTTTATTTGAGAAATCCAGGCGTAGACTCCTTTTTGCAGGACATGAGCAGTATTTTTGGGCGGAGATGAATGGCAGCTACTTGGCCTTTTTGGCCCGGTCTGATTCCCCTAGAACAGTAATTCAGTGTGTGAAGAACTCTGCTGGCCAACTGTGTTATTCTGGATCAATGGTGGCGGAGACCTTCCGTAGTTATTATTCCTCGCTTTATGCCTCCCGAGCCGGTTACTCTGATGATCAGCTTGGGGAGTTTTTGGCTCAGTTGACCTTGCCATGCTTGTCCCGGGAGGACTCGGGGGCTCTGGATACACCTATCACGTTGGAGGAGGCGGAGGCTGCGATCCTGTCTCTCCCGGCATCTAAGGCACCGGGATCCGATGGACTTCCGGGTGAAGTCTATAAAAAATACAGTACGTTTTTTGCCCCCTATCTCTTACAATTGTTTGAACTACTCTTAGAGGGTGGGGCTCTCTCGCGTTCTATGGCCGAGGCCAATATAATTGTCCTGTTGAAACCAGGGAAAGACCCCCTGTTCCCCGAGTCTTATCGACCCATCTCCCTCCTCAATACTGATGTCAAGATACTGGCAAAAATCTTGGCATCTCGATTGAATTTGGTAATTGCAACAATAATTCATCCAGACCAGACTGGCTTTATGCCGGGTAAATCCACGGCCCAAAATCTGCGTAGATTGTTCTGTCATCTCCAGAGAAGTGATATGGTGGGGTCGGACGCGGTGGTGGTGTCCCTTGATGCGGCCAAAGCGTTCGACTCCGTAGAATGGAGGTACCTGTGGGGGGTGCTGAAGAAATTTGCTTTTGGCCCTCGATTTATTAGCTTTATCCAGTTGTTGTATTCCTTGCCTGTGGCTCGCGTGACGGCCAATGGTTTCACGTCTGAGCTTTTTGCGTTGGAAAGGGGCACTCGACAGGGTTGCCCCCTATCTCCTGCACTGTTTGCGATCGCCGTGGAGCCGTTGGCCGCCCTGCTGCGCAGTAATGGCGGGGTCAAGGGAGTTGAGATTGGGGGTCATGTAGATGTGGTGGCGCTATACGCGGATGACATGCTTCTTTTCTTGCAGGACTCTGATGACTCCCTACAAACAGTGTTACAGGTAGTGGAGAATTTTGGTATCTTTTCCGGTCTGCTAATTAACTGGGACAAATCCCACATTTTTCCTATTTCTGGCCTTCTCCCTGAAAACACACGGGGGGCGTATCCTTTGCAATGGACACTGCGGTTCAAGTATTTAGGCATCTGGATTACTCCTATGGCGCGTAGCTATGTGGCCCAAAATATCGACCCCATATTAGCGACATTTAAAGAGAAGGCTCATAGCTGGAAAAAAATACCATTGTCTGTCCTGGGTAGGGTTAATTTATTTAAAATGGTGATGCAGCCAAAGTTCCTTTATGTTCTGCACAATTCCCCGGTCTACCTCCCCAAGAAGATCTTTACTGTTATTGAGGGAGTTTTATCCTCATTTATATGGAGTGGCAGGCCAGCGCGGGTCTCTATTAGAACACTATGCAGATCTCAGATGTCCGGCGGGGCAAGTCTCCCGGATCTCAGACTATACTATGTGGCGGCTCAGCTGGCCCATCTGAGTAAATGGACCGGGGATTCTCTGGGTACTACGGTGAGGGGGTTTCTGGCTGAGCGGACGGAGTGCTCTCCTGCTTTCTCTCTCTCTCCTCTTCAGCTTCTCCTTTCTGGTCTCTCAGCGTCTGGCTTGCCTCCCCTGTTGCGTCAAGCCTTGCTTATCTGGCGCTATGCGCACACTTTATATGATTGGGAGGGACATGATACCTGTACCCCACTGTGGTTCAATAGTGCATACCCTGAGCTATATGAGATGTCGCTAGATAATATATGGATTGCTAGGGGTGTCATGGCACTGGGTCAGCTATACCACGGTGGAGTGCTGAAGTCATTTCAGCAACTGAAGATCGAATTTGATGTACCTAACACTGCTATGTTCCGGTATTTTCGGCTTAGACATGCTGTACAGACCCAATTCCCTCACGGCCCACCATTGATTGTTGACTCACCTGTTAGGACGCTGCTTACTTCTTTGAGTCAGAGGGGGAAGGTGTCTACCATGGGTTCACTACGGCTGGCCGGCGGTCGGGCTCCCGGCGACCAGCATCCCGGCGCCGGGAGCCCGACCTCCGGCTTACCGACAGCTTGGCGAGCGCAAATGAGCCCCTTGCGGGCTCGCTGCGCTCGCCACGCTACGGGCACGGTGGCGCGCTACGCGCGCCACACTATTTTATTCTCCCTCTATGGGGATCGTGGACCCCCACGAGGGAAAATAATTGTCGGTATGCCGGCTGTCGGGCTCCCGGCGCCGGTATACTGAGCGCCGGGAGCCCGACCGCCGGCAAACAGAAGACCACCCGTCTACCATATATGCTGCTTTAAATAATAATAGCTATCCCGATCTATTAAATAATCTCCGTATTAAATGGGAGACTGATTTGGGGCAATTGTCCCATGAGCAGTGGCTCCAGATTATTATGAGTTCCCTTAAATACACTACGCCATGTATAAGGTATAAACAGGTTTTTTTCTACATTCTACACAGGGCCTATCGCACTCCGGTTACTATGCAGAGGGCTGGTCTTAGGGAAGATTCTAACTGCCCCAGGTGTCGGGCAGCCGATGACGGATTTTGGCACTTACTGTGGGATTGCCCTGAGATTTCCCTTTTCTGGCGTAAAGTGTGGTGTGATGTGATCATGACAGCACCGTCCCTCCCTACATTAGATCCTGGTATATGTTTATTTGGGTTAGATTTGGAGGAAACACACTCTGTTTTACTGTACAAATATGTCCTGTGTCTCACTACGCTAGCTAAGGTGGTTATCGCTAGGGTCTGGTTCTCTGCTGGTGTACCTAGGGTGGAGCACTGGAGGGCGTTGGTGAACGAGGTAATTCGTCATGAGAGACATATGTATAAAATACGGGGTTCCACCTCTCGATTTACGGAGATGTGGGATCGCTGGAGTAGCACAAGGCTGGGCGGGCAGGTATTAAGCACCTGAGCGACATTTGTAATAATATGGATACTCTTTGTCGTGGATATATATACGATAAGAATTAACACGCACACCAAATTGTGATCTGAAAATATCTGTTTATTGATGGCAATTGTTATTGTTATAGTTAATTTTCAATGTTGATGTTTTGTTATGTTTCTGTGACACAAAACTCAATAAAAATCACTTGATTTAAAAAAAAGAATAAAGCAATAGATACTCACATGGGACGGCGAGGGTGTCCATTGAGAAGCCAAATTATGATGTGAGGGCAAGGAGTTTAGATGCAGAGGGGACATCAATAGAGATACAGTAGTTACGATGAGGGAGGGAAGGTCTGAAGAGAGGAAGTGGGGGATCCAGGAAGCAAAAAAGAAATTCAAGATTTCTGCAGCAGGGTACATAGGGTTCCACCTGGAACATCTGGGTGTAGTGGATGGATCAGGAATCTGGGCACCAAACAGTTGAAGCTTATTTATTTTTTTTAAATATCAAAATATGAGGAAAATTGAAATACAAACCGTTAAAGCTTTAGCTGTCCCAAGATGCTCTGCTTCACTCCTCTAACCCCGCCTCCAGGCACAGGCAAACCAGTTAAGTTGGTGCCGGCAGAATAGCAGGTGCACTGAATGGTGGGCTGCTAAAAGCTTTTTATTTTTATAATACTTGACTATTTTTCCTCAGGGCTGGCAGCGCTGTAAGTCTAGGTGATTACAGTGCTGCAGCTCCATCATCCCCATGCCAGCGCTGCATACTCCCACTGGCTGCGCCTGGGTACTTGCAGCGAGGACGTCCGCGGCTCTGGCACCGCTGCTGCATTGGACCCAGGACTGCGTGGCTGATACCAGGAGGTCAGGTAAGAGGGTTCTCTTTGCGGGACCTGCTGCTAAATTGCTGTCTGGGGAGACGGACAGCGGCGCTGGCGTGGACACGGTCTTTGTGCAGGGACCCTACTAAACCATGAGCATGAGGGCACAGGTCTAGGTGTATTAACACCTATTATAATAAAGCCCATAGTACCTTCGGTTGAGGACCAGCATAGGGGAGTCAGCACTTTGACCTGTAGCCCCTCCCTTGGCTCTGGGCGCCATCTACTGCAGATTTCCCGCCCTTGAGCTGCCTCACTCCATCTTCCCTCACAGAGACTGGCAGCCATCTTACAAAGAGCAAGCAAGTAGGTCTCCGGGATTGATGTGCTATGTCTCCCTGTAAAAACGCCTACCTGGCCAGGTTTTTACATCACTTTATTGTCCTACCTGCCTTATAAGGCTGTGTAGTTGATGTGTTATTTGCAGTTATATTGTACAAGTTTCTGCATGATCCTACCTGCCTCAGGCCTGAGAAGTTGATAAGAGTCCATTGCAGTATTCTAGTATAATTTTTTTCTGCATTGTGAGTCAGTGTTTTTTTTTTTTTCGCTGTCTGGTTTCACTTTCAGTATCTCGGATATCTATCCCTGTTATGGGCGCTGTTTACTCACAGAATATACCTATTTACTAATATTTTTATCTCTGTCTCAGTCACATAATGCCCTGTACTAATTACATTGCATATATTGTACTGTGTTCGTCCACTTTGTTTTGCAATTATGTCTAGAAAACAGGCTGAAGCTCATGTTTTACTCTCGTGCAGTGTTTGTTCAGCCGCTTTTTCTAGGAAAGATATGTTACATGATGGTCTCTGTGCTATATGCTACGCTCCCCCCAGTCAGTCTGCTACTTCTGCCCCCATGAGAAGCCTTTTCTACTCTGTTGGGTACTTTAATAGACCGCCTTGCGCCCCCTATGGGCCCACCTGTGATGCTACCTCCTAATGTAGTACCTATTGTGAATCCGCCGTGGGCGGAAAATTTGTCTAATCAGCTGCAACTAAATCAGTCCCTGACTAGACATAAGACTCCAACAGGACACAAATATGTCTCTGGTCTCTCTAAGCAGAGTACTTCATCCTCGCAATCTACAATCCTCTCTGATGTCTCCTCTGAAGAGGAGGGGGAGCATACAGCCCTTTCTGACACAGGCTCCTGTGCTGCAGAGGAGAAAGCTCCTATTTTAGTAGATGTCCCTGCCCTGGTGGATGCTATTAAGCATAGTCTCCCAACTCTCAGACGAGGAGGAACCCACGACAGTGGTTAAGAAAACTGATACGTTTAAAAAGCAGAAGGTGGTTAAAACTGAGTTGGCCCATTCTGATTATTTGTTGGACATTAGACGGGAACCCTGGACTACTCCCGGTTAGGAGTTCCCTGTATCTAAAAGGGCTTTAGCTTGTTATCCTCTACCAGCGGAAATGTGACAAATGGGAAAATCCTACTGCCGGTGGACTCTCACGTCATCCACTCTGGCTGTTACTGTCACGTCCCTGAGGGAACCGACAGAAAAACGTATTGAGGGTTGCCTGAAATCTATTTATTCCCTTAGAGGGGCCATACATAGACCCACTATTGCTGCTTCTTGGGCTGCAAAGGCTAAAGAAGCTTGGATTCAGTCACTGGAGGAGGAGCTGCCTGAGGATATTTCTGAAGAAAGCAGACTATATCTGTCTCACATTAAAACTGCTTCTTGCTATATTCAGGAAGCATCATCTGAGGCCAGATTGTTGGCCACCAAGGCGTCTGCTACGTTGATTCTGATGTGCCATATTCTGTGGTTAAGACCTTGGAAGGTGGACCTGGACTCCCAAGAAAACCTTGGAAATTCTCTCCTCCACAGAAGATACTCTTTTTGGTGAAGAACTGAATAAAATTGTCGTCTTTGGCGGCAGCCAAGATAGCTTTTCTACCCCAGATTAATCCAATCCAAAAAGCTAAAAGTGCCACTTTTCACGCCTTTCGACCACAAGGAAAGGCTAAGTGTCAGTCGTTTCCTAGACACACTCGCCCTTCCAAATCCGCCAAGCAGCCTGCAAGCCTACCGCAAAAACTGACAAGCCCGCTTGGGGACCCCAGGGTGGGAGGCTGACTTCTGCACTTCGCTCAGGTTTGGCACACGACCACTTCAGACGCTTGGGTGCTAGAAGTTGTCTCACGGTTACGCCATCTCGTTAAAGGGATGTCCCCCTCACCAATATTTCCCCACGGGTCTACCATCAGACCCGGTAAAGGCGCAAATCTTACAATCTGTGGTCAGTTCTCCTACACTCTGGAGTGTAGAGGAGATGTGCAGGTTCCGCATGCCCAAAGGGGCTAGGGTTATTACTCGACTGTTTCTGATTTCTAAACCCAACGGATCACACAAGCATATTCTCAACCTCAAATCTTTGAACAAATTTGTGAGACTATCCAAGTTTCGCATTGAAACTTTGCGTTCAATAGTGCTGGCCGTGGCGCCTGGGGACTACATGGTTTCCCTGGATATTCAGGATGCATATTCCTATTGCCACTTCGCATCAACGGTTCCTATGGTTTGCTACTGGCAACCTACATTACCAGTTCCAGGTGCTGCTGTTTGGACTAAACAATAGCAAAGAGATGTAACCACTCCCTAATAGGCGCTAGATCCATGTAAATATGATATCTCCAATATAGATGTCAAATGAGGTATCAAAATGTAAAATATTTAATAAAATGAACATAAAATATGACAAAAATAGAAATATAAAACACGTGGTGAATCACAATGAAGGCAGGAAGGTGATCGTACCCGTATATTTGGTGGGAGCCGCAGGTGTTGAGAAAGCAGAGTACCCCGGGAAATACCCTGCTATAGGCTCCAGAGATTTAATTCCCAAATGACCATCCACGTGACCCACAGCATGCAGAGGTTGTCCGTCTTGATAATGGAATAAGGCACAGCAGGGCAAAGCCAACGCGTTTCGGTACTATGCTGTCCCTTTTTCAAGGCTGATTGCCCCCTGTGCAGTTGTCCGTGCCTTTATCCTGGTGTAGATCCTATCAGAGGTTGCCGCATGTGCATTTCCTGCTCACTTCCGGTCCGGAAGTGACGTCATATGCGTTCCAAAGGGTTGTTTGCGTTCCATTGACAGGAAGTGGCCTGTGTTGCACTTTATAGGAAGCAGTTCACATGTTTATTTTGAAGTTCCATGTTCAACAAACATTATAATGATGTCCTAAATATGTTGATGATGATTCTTAATGATGGTAAGTTATTCAGATGGGTGATCCTCAAAGAAGAGAGATAACAATCGAATAATAATACAATGAAAAAATTAGTAAATAAAATTTTGTATTTTTTTTTGGGTAAGTAAAAATAGTTATAAGGCATATAAACTGATATGAAGGCTGGATATAGAACGCATTGTGAGGAGAAAAGGGGGGTATTTAAAGAAGCCATTTAATTTCACAGTCCTGATTGAGGCCATTAGGAGCAAGGGTTTTCAGATTGAAAATGGTTTTCATTTGTTTTGGCCAGCAATTTCTCTACATTCCTGTTTTTCCAGGATGCTTTTATGTTGATTAGTCCCATAAATTCAGTGATGGCACTTGTGGAGCACTGATGTTCTTGCCTAAAATGTTCCGAAAGGTTGTGTGTCGTAAGGCCTTTGCGGATATTGCGCAAGTGCTCCCCAATTCGAGTTTTGAGTGATCTCGATGTCCTGCCAATGTAGGATTTGCCACAAGCACAGGATATTAGATATACAACATTAGTAGTATGACAGGTGATGAAGTCATGAATTTTGAAGGTGGTCCCACCATTGATCGTGACTTCAGTGTATTTGGCTTTGTTTGTTCGTATTCTTCTGCATCCCAGACACATTCCGCAGCGATGGAAGCCCTTTGTTCTAATAGGGTTGGTGCTTTAGATGGGTAAGAGACTGTTTTTAATATTAGGGGCTTTGCGGTATATGAATTGGGGTTTATCCGGAATGATGATCTTCAGCGTAGGATCTCCTTTTAAAATGTGCCAGTGTTTGCAAATGATTTTTTGAAGTGTTTATGATCGGAGTCGTAAGAAGAAAAGCCCAATTTGTATCTTTTTTGGAGATGGAAGCAATGTTCTGTTGATCAGTGAGGAGTTGTTCTCTTTCAATCATTGAGGTTTCCTGTATTGCTGTATTGACAGTTTCCATTTTATATCCTTTTTTGAGGAATGATTTTTTTGTAGATCTGTATCTGTTCCTCGCATATGGTTGATTCACTGCAGTTCCTTTTGATTCTTATGACATATCGTGCTGCGGCTCCCTCACCTCCCTCAGCGGCGCTGTATACTCCCACACCATCAGGGGCGGATTGGGAACAAAAAGCGGCCCTGGAAAAATTTGTACTAGTGGCCCCACATGGGCAGCACCAGAGGTGTAAGGTCTAGCCCCTCCCCAGGCATTCCAGATAGTGGGCATGTCCAGCATCAAGGGGGAAGTTAAAAAGAAATAAAATTACATTTCTCATACGTCCTAGAGGATGCTGGGGACTCCAAAAGGACCATGGGGTATAGACGAATCCGCAGGAGCTTGGGCACACTATAAAGACTTAAACTGGGTGTGAACTGGCTCCTCCCTCTATGCCCCTCCTCCAGACCTCAGTTAGACTTTGTGCCCAGGAGTGATGGGTCACACACTAGGGGAGCTCTAGTGAGTTTCTCTAAAAGACTTTGTTAGGTTTTTTTATTTTCAGGGAGACCTGCTGGCTACAGGCTTCCTGCATCGTGGGAGTGAGGGGAGAGAAGTCAGACCTACTTCTTCTTAGTTCAAGGGCTCTGCTTCTTAGGCTACTGGACACCATTAGCTCCAGAGGGTTCGATCACTTGGTGCGCCTAGATGCTTGTTCCCGGAGCCGTTCCGTCAACCCCCTCACAGAAGCCAGAAGAAAGAAGCCGGGTGAGTAATGGAAGAAAAGAAGACTTCAGTAACGGAGGTAACAGCAGCGGTAGCGCTGCGCTCCATGCTCCCACACACCAACGTCTCTGGCAGGGTGCAGGGACGCTGGGGGGGGAGCGCCCTGGGGGCATGTTGCTGAGGTTTATAGCACTGGCGGGGGGACATATTTAGGTGCCCGGGCACCGGGTATGTTCACCCCGCCAGTGTGCCGCGAAACGGAGGGAGCAGCAGCGGTAGCGCTGCACTCCCTGCTCCCGCACTCCATCGCCTCTTGCAGGGCGCTGGGGGGGAGCGCCCTGGGCGGCATATACTGTGTAGATCACTGACGGGGGAACATATTTAGTTGCCCGGACACCGGGTAGCTTCACCCCGCCAGTGTACTGCAGCGTGCGCGCTGCGCTCCATTGCTCCCACACACCAACGGCTTCCGAAGGTGCAGGGCGCAGGCGGGGCGCCCTGGGCAGCGTTTTATATATATATATATATATATATATATATGGGTATATGCAGGGGGTTACTCACTGTATATAGGTCCCTCCAGCTAAATATAGGTATTTATATATTTATATATCGTTTTTTTTTTAGCGGGCTTAAGCGCGCCGGGAAGGGGCGGTGCTTAGCCCTCACAGAGGAGTCAGCGCCATTTTCCTCAGGTCCCCGCCAAGACTTGCTGTATAGTAAGGAGGGGGAGGCACAGTGTTTTTAATGCTATAGGGGTGTCATATAGCATTATGTTTGATAATGGACGCATAATCCTTGTTGTGATACATAAATTCACTGTTTCCCTGTTTGTTTACCCACTATCGGTTAGTCGACATATGTCGACAGGTGTGAGGGCTTTGTCACAAGCTGCTGTGGGGATAACTGTCGGCTTCGCCGGCGCATGGCGGTACTTGATTCGGAAAATTAAGTATTAGCAGGTTGGTGTTTGTGTGCTTAAAAAAGTAAACACGCTAGGGGAGACACAGTTGTTTGTGGATGCCCTGTCGGCATCAACTGTATTTCCAGGGTAAAAAAATTAGCAGGCTGTTATTGCCTTGTACCTGTATATATATGTATATATTTATAGGTATATGTGGGGGGAGTGTTATTGAAATTGTATATGTATGCTACCTTCAGACCCCTCGGGGTTCCGTGGTTATTAGTATTTTTTGCCCGCTTACTATTCCTTGCTGTCGACATTTACTAAGTTTCTGTCGACCATAACGTTCCTGGTAGATCCACATCTGAGGCATGTCAGTACATGGTCATACACATTCACAACACATTACTGTCACTAGGGACCTGACAGGTCTGGACAATGCACTTGCGTATAGGTTATATCTATATGTATATATATGTAGATATATGTTTATATATGCATGGTTAGGATATGTGTGTTTTATTGTGTATTACATTATGTATATCCATGAATGCTGAAATAATGGTATTCTTATCATGTGCTAGTCGCTCTGTTGATTAAGCTCTAGCTTGGCCGTGACGAGTTGGTTTTCGATCCTATCAAGGAGTCCGAATATTATTCTCTTCCCGACGCAGAGAGAACATTCTGGCAGCCAACTCCTGGTCGACGCAGAGCCCGGTCGCAAAGGAACATACACAGGAAGCTAAGTGATATTTTATTTCTATACTTTGACCTTGTTTGCATGGCATGCACATGAGGGTGTGTTATATTCGGGTAGGCATCCGATAGTATTACCCTACCAAGAGTGGGTAACCTGCTTAGGTTGATTCTACTTTATAACATTGCAGCAGGCTGCCCGTGACACCAGGAGGTGTGGCCGCGAAAATGCTGAGGATGTCTCCGTGAGATACTGGAGGGAGGTATACAGCTGTTTGGAGAGGCCTCTGTTCAGTCAATCTCTGCGGATACCACTAGTAAGTCTAACTTCGTGAGTTAGGCTCCTTCACAACGGTTGGTGACGCATTCTTTTGTGGGATGCAGTCGTTTTAACCGGTTCGATGCCGTTCCTTTTTCCTTTTCTGTGCAGACAGTGAAAGTTGAAAAGGTAAGAGTTCTGCAGCCTTGTTAGGTTCGCAGAAATGGATGTCGTTTTCTGTTTCCACCACATCCACCAATTGTCGCTGAGTCAATCGGGGTGACCCCACTCCGGTGAGCTCTCCTCTACTAATTTTCAGTTGGTCCAGGAATAGACTAGGACCTGTGAGTTATTTATAGAATCCAAAGGGGAACATTCTGAGTTACGGTTGTTTCCCCTTACTGGTTTTTCTAATAGATCTTGCCGTTCCACTCTGGAAGGGGTGGTAGTACGCGATGCCATACAGAGGTGCGTCAGGTTCAGGACATTGTCCGGTTGTCCCTGTATAAAGGTGCAAATCGTTGGTTCTCTCTGACTGTTCTTCGACACAGGGATTGGCTGTTGTTCCCAACGATACAGATGTCGGAGGTGGGTTTCTGAGTAGATACTGACCGGTTAAGGTCCGGTATTTTTCCTGTGGAAAGAGGTCTGAGGATCCAGAGTTGGATCAGTTTTGCTGTGACACTTCATCAATATGTTCCGTTACTAAAACAGTTGGGTGCGGCCTAAGAGTTTTTTTTTTTTGGTGAGCAGGTCTAATGCCAGAGTGGCTTTCCAGGGACCAGTTGGAAATGTGGTCCGGGTCTCACCTGCACATGCACCAGAATATAATCCTAACGGCCAGGACATCGCTCCTGTGGTGTCTGCTCGGTTCTCTCCTTCTAGAAGGATGAAGGTTCGGGATCCAGGTTTAGATCCTGGTGTCCGTGCATACAGATCTCCGAGGCTGGGGAGCAGTCCTTGCAAGGGACGTATTTCCAGAGGATAAGATCAAGTTGGAAAGCTTGCCTGCAATAAGATTTCTTGAATTAAGAGCTATTTTCGACGAACGTATACTTCGTGTTCTGCCCATGTTGGTTCTGCCAGACGACTTGAAGTTGTCAGCAGTGGCGTAAATAAGCCGCAATGGCGGAACAAGGAGCAAAGCGGCATTGGCAGAAGATGCAAAGTTTTGCGGTTGGGTGGAAAATCTGGTAAACGCTATATTAGCAGTCTTCGTTCCGGAGGTAAACGACGGAGAAGTAGATTTCCTCTGCTGACGCGATCTCCATCCGGGTGAAATTCAGTCATCATCGAGAAGTTTTCACAGACGTGACAAGTCTTTGAGGAGTGTCGCAATTGGACATATTGGCGTCTCGCCTCAACGAGAGGCCTCAGGGATATTGTTCCAGGTCAAGGGACACTCAAGCTATAGCAGTGACACCCTCGTGACACCGTGGGTGTGTTTAGTCGGTCTGTGGCCTCTCCGCTTTCACTTTATTTTTTTAAGGTGATAATCGTAAGATGAACGAAGGTTCAGGCGATCCTCTTGGATCCGGTCTAGACAAGGAGGGTTTGCTATCCAGTTTTTCATGATTTACTCATAGAAGATACCTGCCCTCTTCCTCTACGTGAGGAACTGTTACAACGAGATCAGGGCTGTCACCGCGCTTACCCCTGCGTGCCTGCTGGTCTGTGTTGCGGCCTCCACCTTCGTTGGTCCACGGGCTCCGGCGCCTGGCTGGCGCGGCTCCTGGCGGTTCTCCGGGGCAGGGGCGCCGCCATGACACCCGGCATAACGTGGGCGGGGAGCAGGTGACGTCATCAGACTGTTCCGCCAATCCAGCGGAGGCGGGAGATTCAAAGGCAGACGCCAGGCAGCGCCTCGGCGCCTGAGTATCGTCTTTTCCCCTGAAGTGGATGCCAGTGCTTCTGTCCTCGGCGGATCTCTCTGCAGCATACCCCAGTGTCTCCGGCATTTCCAGGTGTCAGTTGTTGCACAGCTGCCAGCGTTCCCAGCCGCTGCTGGGTTCCACTGCGCTCTAGTCACCAGTGCTTCTTGGAGTCAGCGTGGGCTGCAGGTTAAACCTCGCTCTCAAGTTATACAAGTCCTCAGTGTCTTTAACCACTGCTCTCAAGTTCTTCAAATCATCAGTGTCTTTAACCACCGCTCTAAAGTTCTTCAAATCATCAGTGTCTTTAACCACCGCTCTCAAGTTCTTCAAATCATCAGTGTCTTTAACCACTGCTCTCAAGTTCTTCAAATCATCAGTGTCTTTAACCACCGCTCTCAAGTTCTTCAAATCATCAGTGTCTTTCACCACCGCTCTCAAGTTCTTCAAATCATCAGTGTCTTTAACCACCGCTCTCAAGTTCTTCAAATCATCAGTGTCTTTAACCACCGCTCTCAAGTTCTTCAAATCATCAGTGTCTTTCACCACCGCTCTCAAGTTCTTCAAATCATCAGTGTCTTTCACCACCGCTCTCAAGTTCTTCAAATCAGTGTCTTTAACCACCGCTCTCAAGTTCTTCAAATCATCAGTGTCTTTAACCACCGCTCTCAAGTTCTTCAAATTCTCAGAGTCTTAACCACCGCTCTCAAGTTCTTCAAATCATCAGTGTCTTTTAACCACCACTCTCAAGTTCTTCAGTCACCAGTATCTTTTACCGTCACTCACAAGTACTTCCTGGTCATTTCTCCATACACTCCTTCTCTGTTATGTGACCTTGTGTTGCTCTCTTCCTGCAATAAAGTCCTTTAATATTTTCACCAAGCTTTTCTGTCAGAGTCCTGTATGAGGAAGACCTATATCAAGCCATCCCTGTTCCGACCCAACTGTGGTTCCTCTCCCCTACCATCGGGAGAACCCCCGAGTTCACAACACCCCCAACCTAGGTCAGTGACAGTATACTCAGGCCTCATGGACCCGGGGGATCGGAGCCCAGAGGCAAGTACCATCCAGGACTTGATTTCTCGAGTACAAAGTCAGGAAGCAGCACAGGGCCAGGTGATGCATTACCTCCAGGAATTATCTTGTCGGCTGGATCAAATTCAGACTTCTCTGGCCTCAGTAGTACCGGCCCCAGCTCCAGTACCCGCTCCAGTGGTTGTCTCTAGTAATATTTCATCCTCCTCTGGAACCAGGTCACGCCTTCAGCTCCCTACTCCTTCTCGCTATAATGGGAATCCAAAGAATTGCCGTGGTTTTCTCAATCAGTGCGAGGTACATTTTGAACTGCTTTCACATAACTTCCCTACTGATCGGTCCAAGGTGGCATACATTATTTCTTTGCTCGAGGGTTCAGCGTTGGATTGGGTGTCTCCGTTATGGGAGCGATCTGATCCATTGGTTTCTAGTTACACCAATTTCAGTACGTCATTCCGGAGGATCTTTGATGAGCCCGGCAGGACGACCGCTGCCTCTGCAGACTTGCTTCGTGTCCGACAAGGCTCTCGTTCAGTGGGACAGTATGTGATTAATTTTCAGACCATAGCCTCAGAACTGCGCTGGAATAATGATGCCCTTTGGGCTGCCTTTTGGAACGGGCTCTCCGATCGTCTAAAGGACGAGTTGGTCACTAGAGATTTGCCGGATTCTTTAGAACAGTTGATCTCGTTCTGTGTAAAGGTAGATCTTCGCATGCAGGAATGAGGTGGCGAACGTAGTCGGTCAGATCGATCAAGGGTCCGATCTCTTCCGTCTAAGCAAACGATTATTCCAAGTCCTGATGAACCCATGCAGATTAATCGATCCCGGCTGTCCCCAGAAGAACGTCGGCGTCGTCGTGAGGGTAAACTCTGCCTCTACTGTGGAGCCGCGGATCACTTTCTCAAGTTTTGCAAGTTTCGCCCGGGAAACGGGCAGTCCTAGCTTGTTCCGGAGGAGTCGAGCTAGGAGTTTCTTCTAAACCTTCTCCGCCAGTGGACTGTTTACTCTCGGTGTCTCTGTTCTCCGAGTCAATAGCCAAACCCGTTAAGGCTCTGCTGGACTCAGGGGCTGCAGGGAATTTTATTTCCCTTTCCTGTGCCCAGGATCTGGGTTGTCCGCTACGGTCGGTCGAACAATCTATTACGTTGACTGCTATCAATGGTACCCAAATTTCTAACAGTCTGATTTCAAGTTGTACAGTACCAATCAAACTGCAAGTGGGAGCTCTGCATCAAGAACACCTAGAGTTCCTAGTGATTCGGGAGATGCCCCACGATCTGGTTCTTGGCCTTCCTTGGCTTAAACTTCACAACCCTCACGTCGACTGGAGTTTGACACAAATAACATCTTGGAGTTCTTTTTGTCATTCAAATTGTCTCACCCCAGTCTATCCGCTCTGTGTATCTTCCAAGTCAGATGAAGGGCTCATTCCGGAGGCCTATCAGGAGTTTTCTGACGTGTTCTCGGAGCAAGCGGCCGATCAGCTACCACAGCATAGACCCTGGGACTGCCCCATTGAGCTCATTCCGGGGAAAATGCCACCTCGGGGTCGCACTTATCCCTTATCATTGCCCGAGACCCAAGCTATGTCGGACTATATCAAGTCTAATCTGCAGAAAGGATTCATCCGCCCCTCTACTTCTCCGGCGGGGGCGGGTTTCTTTTTTGTGAAGAAGAAGGACGGAGGGCTGAGACCATGTATTGACTATCGTGGTCTAAATAATGTCACCATTAAGAACAAGTATCCTTTGCCGCTCATTACGGAGCTTTTTGATAGAGTTCGCGGACCCCGAGTTTTCACCAAGCTTGATTTAAGGGGAGCTTATAATTTGATACGTATCCGACAGGGGGATGAATGGAAGACGGCCTTCAATACCAGGGACGGGCATTACGAGTATCTGGTAATGCCGTTTGGCCTCAGCAACGCCCCTGCCGTCTTCCAGGGATTCATTAACGAAGTCTTTCGGGATATGCTATACCTAAGTGTAGTGGTATATTTGGATGACATTCTGATATTTTCTAAAAATCTCACAGAGCACAGAATACAGGTCAAAGAGGTACTTCTTCGATTGTGAGAGAATCATCTTTATGGCAAGATTTCCAAATGTACTTTTGAGGTTCCTTCTATTCCATTTCTTGGTTACATCATTTCGGGCACGGAGCTTTGTATGGATCCAGAGAAACTCACTGCCATCCGGGACTGGACTCAGCCTCTTTCCTTGACGGTACAACGAATTCTGGGCTTTGCAAATTACTACCGGAAATTCATAAAGGGATTCTCTACCATCGTGGCACCCATTACTGCCCTAACCAAGAAGGGTTCTGACCCAAGTCATTGGTCCTCCGAAGCTGTAACAGTGTTCGCTCAGTTAAAGGCAGCCTTTATGTCCGCTCCAGTCCTTCAACAACCAAATTTTTCAAAACCATTCTTCTTGGAGGTTGATGCTTCCTCGGTAGGCATAGGTGCCGTGCTTTCGCAGTACGCTCCAGATGGGAAGTTACATCCATGTGGTTTCCATTCTCGCAAATTCTCTCCTGCGGAACAGAATTACACCATTGGAGACAAAGAGCTTTTGGCAATAAAATCTGCCTTGGAGGAATGGAGATATCTTTTGGAAGGTGCTAAACACCTAATTACAATTTTCACTGATCATAAGAATTTGCTGTACCTCAAGACGGCCCAGTGCTTGAATCCCAGTCAAGCTAGATGGGTGCTCTTCTTTACCCGGTTTTCGTTTGTTATTAAGTACCGGGCTGGGACTTTTAACACCAAGGCTGATGCTTTATCCCGTTCCTTAACAGCTTCGGATGAGGAGAATTCCGTTGAGAAGACTTTGATTCTCAGTCCAGTTTCTATGTCAGCGGCTCCCACCGCTTTGGGTCCTCCTCCTGGGAGAATGTCTGTGCCAGCTAAATTTCGACCAAGGTTGTTGCAGTGGGCTCATGTTTCCAAGTTTTCCGGTCATCCTGGAGTTCAAAAGATGTGGGAGTTTCTACGAAGGTCTTACTGGTGGGACACTATGAAGAAGGATATTCAAGATTATGTCAACTCATGTCCTCAGTGTGCTCAGCACAAAATTCCTCGTTTGCCTCCTGTGGGGTTATTGCATCCACTGTCCATTCCTCAGAGGCCTTGGACCCATATCTCTATGGACTTTGTCACCAAATTGCCCCTCTCCAAGGGTCACAATACTGTCTGGGTAATTATCAACCGTTTCTCTAAAATGGCACATTTTGTACCTTTGACTGGGTAACCATCAGCTCCCAAGTTGGCTTTGTTATTTACCCGAGAACATTTCCGCCTGCACGGCTTACCTCAGGAAATTGTCTCTGACCGGGGGGTACAATTCACTGCAAGATTCTGGAGAGCTCTCTGTACGGCCTTACAAATAAAACTCAAGTTTTCATCCGCTTACCATCCACAAACCAATGGGCAAACTGAACGCGTCAATCAAGATTTAGAGACTTTTCTCCATGTTTATCTTTCTCCTTCGAAAGATGATTGGGTGGAACTGTTGCCATGGGCCGAGTTTGCCCATAATCATCTGTACCACTCTTCGACTGGTAAGTCCCCATTTTTCATTAATTATGGGTTCCATCCTCAAGTTCCTGAATTACCCATTTGTCCTCCGGAGGAGGTTCCTGCTGCAGCCTCTACTCTTCGGCACTTCAGCCAAATTTGGATTCGAGTTCATGCTAATCTCAAGAGAGTTTCCGGCCGCTATAAGTTCTTTGCGGATAGGAAGCGACGAGCAGCTCCCCAATACAAGGTTGGTGACAGGGTATGGCTTTCCACCCGCAACCTCCGGTTAAGGGTGCCCACTATGAAGTTCGCCCCAAAGTTTATTGGTCCTTACCCCGTGTTACAAGTCCTGAACCCGGTTGTCTGCAAATTGGGATTGCCTTCCCACCTCCGGATACCAAATTCCTTTCATGTTTCTCTCCTTCGCCCCCTTATTTTAAACCAGTTCCATTCGAAGTCCCCAAGGCCAACCTCTGCAGAGTCTGAAGCTGGAACGGACTTTGAAATCAAAGCTATTCTTGACTCTCGTTATCTTCACAAGAATCTACAGTATTTGGTGGAGTGGAAAGGTTTTGGCCCCGAGGAGAGGAGCTGGGTCAAGGCTACTGAAGTTATGGCTCCCCGACTGTTGCGGATTTTCCATTCCAGACATCCAACAAAACCTGGAAAGTGTCCGGGGGCCACTCCTGGAGGAGGGGGTACTGTTACATGCCATAGGCGGCGTTCACCGCGCTTACCCCTGCGTGCCTGCTGGTCTGTGTTGCGGCCTCCGCCTTCGTTGGTCCACGGGCTCCGGAGCCTGGCTGGCGCGGCGCCTGGCTGGCGCGGCTCCCGGCGGTTCTCCGGGGCAGGGGCGCTGCCATGACACCCGGCATCACGTGGGCGGGGAGCAGGTGACGTCATCAGACTGTTCCGCCAATCCAGCGGAGGCGGGAGATTCAAAGGCAGACGCCGGGCAGCGCCTCGGCGCCTGAGTATCGTCTTTTCCCCCTGAAGTGGATGCCAGTGCTTCTGTCCTCGGCGGATCTCTCTGCAGCATACCCCAGTGTCTCCGGCATTTCCAGGTGTCAGTGGTTGCACAGCTTCCAGCGTTCCCAGCCGCTGCTGGGTTCCACTGCGCTCTAGTCACCAGTGCTTCTTGGAGTCAGCGTGGGCTGCAGGTTAAACCTCGCTCTCAAGTTATACAAGTCCTCAGTGTCTTTAACCACTGCTCTCAAGTTCTTCAAATAATCAGCGTCTTTAACCACCGCTCTCAAGTTCTTCAAATCATCACTGTCTTTAACCACCGCTCTCAAGTTCTTCAAATCATCACTGTCTTTAACCACCGCTCTCAAGTTCTTCAAATCATCACTGTCTTTATCCACCGCTCTCAAGTTCTTCAAATCATCACTGTCTTTAACCACCGCTCTCAAGTTCTTCAAATCATCAGTGTCTTTAACCACCGCTCTCAAGTTCTTCAAATCATCAGTGTCTTTCACCACCGCTCTCAAGTTCTTCAAATCATCAGTGTCTTTAACCACCGCTCTCAAGTTCTTCAAATCATCAGTGTCTTTAACCACCGCTCTCAAGTTCTTCAAATCATCAGTCTTTCACCACCGCTCTCAAGTTCTTCAAATCATCAGTGTCTTTAACCACCGCTCTCAAGTTCTTCAAATCATTAGTGTCTTTAACCACCGCTCTCAAGTTCTTCAAATCATCAGTGTCTTTAACCACCGCTCTCAAGTTCTTCAAATTCTCAGAGTCTTAACCACCGCTCTCAAGTTCTTCAAATCATCAGTGTCTTTTAACCACCGCTCTCAAGTTCTTCAGTCACCAGTATCTTTTACCGTCACTCACAAGTACTTCCTGGTCATTTCTCCATACACTCCTTCTCTGTTATGTGACCTTGTGTTGCTCTCTTCCTGCAATAAAGTCCTTTAATATTTTCACCAAGCTTTTCTGTCAGAGTCCTGTATGAGGAAGACCTATATCAAGTCATCCCTGTTCCGACCCAACTGTGGTTCCTCTCCCCTACCATCGGGAGAACCCCCGAGTTCACAACACCCCCAACCTAGGTCAGTGACAAGGGCGTCTATCAAAACTTACTGCGGCTGCGTCTGATGGCGAGGCGGTTGAATGCCATATCCTAAGCCAAATGGATGTTCCCAGTGAAGTAATTTCCTCAATTCTTCAGGCTAGAAAATAAGTAACGGCAAAGCCTTACCACAGTAGTTGGTGTAACTATGTGTCTTGGTGTGTATCCAGGAAGGCTCCTATAGAAGACTTTCAGCTAGGTCGTTCTTATCCATACTTTACAAGTCGGTGTGGATGCAAGCCTAAAGTTAGGCTCCATTTCAGTGCAGTATGGCCTTATAAATTTCTTTAAAAAAATAAAATAAAATTCTCTCTTGGAAAGTGGTCATGCTATTGGCTTTGACGTCCCCAAGGCGGGTGTCGGAAGTGGTGGTTTTGTCTCACATGTGGATAGAGAGGAATTGAGAACTCGGTTAGTAGTTCTGCCAAGAGTGGTTTCTGGGTTTCGCAGAAATCGGCCTATTTTGATGCCGGTGGTTACTTAGGCATTAGTAGATTCAAATTCTCTCGATGTAGCCAGGGATTTGAATACTTAGGTTGCCAATTTGGCTCAGTTTGGAGAAACAGAGGCTCTGTTTGTCTGGTATGTTCCCAGCGTGATTTGGGTGACTGCGTTATGCAGTCTGTTACACGCTGGATCTGTGATGCGATTTGGCATGTTAGTTCTACGGCTGGATTGCCGTCACCGAAGTCGGTGGAGGCCCATTTTACTGGGAAGATGGGCTCTTCTTGGGCGGATGCCCGAGGAGTCTCGGCGGTTCAACTTTGCAGAGCGGATACTTGGTCAGGTTCAAACGCTTTTGCTATGCTCTACAAGTTTGATACCCTGGCTGATGGGGACCTTTTGTTTGCTCAATCTGTGCTGCAGAGTCGTCCGCACTCTCCTGCCCGTTCTGGAGCTTTGGTATAGACCCCATGGTCCTTTTGGAGTCCCCAGCATCCTCTAGGACGTATGAGAAAATAGGATTTTAGTACCTACTGGTAAATCCTTTTCTCTTAGTCCGTAGAGGATGCTGGGCGCCCGTCCCAGTGCGTACTGTGTCTGCAGTTATTGGTTTTGGTTACACTCTGGTGGTGTTTCTTCTCTGTCAGACTGTTGCTGCCGTTGTTCATGCCATGGCATGCGGTGTCTTATTATTGGTTGTGTTGACACACAGGTTGTGTTACATATTCTTTCAGCATGTGGCTGTGTATTGTTCATACCGTTGGCTGGTATTCTATTGAATGCCACGTTCTGCGGTATGTTTGTGGTGTGAGCTGGTATGACACTCACCGTGTTTATATAAAAATAAATTCTTTCCTCGAAATGTCCATCTCTCCTGGGCATAGTTTTCTAACTGAGGTCTGGAGGAGGGGCATAGAGGGAGGAGCCAGTTCACACCCAGTTTAAGTCTTTATAGTGTGCCCAAGCTCCTGCGGATCCGTCTATACCCCATGGTCCTTTTGGAGTCCCCAGCATCCTCTACGGACTAAGAGAAAAGGATTTACCGGTAGGTACTAAAATCCTATTATTATGAGCACATTATATGATACACCTTCAGAATTTAGGAAACTATATCATTCTTTAGAAAGATATATTTTCTTGCTTATTACATTAACCGTATCCCAATCACTATTCACTCAATCTTATATGTCAGCCAAGCAGGCAGACAGAGCATACACTAGATCATCTGCAATCACAGGCTGAGTGTCATATATGCAAATTATTTTGCATCTTATTCATTATGTCTATAAAAAGGACCACATGTCCTCAAACAAAACAGGCCCCACAGGTGCACCGGCTCACCGGGAATCTTCCCTGTAGACCCTATGGCCGATCCGCCTCTGCGCACCATGGTTGCCAGGTACTTACAGCGGAGGTGCTCCAGTTTCATCAGGCACACACATACCGCCGCTGCTCTCCTGGATCACGTGGCCGCACATCTACGGAGGAGGTAAGATGGTCACCCAGATGGGACCCGCCGAAATCGCGATCCGGACGTGGTCTCCGGAAACGGACCGCGCCTCTGCCGTGGACACTGTGGCCGTGCAGGGACCCCACTAAATCCACCAGGGCAAGGAGCACAGGTCGGATTTGCTAAAATCCGTTTCACGTAGAAGCCATACTACCTTGTGGTGAAGTCCAGCAGAGGGGATAAGGCTCTGACCTGTAGCTCTTCCCCCAGCCCCAGGCGCCATCTACAGCAGATGTTCCCACTCTGGAGCTGCATCTCTCTCCCTCACTCCCTGTCAACGTTTGGGCGCCATTACACAGAGCTGCGCTGATCCTGGGACTGCTAGGCACTGTCTCCTCTGTAAAGCTGCCTGCCTCATCAGCGCTGTGCATTTACACGACACGTAAGTATTCTACATGTCGTTTAGACAGTGTTAGTTAAGAACAAGTGCATAACTACAGTGATATTTAGTACAAGTATCCTGTGATATCCAGTATTTACTGTGCATTGTTATATCTGTATACATACATAGCTCTATGTAGTATTACCAGCGCAGTTTTATTGTTGTATGTAATAATTTCTGCATTGTACATGTGACTGTGTATGCCAATAGCTGCTGTGTGGTTCCTATTCCGTGTATCTCACACATACTGCTATCCCTATATTCTGTACCCTATATATACAGTGTTTCACAGGATATACTATTTGGTATTTTTCTATGTGTATTTCAGTCACCCTATACCGCTTAAATCCTCTGTTTGTGTTCCGCGCTTGCAGTCACACAGGGTTTTTTTTGTCAGGTACTGTGTTTGTCTGGCTATATTGTACTACTACACCCTAAGGCTACGTTTCCAAGTAATGTCTGCTACACAGGGCAGGAATTGCGTGGACACTCCTGCCTCATGCAGTGCTGACGCCACGGTTTTACCTGAGGAAAATATTTCAGCTGAGGATCCAGGTACTGGGTGTTCTGCACCCCCTAGTCAGCCTGCAGCACCGGTACCACACCAAGACCTACCTTGGGCTGCTTTTTCTAATATGCTGACTACGCTTGTAACAAGACTTACGCCCCCTGTGGGACCTCCTGTGCCATTACAGCCGCATATTGTCCCTGTAGTTAATCTGCCATGGGCGGATACTCTGTCAACTCTGTTACAGCAATTAAATCAGTCCTTGGTTAAACAAACACCTAACCCTCGCCCTCCTAGGACCAAAGGGTCATCTAAACGGGCAATTTCTTCCTCACGATCCACTCATGGTTCGGATACTTCATCCGATGAAGATGGGGAATATATTGATCCATCAGACACTGATGCAGCTGCTTCTGATGATGAATCTATAACACAGGTTTATGTACCTGACCTAGTGGAGGCTATCACACTGATTCTTCAGATTGATAACCCTCCAGATACGTCTAAAAAACCTGATAAGTTCAAACATCAGAAGTTTACTAAATTAGTTTTACCACTTTCTGAACATTTAGTTGACATACGTCAGGAATCCTGGGAGTCTCCAGGAAAGAAATTCTCCCTGTCTAAACAGATGCTAGCTCGGTATTCCCTCGCTGCAGAGTTAAGTAAATATTGGGAAACACCACCTCCAGTAGACTCACATGTCGCACGTCTTGTGTCTTCTACTCTGCCTGTCACTACCGTCACCTCTATGAACCGACGGATAAGCGTGTGGAGGGTTGTTTGAAGTCTATTTACACTCTTGCATGTGTTGTACATAGACCTACTATAGCAGCTTCTTGGGCTGCAAAAGCTTTTGAAGCCTGGGTTCAAGCTGTTGAGGCGGAGCTACATCTGTATTTTTCTGCTAATAACAGACAGTGGTCTTTCCTATATTACCACAGCCTCTCATTACATTCTGGAGGCGGCTTCTGATGCCGGCGTGCTGGCGGCCAAAGCGTCTACTACGTCCATTCTGGCTTGCCGGATTCTGTGGTTGCGGTCCTGGTCTGTGGATCTGGACTCCAAAAAGACCTTGGAGGTGATCCCTTTTAAGGGAAAAATCCTTTTTGGGGAAGATCTGAACAAGATTGTTGCTGACTTAGCAGACATGCAGTTTTAACAGACGCTGAGTACTAGTCCTTCGGCTCCGAAGGCTAAGAGTACCGCCTTTCGTTCCTTTCACCCTCCAAGTAAAGCAAAGGGTCAGGCGTACCCAAAACAGGCTCGCACTTCCAAAACCTGTAAGCCCAAACCTAAACGTTTCTAAGCTGCCCGTCAGCCTGCTCCAAAACCAGACAAGTCTGCTGCATGACGGGGCGGGCCGCCCCGTGGGGGACCCCAGGGTGGGAGGCAGACTTCTGCGGTTCGCCCAGGTATGGTTACAGACCACTTTGGATGCCTGGGTGAGGGAAGTTGTCGCTCACGGATACGACATCTCTTTCAAGAAACATCCCCCTCGCCAGTTTTGCTCGACAAATATCCCTTCGGATCCGTTGAAAGCAAAAACTTTACATTTGGTGGTACAACCCCTCCTGGACAGAGGAGTGATAGCGCCGGTGCCTCTGGCTCAGAGAGGCACGGGGTACTATTCAACGCTGTTCCTAGTTCAGAAACCAAATGAATCCTCCCAGCCCATTCTCAACCTCAAGTCCTAAAGCAAATTTGTGAAGGTATCCAAATTCCGTATGGAAACTCTGCACTCTATTGTTCTGGCCTTGGAACCCAAGGACTTTATGGTATCCCTGGACATACAGGATGCTTACCTACATATACCTATTGCCATGTCGCATCAGCAATATCTGCGGTTTGCTATTGGCAACCTACATTATCAATTCCAGGCCTTGCTTTTTGGACTGACTATATCCGCAAATCTTCACCAAGGTCATGGCGGTCATGACGGCCCTTCTTCGCCGTCAGGATATCAGGATCCTGCAGTATCTGGACAACTTGTTGATCCTGGCGAACTCTCCAGAAATTGTCCTCCGTCATCTGGAACTGACGGTCCAATTCCTGCAAGCCCACGGGTGGCTCATCAACTGGAAGAAATCCTCACTGGTCCCTGCTCAGAACATGGTGCACCTGGGGGGCATTACTGGACACACACAACCAACGGTTGTTCTGGTCTCCGGAGAAGGCCCTGAAACTTCATGACAAGATAAGATGCTTCCTATCTCGCCCACATGTGTCGATATACTCGGCGATGCAAGTACTAGGCCTCATGGTGTAGGCTTTCGACATGGTACAGTACGCTCAATTTCATTCTCGCCCTCTGCAGCAGTTAATCCTTTCCAAGTGGGACGGCCTGCCTCACCGGATCAGATCTCACATGATTTCCTTGACTCCGGAAGTTCGTCTGTCTCTGAGCTGGTGGCTCCAGGACCAACGATAAAGCAGGGGTTGTCCCTTCTGGATCTCCAACTGGGTTCTCCTAACGACCGATTCCAGTCAGCGGGGTTGGGGCGCGGTGTTGGAGCAACACTCTCTTCAGGGTCGGTGGACCAGGGAGGAATCTCTCCTTCCGATAAACATTCTGGAGTTGTGGGCAGTGTTCAATGCTCTGGAACTGGCCCTGCCTCTAGTACCGAACAGGCCTGTTTAAGTACAGTCGGACAACGCCACCACGGTGGCGTACATAAATCATCAAGGCGGCACTCGAAGCAGCATGGCAATGATGGAAGTGTCAAAGATTCTTCTATAGGCGGAACGCCATCTGCCAGCCATACTGGCAGTGTTCATTCCGGGGGTCCTCAACTGGGAAGCGGACTTCCTCAGTCATCAGGACGTATATGCCAGAGAGTGGAGCCTTCATCCGGAAGACTTTCAACTCCTAGTGGACAAGTGGAGCCTACCAGATGTAGACCTGATGGCATCTCAACACAATCACAAGGTTCCGGTCTACGGAGCAAGGACAAAGGGATCCTCAAGCAGCGTTCGTGGATGCGCTGGCAATGCCATGGAACTTTCGGCTGCCGTATGTGTTCCCTCCAGTGTCACTCCTGCCCAGGGTAATAAGGAAGAAGGAGGATTACTACTTCTAATCGCTCCAGCGTGGCCCAGATGGCATTGGTTCTCAGTCCTACAGGGTCTCTTGCTGGAGTGTCCTCTTCGGCTTCCACAATGACCAGACCTCCTCATTCAGGGCCCTTGTGTCTACCAGGATCTTTCCCGGCTGGCTTTGACGGCATGGCTCTTGAAGCTTCAGTTCTGAAGGCCAAAGGATTTTCCTTGGCGGTCATTCAAACTATGTTGAAAGCCCGTAAACTGGCTTCGGCTCGGATTTCTTACTTCACCTGGTGTGCGGCTAAGAATTATGATGCGTACAAGTTCAGTACTGACAAACTTTTGGCTTTTCTGCAACTGGGCCTGGACTAAGGCCTTCATCTGGCCTCCCTCAAGGTTCATATTTGAGCCTTGTCGGTATGGTTTCAGAGAAAAATTGCAACTCTGCCTAACGTTCATACTTTCACGCCGGGTGTTTTACGGAATAAACCTATGTTCCTCCTGTGGCTTCTTGGGATTTGTTGGTTGTTCTGGATGCTCTACAAGAGTCTCCATTTGAACCTCTTGAGTCTGTGGACCTTAAATGGCTTACACTTAAGGTCTTATTTTTGTTGGCTATTGCCTCTGAGAGAAGGGTGTCAAAGTCGAAAAATATCATGCTTCACATTGCCATATACTAACCCCATGCACATGCCCGCTGCTCGTGCATTCAGTCTGCCGTACGTGCACATGTCCGCAAATTGTGTAGACTCGCTCCGGCGATTACGCGCGGTATATGCGTATTTACGGTAGAGTTTGAGCTTGTAGCGGGCGACTCGTTTATAGCATAGTTAACTAAAATAGTGCGTTTTGTAGATAATATTCCCTTTAATAATGTCTGCAAGTATGTTTAGTGTAAATGGTTCGTGGACATGGGGATTCCTCTTTGCATGATACGAAGGGTCTGATAAAGGTTGAACAGTGGTGTCTAGTACCTAACTGAAGAGTATTTTATTAGAAACATTCCGGTGTTGGTTAGGAAGAGATTAATCGCTCCTGCTTATAGTTATGTCTATAAGAAGTTTATGGACATTTACTGTATTTGCAGTTCATTATCCATGCGGCGGGAATCCTGTGGATACCTCCCACCTGAGCAGTTTGAAATAGTCACAGCCCACCTGTTCAAATCCACCTATGATTTTTTGTTATAATGCAGAGAGACATTCCTGTGTCCAATGAACAATGAGATTGTAGGGCCCATTGTAGTGTACTGTATGTTGTGTATATAAAGGCCACTGTCCCCTGACCGGCCAGTACTCTCTCTCATCAACATTTATCTGTCGGATAATTGGAGGACTGGATCCGGTTGCGCTAGCGAGTGTTCCCCCCGTATGGTATGTTTCGCTGTGGCCACTTTGTTACCCGTTTAATGTAAGCCATTCATTCTTATTCTATGTATTTGTGTTTGCGTTCATTCGCCATTGTGTATATTTCTGTCTAGTTATTCTGTTTAGTTATTAATGTTAGGACTGTAGTGTATAAGCTGTAAACTGTTTTTCTTTTCCCTTTTACATACTAAAATCATCTAGTAAGGTGTTGGAACCTTAACAAGTGTTTGTGTGTTTCACCATTTATTACTAAGGGTTTCTGAGAATTTCAACCGCTCAAACAGCTGGCTTAAATACTAAGGTTAATCAGTGTTATATCATTACAGTACCTCAATGCTAAGGTTTATAGTATAAGCATATTCTGTGTTTAAAGTTTAAAAAGGATATTGTCTGTGTGTACGCTCGCTGTGTGTATTCCGTACACCCAGCGTAGCGTGTGTACGTAACTTGCGTACCACGTGCGAGGTCTTTGTATGCAAATAGCGTACAAAGTGCGTAGCACGTGCACGAGGTTTAGCGGCCATTACGGCTTCACGGTATTAGTAAATAGCTTGTGTTAAAGGACAAATATTTAGCTTTATCAATTGGGGACTCGTCCGGTCCACCTCATATCCGCAGTCAGGCGAAAACGCGCAGACTTTATCGATCAGCAAAGGGCGCAAAGGTAGTATCCCCTGTATCCGTGTTTGTGGTTGGGGATACAGTAGTGCTGATCGGATAAGCGTCTGCGTCTGCTTTGCTTGGTTTGTAGGGATGCTGGTGAGCTCCGAGGAAGGTAAGAACATACAGCTATTGTTTTAAATCTGTTTTCTTTCTCTCTCTGTCTCTCTCTCTGTTTGGCGCCAATTGCGCACACAATACACGCACACACACATGTATTTTTATTTTGTGTATTTTCGCATAGTCACTCTCTTGTTGCCATTAGAATTGATTGTTAGACACGTGCTGAGGAAATTTGGTGCTATTTAGTTGAGATTATAAAAGTAATATTTAAGGGAATAATTGTAAAGGGCACACACACAGCATAACAGATACTGTGTGGTGTTCGGTAAGCGATTACAGTTGAACATCGTTTACATTTATAGAAGCGTGTTGTGTTACTGTGAACGTATCTGGACTTTGTGCATACGTGTCTCGTGCAACGTACGAGATTACGTACGCGACGCAAAGGCGTACACAGGTGGCGTATATTACGCAACGTGCGTACGGATACGCCCACTAAACTCAAATCACATGATAGCATTGTTTTAGTGTGGGCGGTATAGCAGCCACGCGATAATAGCACAAGTTTGTTCAGTTTCCAAAAGTTTTAGTTTAAAGAGAACCTTTTTCTATTGCAAAACCCCGGGGATTGAACTACTGCCTGAATGAAAGAAATTTCTGTACAGAAAAATCAGTGTGCATATGAGTGAATAGGAGTGAGTGTGCAAATAAAGGTATTCTTTTTGTGAACCCAGAAATCGGGATCCCGTCGGAGACCACATCAGGTGAGTGGACACTTGGTGGCGTGGGATTGGCTTGCTCACGTTAACATTGTATAAGGTAAAGGAGCAAGTAGTATTCGCAGACAAACAGAACTGCGAAGGTTAAAGCGCAGCCCAGGGGGTTGGCGTAGTACCCATATAGGCACAAGTTGAGAAAATGCTCCGGCTGAAGGTTTCGCAGCCTAATCAACCTATTTCATTGGTCGCACGGCGAATAAATAATAGTTATTTATACGAAGTGCGACTGGACCGCACGCTACTGTGTACATTAGTTAGGTCACCTTGATACCCACTAAAATTTGCTGTGGGATCATAGACGCTATTTGTACATTTTAACGTGATTTGTGTAGGTTTTTGTTATTTTAAGGGAGTTTCGCTGTTCACTCAGGAAATCTCCAACAACTAATATTTACTGGGAAGGGTAGCATACTCCCACATGCCCCAGTAAATAGAGGTTACAAAAAGATCCCGAGATTGGGTACGACCAGTGGTGGGCACATTGCTGGAATTCGTATTGGCCAATAGGGGCGTGAGTGAGTGAAGGCACTCGTTGAACTTTCACCATCGCCTTATCTCTGGGAACTTGGTTTGTTTTGTAAGAATTTGCTGAGACAGCAATATCTGCAAACGATGGGGGCCAGTTGCTCAAGTAAGGGACGACCAACAAGGGTTCACGTTGGTAGTTGTTGGCCCAAAGGGTCAGCACGGTATATAATGTGTGAGAAATACGGATCACACACACAGGTATTATGCAAAGAATGGGAACGAATGACTGAGGATGATGGAGAACAGTTCCCCAGGGTGGGCAGTTTGAATCCTGAGGTATTGCAAAATCTAAGAAGGAGGATAGGTCTAATAAAATCTGCAAAACAGAGGATTAGACATTATGATTGTTTACAGTTATGGCAACAGGAGAGTGAAATACAACAGGAATTAGCTCAAAAAGCAAATTGAAATCCTGGTAGAAGTCTGATAGCAACGGCACCACCACCGTATATAGTAGGGGAAAAAGTGGCTGCAGAGAATGGCATACGGGTGTACGAAAAGAGTGCACTTAACAAATATAGTAGTGATAAGAGTAAAATGAATGTTAATGCAAATGTTGATGCTAATGCTAACCCGTGCAAGTTGTATCCCATTTTAAACTTCCCTCAGGAATGCGACCAGGAAGATGAGCCCACTACGATTTCAGCTCTCTCTCTAGCGGCCACCATAAACGATACTCCAGTAGGCATGGCCCAACCAGTAAGAGCGGTATCGAAGGCCCATAGTGCAGGGACAGGTGAGGTTGTGTCTACAGGTAAGTACGGCACTGTACAATATGCTGAAACTGTTACACCACACACTGTAGAATCAACCCAGAGTGAGGTAATTGATCTTAATCCTGTTAGAGTGATAGCGGTCCCCAATGGGAAGACCGACGCAAATGGAGTCACACCCATCAGGAATATTGAAATGCATTGTCCCTGGTCCCGGGCAGAATTAAGAACAATTTTGTCTGAATTTCCCGATCCCAGAAAAGATCTAGCTGCATGTCAAAGGTTCATTAAGGACCTAGGTAACTCCGCTGAACCCAATAACAAAGATTGGCGGACACTACTGCGGGCATGTCTGCCCTCTAGTATTGACCCTGTTAAATTAATTACAGATTGTAAATTGGATGCTGAGGTACCCCTCACTGACGAGTACAATCAGGAAAATGTTAAACAGATCAATCTGCAGTTAGGAGTATATTTCCCAGCCGTTGTAAAATGAAACAAAATTTTCTCCATTAAGCAAATGTAAGGAGAAACTGCTTCTGATTATTTCCACCGGGCACTGGAGGAAATGGCTAGATATACTGGGATCATGGACATTGAGGCAAATGTACATCATAGAGAGGTAGCGGTGTCCGTATTGATGGAAGGTTTAAAGGAAGTATTAAGAAATAGGGTACAAACCACTCAACCTAACTGGAGAGGTATGTCAGTGGCCGCCTTAAGAGAGACTGCTGTCGGGCACGACAGGAACATCACGAGACGCAGGGAGTCACAGGGTGATAAGCTGATGGCCATAAGTATCCAAGCCCTTACAACAAGGCCGCCTCAGTTTAAATCTCAGACCCCTGGTGGTAAGCCGTATATGGTAAAATGTTACAATTGTAATAGGGAAGGACATTTTGCACGTAACTGCACCAATAGAAACTCACATAATGTATATCGACCCCCTAGACCATGTTGAAATATGTACAACAGACTATGGGTTTGTTTATATGCATGTAGTTACCGTACAGGGGCAGCAGATGGCGCTGTATACTTACAGAGGTGTAGTGTTTGTCTGTTGCATATGTTTGTACTTGTTTGTTTTATCTCCTCACATGTGTGTTCTAGAAAAGTCTCTGAGGAAAGGAGATGAGCTGATGTTACTGACATGTTTAAGATGAGCTGATGATACTGAAACCTGTTGTTATATTGATCCTGCTATTCAGTGCTATATAAAGAAGATATACATCTCAAGTCTCGTTCTGTCTGAATACAAGGTAACTCCTGAGGTGATACTTTATCTATAAGACTTCCCGCTGCACACCTATGGTATCGATCCATCGCACTATGCCAACAGGTTATGGGCCCAGACTGGAGTCTATACAAGATAAAGTTTTCAGGAGTGCATCCTAAGCAGCATCCAGATCACGAGTCGCACTGCAAGTCCCAGCAGGCGCAGACAGCAGACTGTATAACGCACACAAGAAACAACCCAGGAGAACCTTGGAAAGAAAACTGTGAGTAAAACAAGTTTAATACCACAGAAGAATAGAGAGATCTATACAAGGAAGGGTTATGGCAAATTACACAGATCTCAGACTAGCTGCTAGCAAGCTTTCTAATGAGAACTATCAAACATGGAAGTTTAAAGTAGAAATGCTATTAACCAGAGATGATTTATGGGATGTTATAAATGCAGACAGACCTGAAGGAGAGGATCAGCAGTGGATTAAGAAGGACAGACAGGCAAGAGCCACTATAAGTTTACTAGTGGAAGATGAACAGCTTATACACATAAGACAAGAGAGTACAGCTAAAGGCATGTGGACTGCATTACAGAGAGTGCATGAAGGATCAAGTTTGAACAGCAAACTATTCCTATTAAGAAAATTATATCAAATGAGATTTAATAAAGGCAAGACAATGCAAGAACACATCAGTGCACTACTAGAGATAACCATACAGCTCAGGTCAATGGGAGAAGAAATCAAAAGCAACCACATAGTAGCCATCCTCCTTTGCAGTTTACCAGATACATACAGTGCACTAATAAATGCACTAGAAATTAGACCTGAAGCAGAAATCACACCAGACTTTGTGAAGAACAGGCTCATAGAGGAGTATCAACGCAGAAAGGAGCTTACAGAGTGCAATACTGAAAGTGACACAGAGAAAGCACTTAAAATGGCGGACACTAAGCCACACACCAGGGAAACAAGAGCTTGTTTCAGATGCAAGAAAGTGGGTCACCTGAAAAAAGATTGCACCATATGGAAGACAGAGCAGCACAAACCACCAGAAAGATTACACAAACAAAGAGCCAAAGCCACACTTACAGATACAGGAGCACACACTTGGAATGGAACATTTAAAGCGACAGTAACCCAATTGTCAGAAAAGTGGTATGTAGACTCAGGAGCGACTAGTCATATGACAAATAACAAGGACTTCTTTACTGAACTTGATTTGAACCATAAAGAAACAATCTACCTAGCAGATGGAACAAATATCATTGCAGAAGGGAAAGGGAATGGTCAATTCCTATGCTCCAAGGGTAATGGCAGCTATGCAGAAATACCCGTAACAGATGTGCTATATGTTCCCAAGCTGAGGGAGCACTGCTATCAGTAAAGAATCTAGTAGAAAAAGGACTTACTGTAAAGTTTCAGAATAATAAGTGTTTTATCCAAAATGGAAGAGAAACACTAGTTACAGCCAGAATAAAAGAACATTTATACTGTCTGGATATCGCAGCACAGCAGGCAAAGCTGAGTACACAGAAACACGCTGACTGTATTCACAAGTGGCATAGAAGATTAGGACACAGACACCCAGATTGCATAAAGGAAATGCAGAAGAGAGACCTAGCCAGGGATCTCAAAGTGTCAGACTGTTCAGAAATGATGAAGTGCCAATGCTGCATAAAAGCAAAAGCAACAAGGACGACAATTCCTAAGAAAAGTGAAAACAGAGCTTCCAGACCACTAGACCTGGTACATAGTGATGTATGCGGACCTATGAAAACGCGAACCGTAGGAGACAAAAGGTATATGCTGACATTCATTGACGACTACTCCAGGTTCACAGTCACTTATCTAATAAAAAGTAAAGATGAAGTCTTAGAAAAGCTGCAAGACTACGTGACCATGACCAGAAACAGGTTCAAGAGGAATATGCTAACTCTTCGCAGCGACAATGGAGGCGAGTTCACAGGACAGAAAATAGAACGGTACTTGAGAGGACTCGGTATTGAGCATCAGAAGACAGTACCATATACACCAGAGCAAAACGGTGTATCTGAGAGGAAAAACAGATCACTAACAGAAATGATAAGGTGCATGCTTACAGATTCAGGACTACCTGATAAATATTGGGGTGAAGCAGCAGCAACAGCCACCTATCTTCAAAACAGACTACTTTCCAAAGCAGTAAGGAAGACACCATATGAGCTGTGGCACGGTAAGAAACCCAGCTTAAAGCACATTAGAATTTTTGGATGCAGAGCCTTCGTCTACATTCCTGCTGAAAAACGAAGCAAGTTGCAGATCCGAGCAGAAGAGGGAGTTCTAGTCGGCTATAGTGAACATTCAAAAGGCTACAGAATCTTAAATCCAAGAACTGGAAAAGTAGTTATAAGCAACAGTGTGACATTCATAGAAGAAACACGAGATAATGTCATAACTCCAGTAGACTCTACTGAAGAAGAAAGCACCGAATCCAAAGAAACAGATGAAGTAGAGATCACTCAAGAAGTTGAAGTACAACACAAGACAAATACCAGCGACACTCATGAGAGTGCATCCGAGGGGGTGAGACGCTCTTCCAGAGAAAATAAGGGAAAAGCACCTGCACGTTTATCTTACAAAGCAAAAGCCATTAACAAACAAGAACCTGCTTAATGGGAAGAAATTGCTAACTTTTCTGAAAGAGAAGCACAGAAATGGCTAGGAGCCGCAAAAGAAGAAATGGAATCAATGGAAGACAATCAGACATGGACATTGACCAGACTACCAATAGACAAAAAGGCCATAGGATGTAAATGGACTTTTAAGGTCAAGTATGATTCTGAAGGAAAAATAGAAAGATACAAGGCAAGACTCGTTGCTAAAGGATATTCACAGAAATTTGGAGAAGATTATGATGAAACGTTTGCTCCAGTTGTGAAGCACACTACCATTAGAACCTTACTCCTAACAGCAGCCATAAAGGGTATGCAAGTGAAACATTTCGATGTAAAGACGGCTTTCCTACATGGTGAACTAAAGGAAGATATATACATGGAACAACCACCAGGCTTCGTGAATTCTCAGAACCCAGATCATGTATGTAAACTTAACAAGAGTATATATGGTCTTAAACAAGCAGCAAGAGCATGGAATACAAAGATAAATGGAGTTCTGACAGAAAAGGGATTCATCAGAAGCAAAGCAGACCCATGTCTCTATACAAAGTTGATAGAGGAAAGATGGTTCTATGTATTAATTTACGTGGACGATTTGCTAGTTTGTTTTGAACAAGAAGGGGACGAAGTTGAATTGTTACAAGAACTAAACCGTCAGTTTGAAACAAAAGACCTCGGCCACATAACGCATTACTTGGGAATGCAAATCTCAAGAGAAGATGATGGAACATTCACACTAAGTCAGAAATACAAAATTCAGGAAACCATTGAGGAATTCGGTATACAAGATGCAAAGACAGCAAGCACTCCTATGGAGACAAGTTATGAAAAGGAACCAAATGATCAGAGCAACCTGTTACAGCATAACCATCTATACAGAAAAGCCATAGGAAAATTGCTATACATTGCAACCGTCACCAGACCAGATATCTCCACAGCAGTCGGGATTTTAAGCAGAAAAGTCTCTAAACCAACCAAGATGGATTGGAATGCAGTTAAGAGGGTAATTCGTTACTTAAAGGGAACGATTAACAAGAAGCTTAAGCTCTCAGCAAACACAAGTCACAAGTTAACAGGATATGTTGACGCAGATTGGGCTGGAGACACAAGTGACAGAAAATCCACAAGTGGATATCTATTCTCTATTGGAGAAGGATTAATCAGCTGGACAAGCAAGAAGCAGTCTACCGTAGCACTATCTTCTACAGAAGCTGAATATATCGCAGCAGCTCACGCCAGTCAAGAAGTGGTATGGTTAATGCAACTACTATCAAACCTAGGAATGCCTCAAGAAGAACCTATCAAGATATATGAGGATAATCAAGGATGCCTTGCATTAGCGCAAACAGAAAGAGTGAACCCAAGAACCAAGCACATTGATGTCAAGCATCACTTCCTGAGGGATCTACAGGAACAAGGTCTTATAGAGTTGAACTATTGCCCAACAGAAGATATGACAGCTGATATCATGACTAAGCCTCTTACCAGAGAGAGACATTGGAGACTTACGTCAAAGATGGGTCTAACTGAAGAAACCCAGTCTGTTGAGAAGGGGTGTTGAAATATGTACAACAGACTATGGGTTTGTTTATATGCATGTAGTTACCGTACAGGGGCAGCAGATGGCGCTGTATACTTACAGAGGTGTAGTGTTTGTCTGCTGCATATGTTTGTACTTGTTTTTTTTTATCTCCTCACATGTGTGTTCTAGAAAAGTCTCTGAGGAAAGGAGATGAGCTGATGTTACTGACATGTTTAAGATGAGCTGATGATACTGAAACCTGTTGTTATATTGATCCTGCTATTCAGTACTATATAAAGAAGATATACATCTCAAGTCTCGTTCTGTCTGAATACAAGGTAACTCCTGAGGTGATACTTTATCTATAAGACTTCCCGCTGCACACCTATGGTATCGATCCATCGCACTATGCCAACAGACCAGAGCATGACACACAGTATGGCGCACGTAGATGGGAGCAGGGACCGCAGAGGAGGAGTGATGAGCCACACGCAGGGGAAACTAGGAGGTACCCACCAAAAAGAGACTGGCAGATCTCTGAAAATTCCCAGTTACCTCCCTCACATATTGTAGCAACCAATGCGCTGCGGGAAGGTCACAATTTACAATAGGGGTGGGGCCACACCTGTAGTTTGCAGCCAGTGAAATTAATTGCGAGCCTTGGAAGTGAACCCGAGGTCACAATTGATGTAGCTGGTAGATCTCTACCTTTCCTTGTAGATACGGGGGCGGCCAAGTCAGTGTTAAATTCAACAGTGGGTATGAAGACCACTGGTAAGACAATTCCAGCCATGGGAGTAACAGGAGTAGTACAATACTACCCGTTAAGCAAACCAGCAGAGATTACGATAGGGCCTTTACAGACTAAGCATTCTTTTCTGCTAGCTGCATCGGCTCCGACTAATCTACTTGGTAGAGATTTACTGTGCAAGATGGGATGTGTCATATATTGTACTCCTGAAGGTGTATTCTTAGATATACCTGAGAATCACGCTCAGGAAGTGCAGGATATGTTAGACACCCCACAAAAGTTAATGACGCATACTGCTGTTACACATAGATGTCCGTCCAAGGTAGAGGAAATGATTTCTCAGATACCGGAATCACTTTGGACCAAGGATGGACAAGACACTGGATTGATGGCAAATGTAGCTCCTGTAGTAGTTCAAGTAAAAGATGGTAGGATAGCTCCAAAAATCCCACAGTATCCTCTGAAGCCAGAGGTGGAGTTAGGAGTTTACCCAGTAATAGAGCGCTTGCTACAACAGGGCATTCTGGTTAGAACATCCAGCACTGCCAATAGTCCCATCTTCCCTGTTAAAAAGAGTGGGGGGGAGGGGTTACAGGCTAGTGCAGGATCTAAGGGGATCAACAAAATACTTGAGAGCCAATTCCCGTAGTGCCAAATCCAGCTGTCATCCTTATGCAGATCCCTCCCACTGCCAAATTTTTCACTGTAATTGACCTCTGCTCCGCCTTCTTCTTGGTACCTCTGCACCCTGACAGCCAATATTTGTTTGCATTTACATATAGAGGAGTACAGTACACCTGGACTCGTTTACCACAAGGTTTCATCGACAGCCCAAGTATTTTCTCGCAGGCTTTGCATGATTGTTTACAATCCTTTCAACCTGAGAGTGGATCAATATTAATACAGTATGTAGACGACTTACTGCTGTGTTCTGATTCACTCGAATCGTCCTTGAGAGATACGAAACAGCTTCTGTTTCATCTTTCTGATACAGGACACAAGGTTTCAAAGGACAAGTTGCAATTATGCCAGACCAAGGTAAAATATTTGGGGCATTGTTTGACACAAGGACTGAGACACCTCACCACTGATAGAGTACAGGCAATTCATGACATGACCCTGCCACAGACTCAGCAACAGATTCGCACGTTCCTAGGAATGTGTGGGTACTGTCGTAACTGGATCCCAGGATTTTCCATACTGGCCCTACCTTTGCAGGAGATGGTCTCATCAAACAAACCAGATCGGATCTCGCACACAGATGAGTCTGAGCTGGCGTTTGAGAGACTCAAGCAGTGCCTAACGCAGGCACCAGCATTAGGTATGCCAGATTATGGGAAACCCTTTGAACTGTACGGTACGGAAAATGCTGGATGTGCGACAGGTGTCTTAACCCAGAAGCACGGTGATGCCAGCAGGCCGGTAGCCTACTACAGCGCTCAGCTAGACACGGTGGCGCGATCCCTCCCCACATTCTTGCGAAGTGTTGCAGCAATAGCATTGCTAGTGAGTAAAAGCGAAGATGTAGTGCTAGGACACAACCTCACAATCCATACACCTCATGCAGTGTCAGCCTTATTAAATTCTGCCCAAACCAGACACGTCTCATCCGCACGGTTTACAAGGTGGGAATTAGCACTAATGGCCCCTGTAAACATCACCATAAAGGGTGAAAGGAATGGTGCACTAAATCCTGCAACATATCTCCCAGGGTGGGGGATGAGAGTGATGGTGAAGGAGGATTTAGTACAGACACTGACTCACATGATTGTATGGAATATTTGACCCAAAATTTCACGGCAAGGCCTGACATCAGTGACAATCCACTGGAAGGTGTAGATTTTACTTTCTACACTGACGGTAGTTGTCACAGACAGACGGACTCGGGAGACTTGTGTACTGGATATGCAGTTGTAGATGACAAAGGTATCATAGAAGCGGAACCCCTGGGCCCACCTCACTCAGCACAAGTTGCTGAGCTGGTCACCCTAACCAGAGCGTGTGAATTAGCTAAAGGTAAATCAGCCAATATCTACACAGATTCTAGGTACGCCTTTGGAGTAGTTCATGATTTCGGGGCCCTATGGCGCCTTAGAAATTTCATGACGGCAGCTGGCACACCCGTGGCACATGCAACCCACATCAAAAGACTTTTAGCAGCAATACAGGAACCTGACAGAGTGGCTGTTATCAAGTGTAAAGCCCACACGTACAGCCAAGACCCAGTGTCACTTGGTAACAGCCGAGCAGACGAAGCTGCTAAATCAGCAGCCAGTACCCCCATGCAGACAGACACCACTCAACTGATGGTATTTAATACTGTAAGCACACAGAAATTGTGTGAAATGCAAAATTTGTGTTCACCACAAGAAAAGGCAGTTTGGAGGTCAAAAGGATATGGCCAGGAGTCCTCAGGACTCTGGACAGATGGACAGGGTAAGCCAGTGGCACCCAGAGCATATCTTCCAAGTCTAGCAGAAGCGGCACATGGGCTGACTCATCTAGGCAAAGAAGGAATGTGTAAGTTGGTAAGAGCTTATTGGTGCGCGCCAGGATTTTCTTCCCATGCGGGTAAAAGAGCAATGACATGTCTCACCTGCTTGAGGAAGATTATCGGAAAGACATTACCAACAGAACCATCCCATATCCCTCCTACAGATGGTCCTTTCCAGGTAATACAAATTGATTTCATACAATTACCACCTTGTAGAAATCTTAAGTATGTATTGGTTTGTATTGATGTATTTTCAAATTGGGTAGAAGCATTCCCCGCTGCCACAAATACCGCTACATTTACCGCAAAGAAAATTGTGCAGGAATTTGTGTGCAGGTATGGTATCCCTAGGATAATTGAAAGCGATAGGGGTACTCATTTTACAGGTGAAGTCTTTCAGGTAATGTGTAAATTGATGGGAATTAATAGTAAGCTGCATACTCCGTATCGCCCCCAGGCGAGTGCGAAAGTGGAAAGAGTAAACAGCACTATTAAGAACAAGTTGAGCAAAGTGATGGCTGAAACAGGATTGTTGTGGCCGGAAGCTTTGCCAATTGTACTGTACAGCATCAGAACCACTCCCAGGTCCCCTCTTAATCTGTCTCCCTTTGAGATTCTGTTTGGTCGACAACCTCATGTAATGATTGACCCCCAGGATGATTTGAAATGTAACAATGAAGTAACTGTAAAGTATCTGGTTAAGATGAGTAAGCAGTTAAGGAATCAAAATGACAACTTAAAGCTAGTGATTCCTGATCTGCCAGACAGTAATTGTCATGACATTGAACCTGGGGATTATGTAATGATTCGCAATTTTCTACGCTCAGGTTGCCTTATTGACAGATGGGAAGGACCATATCAAGTCTTACTGACCAGCACGACAGCGTTAAAGGTTGCCGAGAGAGAGACTTGGGTCCATTCGTCTCACTCTAAGAAGGTCGCTGACCCAGAGAGGTCCCGTTACAAAGAACAGACGGTAGAGGAAATTGTATCGTTAGAGTGTCTGTTTCAGGAAGGTTGAGACGGCACCTGAGCACTGAAAACAATAAGATCGGAGGCAGTTGTCGAGCCAGATTTCTTTTTCCCTTTTGTTATTTTTTCCAGCTCCCATCTCCCTCCTATTCTCCTCCCCCCCTTCTTATTTTTCTCCTTTCCCTCCTCTAAGATGGACTTGTCCCAAGAGACTGTATTCCGGATTTTCCTGTTGACCCTGTTGTTGACCAGAACAGTCTGTTTCGGTGAGAGTACCAGAGAGGCCAAAGAGGGATCTGGAATGGGATCTGATGATCAGGATGGAGGCGTAGAATTCCAAGAGCAACACAATCACCGAGCAAAGGCGAGTATCAGAAAACGATCTGGTAGCCATGACATTAGTAGACATTGTGAAGGATTGTTAGCTGAAGAGAACTGCATCTGTAGAAATTGTAAAAATATAGTTGAGGACGATTGCATCAAGGAATGTCAGTCCAATTTTAATATCAACATGGACCGGCATCCATTGAGTGACTATCACTCATTGGTGGGTAAAGTGTTAAATCAGACAGACTGTTGGGTATGCTCACAAGTACCTCAAGGCCATAGAAAGTCAGGACTAGTGCCATATCCTTTAACGGTAGATGAGGTACTTGAGTTAAAGGGCGGGAGACCGGTGGACAAGAGATTTAATATTTCTAGTCCTCCTAGTTTAAAGCTCCACCAATACCATGTAGATAGGACAGAGCATGCGGCCTCTGATTTGATTCATGAATCCACCGGGATTCAATTCCTACTCGCGTTAGATATCACCCGTACCGCCAGGGGAGTTATAAATTATAGGTATATATCTGCGCTAGCGAACCTGTTAGACAATATCACCGAGATGTATGATGACACCTTCAGGTATACTGGGAGAGAGCTGCAAGCCTACAAAACAGAGCTGGTCCAGCATAGAATGGTTCTCAATTACCTCACAGCGGTAACAGGCGGGTATTGTGTCACCCTAGCAACTCAGTATGGCGTGAAATGTTGTACATATATCACTAACAGCACTGAGGACCCAACCGAGGTTATAGATCGAAAAATGGATGATATATTGCAATTAAAGTGGGAGTTTCGAAGGAGGCACAATCTTACACTCGCTGCTGTGGGTAATGAATTGACTGGCTGGGTGTCATGGTTGAACCCACAAAATTGGTTTTCAGGTTTAGGAGAATGGGCTCAGAGCGTCATCATGGACGTAGGGAAATTCCTCTTGTGTATCCTGGGAGTTATCATATTGATTGGTCTGGTATTCAGATGTGTTCGGAGTCTAATGAATTGCAAGCGTAGTACCAAGGTGATGAGTCTGAGGAGTGAGGGCATTGTAACAACAACTAATTTGATATATGACCTGTCAATCGAGACAATGTTGTGATAAAATGTGATTCCATGGTCCGTTTCTTTCACCCGTTTCTCCTTTGATTTTCTCCGAGGTACCAAGAGATCCGCCTGGAAGAAGAATTTGATGACCCCCTATACAGACCAATGATGAACTGTGTCACAGACACTTTTAGAGACTGTAATTATTTTTATGGACACTTGAAGAAGTTTTGTTTGCTGACAAACCGCAAAGCTACAGTAAAGATACGACAATCCGGACAAGACATCAACAAGACCACAATCGGCGACTGCATACTAAATCTCACATAGTTATATGACTGCATTTATAACGCTTGTTCCTTATCTTCATCTCTACAACCTCCAGGTAGTATCCCACATAGTTGACAGGTGATTTTCACATATTAGCATCCACATACTCTCCCCCTTCATGTATCATCAACTAATGTGCACCCCATTTGTTGTAACCAAAAGCCGAAAAGAGCTTGGTAGAGTTTGACAGCCCATCCACAGACCCTTAATACGGGATAAGAAGGATTCAAATGTATACTTCGCAATACCTCGAAGCTTGATTTAGAACACGTACGGCACGATGATACATGACCCCTCAGACATGGATTTCATACACACATGCTTTCACTATCTCATTAGGTCATATCTTTCCCACCTTCTCCTCTCCTCCCTCTACCCAATCATAAAAAGGTATTCCATGATGACACATATTTTTCTGTTTGAATTGTTTAGAAAGTGGCAGTTATTGGTGATTGCCAAAGGGTGGACTGTCAAAGTCGAAAAATATCATGCTTCACATTGCCATATACTAACCCCATGCACATGCCCGCTGCTCGTGCATTCAGTCTGCCGTACGTGCACATGTCCGCAAATTGCGTACACTCGCTCCGGCGATTACGCGCGGTATATGCGTATTTACGGTAGAGTTTATGAGCTTGTAGCGGGCGACTCATTTATAGCATAGTTAACTAAAATAGTGCGTTTTGTAGATAATATTCCCTTTAATAATGTCTGCAAGTATGTTTAGTGTAAATGGTTCGTGGACATGGGGATTCCTCTTTGCATGATAAGTGGTGTCTAGTACCTAACTGAAGAGTATTTTATTAGAAACATTCCGGTGTTGGTTAGGAAGAGATTAATCGCTCCTGCGTATAGTTATGTCTATAAGAAGTTTATGGACATTTACTGTATTTGCAGTTCATTATCCATGCGGCGGGAATCCTGTGTATACCTCCCACCTGAGCAGTTTGAAATAGTCACAGCCCACCTGTTCAAATCCACCTATGACCTTTTGTTATAATGCAGAGAGACATTCCTGTGTCCAATGAACAATGAGATTGTAGGGCCCATTGTAGTGTACTGTATGTTGTGTATATAAAGGCCACTGTCCCCTGACCGGCCAGTACTCTCTCTCATCAACATTTATCTGTCGGATAATTGGAGGACTGGATCCGGTTGCGCTAGCGAGTGTTCCCCAGTATGGTATGTTTCTCTGTGGCCACTTTGTTACCCGTTTAATGTAAGCCATTCATTCTTATTCTATGTATTTGTGTTTGCGTTCGTTCGCCATTGTGTATATTTCTGTCTAGTTATTCTGTTTAGTTATTAATGTTAGGACTGTAGTGTATAAGCTGTAAACTGTTTTTCTTTTCCCTTTTACATACTAAAATTATCTAGTAAGGTGTTGGAACCTTAACAAGTGTTTGTGTGTTTCACCATTTATTACTAAGGGTTTCTGAGCATCTCAACTGCTCAAACAGCTGGCTTAAATACTAAGGTTAATCAGTGTTATATCATTACAGTACCTCAATGCTAAGGTTTATAGTATAAGCATACTCTGTGTTTAAAGTTTAAAAAGGATATTGTCTGTGTGTACGCTCGCTGTGTGTATTCCGTACACCCAGCGTAGCGTGTGTACGTAACTTGCGTACCACGTGCGAGGTCTTTGTACGCAAATAGCGTACAAAGTGCGTAGCACGTGCACGAGGTTTAGCGGCCATTACGGCTTCATGGTATTAGTAAATAGCTTGTGTTAAAGGATAAATATTTAGCTTTATCAAGGGTTTCAGACTTGGGTGCCTTATCCTGTCTGTCACCCTTTCTGATTTTTCACCGTGCGGTTCTTAGAATTCGCCCTGGTTATCTGCCTAAGGTGGCATAGTCTTTCCACCTTAACCAAGAGATTGTGGTTCCGGCCTTTATCTCTCCTGGTTTGTCCTCCAAAGAACGGTCTTTGGATGTGGTACGGGCTCTTTGTATATATGTGAAGAGAACCGCTTCTCTTAGATCTGATTCTCTCTTTGTCCTTTTTGGTTTTTCACAAACGTGGCTGGCCTGCGAATAAGCAGACCTTGGCCGGATGGATTAGAATGGTGGTTGCACATGCTTATGTACAGGCTGGACTGCCAGCTCCTGCTACTATCAAGGCCCATTCTACTCGGTCTGCTGGACCTTCTTGGGCGGCCCGCCGTGGCGCGTCCTTAGACCAGTTGTGCAAGGCGGCTACGTGGTCCTCAGTGAACACGTTCATCAGGTTCTAGGCCTTTGATACTTCTGCCTCCCAGGATGCTTCCTTTGGATGCTGGGTTCTTGAGCCTGCTACAGTGCGTCCCCTCCCATGAGGAACTGCTTTAGGCCATCCCTGATGTTAATCCCTGTGGAATACCAGTGTACCCCGCTGCAGAAAAGGAGATTTATGGTAAGACTTACCATTGTTAAATCTCTTTCTGTGAGGTACACTGGTTTCCACAGGGCGCCCACCTTGACGCATTTAGCTTCTTTGGGTTTGTATGGCATTGGCCGCTGGTCCCTTCTCCTGTCGTGAGAATGTGGTTATCTGTGGCTACTAACTACTGTTGTCTCTTTTACCTGCTACTGCATTGAACTGGTTAACAAAACTGAGATCGGTTGCCTGGAGGCGGGGATATAGAGGAGGTGGTGCAGTGCATCTTGGGAACAGTCAAAGCTTTAGCCTGTTGGTGCCTCGGATAAAGATCCAACTTTACACCCCAATGTTATTCCCTGTGGAAACCAGTGTACCTCGCAGAAAGAGATTTAACAATAGGAAGTCTTACCATAAATCTCCTTTTTCCCTAAGCACAAAATGGGTTGCTTTGTGGAAAGCTTTGAAAATCTTGTAAGAAATGTACTGGAACCATGTCAATTTAAAGCCCCTGGGGTGAATAATTTTACCAAAAAACAAATAGAAGCCATCAGTTTAAAAAGGAATGAACAAATTGTGATAAAACCCACAGATAAAGTTGGGGGTATTGTAGTTTTAAACCGAGATGATTACCATGGGGAAGTAATGAGGCAATTGTCAGTAAAGGATACTTAAAAAAAAATAAAGAGGAGATCCAACAAGTAATACCCCCCCCCCAAAAAAATAAAAAAATAAAAATCCTTTCTGATGAGGAAGCTGCATATATAAAGATAGACAAGCCGGCTATACCGGTGATATATATGTTTCCCAAAATACATAAAAACGTGCGTGATTCTCCAGGGCGCTCTATAGTAGCCGGCACCTCATCAGTAACTGCTAATTTATCAATTTTTTAGATTCTAAATTACAGCCAATTGTTTTAGGAACCAAATCATATGTCAAGGACACCATTGATGTCATTGGGAAATTACAACAGGTTGAGTGGTCATCTGAATATATTATGGTAGCAGCTGATGTTTCGTCATTATACGCAATTATTAATCATAACCTCGGTTTCGAGGCCATTAAATATCATTTGGATAAAGAGTGTATAGGACCAGCCAACCAAGAGTTTATTTTAGATGGTGTGTCTTTGTTATTAAAAAACATTTTTTTTGGTATGAAGAGGATTTTTGCTTACAGGGTCGGCAATGGGCACCAGGGTGGCACCTAGCTATGCAAATCTGTTTATGTCCCACTGGGAGGATATATCGGTTTGGTCTAACCACCAGTGGGCTGCCGCCCGGGTGCTCTGGATTAGATTTATAGATGATGTCTTGTATATTTGGCGAGGAGGAGAGAACGCTCTATCGGACTTTTGTCAGTATTTAAACAGTAATGATAGAAACATCGAACTTACGTTTAATAAAAGTAATGTTGAAATGAACTATTTGGATCTCACGATCTATACGGATTGTAATTCATATGTTCACTTTAATAGTAACCACCACTACAATTGGATTAAAAATATCTCTTGTTGTCAATTTTAGAGGTTACGGAGGAATTGTTGCCAAATAGATACATTTAATACACATGCAGAATTAATGACCAATCAATTCAAGGAAAAAGGTTATGATATGCAATTAGTAAATCAAGCAAAAGTGAAATGTAAATTTTAGAGCGTCCAACTCTACTACAGAGTAGAAATAAGCAGGAGAAAAGTGGGAATCAGGATGTTAGATTCATTATGAAATATAACTAATCATAAACAAATAGAAAATATCATTAAACAAGATTGGAAGATACTTCAAGGTGATCCCCGCTTAGAGGGATACATAGGAAAAAGTCCCATTTTTACATATAGAAGAGCAGACAACATAAGAACAGCTCTGGTAAAGAGTGCTCTCCAGCTCAAAAAAATTATAACCAGGTCCGCATCTACAGGTTTCCATAGATGTGGATCATGCACCATGTGTATTAAGTGTAAAACAAACCTTAAGGTAACCACATATAAATCCCAGGCTACTGGTAAATCATATACTATTAAAGATTTTGTTACCTGCAATAGCAGAAATGTGATTTACCTGTTGGAATGTAGCTGTGGATTACAATATGTGGGGAGAACAGGGTGGAAATTGCAGCAACATCTGAGGGAACACTGTAGAAACATATCTAGAGGATATGATAGTCACAGTGTCTCCTCACATTTTAAAGAAAAACCTGTAAGTTAGACTCCCTTCAGAGTTTTTGCGGTATCAAAATTGCTCCCAATAATTGGAGGACAAGTGATATTGTAGGGGCATTAGCTAGATTAGAAATGAGAACCATTTATGAGCTGCAAACCCTTACTCCTAAAGGGTTAAATGTAGATTTTGAGACTAAGTGGTTTTTGTAACATGATCTTTATTTATTTATTTTTCAAATTCAACAGTTTTTATTGTAGAAATTTTTCATATACAGTACAAAAAAAGACAACAAACTACAAACCCTCCACAGCAACTGGCATATATTACAATATTAACACTGCATTTAGTAATCATGAAGCAATTGTATAAATGGAAAAGGCAATCAAATAAATAACTATTTGTGGAATATTCTGGTATCATGTGTGGTTCTTGTGTTCAGATACATAATAAAGTGCATTAATACAGTAGAGTCAATGAATCAGAATCCTAACAACCAACAGTTTAGTTAAGCAGCATTATGTGACCAACAGCACTCGGTCAGGGACACACCTACTGGTGTATATACGGTGAGTTCAACCACCTTTCCCAGATGCAATAGTATTTTGTTTCAGCACGTCTACTCATATACACATACTTTTCGTGTTCGACAACCTCGTTAGTAAGGGATAGCCAGGCCGCGGTACAAGGACCGCTAGTGGACATCCTCAGTCTGGCTATACAGACCTTGGCCAACATACAGAGGTTGGCAATATACCGTTGCATATTTTTGTCAATAGCATCATCATCAAAAGCCGCTAGCAAGCATATAGCAGGTGTGCAAGTGTCTGAGGGTATCCCCGTGGAAACCAGAACACGTATAATCTCAACCCAAAATAGATTAACCACAGGACAGGACCATAAAAGGTGCCAGAATGTGCCCTCCAACGAGTCACATTTAGGGCATTTAGAATCCCCTCTACCCCCCATCTGAAGCAGGCGCATAGGTGTAATGTATACTCTGTGCAGTATGAATAACTGAATCTGTTGAAATCTCGCTGAAGTGGACGAAGTGTGAGGGCCAGTCAGGGCAGCATCCCAGGTGTCCTGAGACGGGGCCCCAGGTCCGCCTCCCATTGTGAACGAAGGCGTGGCATGTCAGTCACATGGTGTGAAGAGAGCAGGTAAGAATATATCTGGGACGTGAGATGGGAGCCATCCAGGGACAGCAGCATTAGCCTAACAGGGGACTGTTGTAGCTGGATCGAATTATCAGGGAAAAGTATGGGGAATCAAATAATCCGACTGCAGTTGTGAGAATGATTTAAACACATTCCCAGGGTATAACTGCCCAATGGCATAAATACCCCATCTACCCCACACTTCACGAAGCCTAGTTCCTTAAACCCAATGGTTCCATCTAATGGGGCATCTGGGTCCCAACCCTCACTCAAAAGCAGAATCTCAGCCTGCTTCCAAATCATCACCGCCTGCTTAAATATTGGTAAGCCAATTAAGTTATTATTGCCAGATAGTAAGCAGTGCAATGGAGTGAGTTCAGGAGCCAATGCAGATACTACCAAAGAAGGAAGATCCTACCCGACCTCGCCTCCAAGCCAGTCATAAATATGTCAGTTGTGTGGCCCAATAGTAAAGTTTAAAACATGGCACTGCCATACCACCAGAGTTTCTATCCTGAGTTAGAGTGTCCAGTTTGATTCGCACTCTCTTGCTAGACCATATTATAGAGGAGATGAAACTGTTCATGCGCTTAAATACCACTTGAGGGATATATATCGGGGAATGCTGTAATACATACAACAACTTAGGCTGGGTTGTCATTTTAATGAGATGAATTCTCCCGGAAACAGTCAGCGGGAGCCTGCCCCAGACCGCTATCCGAGATTTCAAGAAATCCAATTGGGGTTGTACATTGAGGGTTACATACCTAGAAGGGTCGTTAGATATCCATATTCCCAAGTACTTAAAGACTTCCACCCACTGAAGGGGGAGGGATATTCTAGGAGTCTCCGGACACTGACCCCTGAGCGGCATTATACAGGATTTATCCCAGTTTATCAGAAGGCCTAAGTACACACCGAAGTCATTAATTATAGTAAGGATTATAGGCATGGTGACGGGGTAGTCTGAAACAAAAAGCAATATGTCATCTGCATATAAAGCTATCTTGAAACAGACAAAATCAGCTGCGCAAAGTATCAGGGAAAGGACAGTACAATTTTAGGAGAACCGATGTATGTATATAATTGATTTATTAATGAAAAAGCATAAAATAGCAGTAAAAGATGACATAAAATTGTTGGATATAAAAAGGCACACCTTGACTAAGTTTATCCGTTTAAACAGACACCAAATTGTGTCGGTTCTCTATATGGAAGTCCACAAAAGGAAATAAAGTCCAGCTGTTTGTTGGAAAGCAATAGATGGTAATAGCCGTAATGTTAATACTGGAAGTGAATGATCAGTGCAGTAGACATCCCATAATAATAAATTGGGGGAGTGATCCAGTGTTATTTATTGTTCAATTACCTCTCCTTAGGTGGGCTGGTCCAAAGCCGAGCGTCCTCGGCGATGTGTCCTGCAATGCCCACTGTGCGAATGCCGCAGGGGAGAGGGAGCCGTGGATTCACTGTAAAGTGTATGCCGTGTGCTGGTTTATCCGGCTGACGGGGAGCCGTATGTTGATACGGGCGGCTCGAGAATTCAGATCCGCGGCTATTCTGGGATCTCTGTGGAGATGAAGGACGGCTTGCGGGGAGAACAAACCCGCTAATGCTTTCAAATCGGATACCTCGGCAGGTGTGCAGACAGGAGGCGTGGCCTAACTAGTTTCGTCACGTGACCCGTGACTTTTCTTTCCTTTGAGAAAGTCACGGGTCAACAACTGAGTAAACAATCTCCTAAGATTAATCAGCGTAGATTTCCCAGGCATGAACCCAGTCTGATCATCATGAATCAATTGGGCAATAACTGAGTTAAGTCTAATCGCTAGTATTTTAGCTAGGATTTTGACATCGGTAGGCAGCAAAGATATGGGTCGGTATGACTCCATTCTAGTAGGGTCCTTTTCAGGCTTCAACAGAACAATAATCAGTGCCTCAGACATAGATTCCGGTACCGCCCCTTCCCTAAACATCCCCTCATAGAGAGCCAGCAATCTAGGCGTGCAGAATTCCCCGTGCTTCTTATAGAATTCTACAGGTATGCCATCCAGCCCCGGCGCTTTACCACCAGGGAAGGACTTTATGGTCCTTTTCACCTCAGCCAGAGAGATCGGGGAATCAAGAAAATCGCGTGCATCAGGGGTCAGTGTCGGCAGAGGGACAACAGCAAGATACGACAGAAGGTCCTCGTCCGTGCATGTCAACCTAGTGCTATATAAATGATTATAGTAGTCAAGGAATTGATTGGCTATATCGGGGGTATGGTCGTACACAGTGCCATCACGGCCTATAAGACGAACTACGGTGTTAGACGGTTGCTCAGTACGCGCCAGTCTGGCCAAGAAACCACCGGGTCTGTCACCCATTGCATAAAGTGAATGCTTAGTAAAGAATATTCTATACTTAGCTTTGTCAGTCAAGCAGTCAGTCCATTCCCTCTGTGCCCTCAACCAAGCCTCCTTGGAAGTAGATAAGTTATCGGTCAAGTAAGCAAGCTCCAGGGCCCTACAAGAAGTCTCCAGAGCAGCCTCTCTCTCCCTATAAGATTTTTTAGAGTCGATACCTCCCGGATAAGAGTACCCCATTTGTGGGATTTAAATGCGTCCCAAAGTACAGATAAAGGAGCAGTACCCTCATTAAACTCCAGGAACTCCACCCACTGTTCCTCTAGTGCACCATCAGTACCCAGCATGGTAAGCCAGAAAGGGTTCAACTTCCAAAATACCTGTCCTCTCATCCCTCCCATATCCAGGACCAGGGATACCGGGGAGTGGTCAGAGATCCCCCTGGTTTCATAGTATACCGACCGGACTCGCGGTAGCAGTTCATGAGAAACCAGAGCAAGGTCTATCCTAGAAAAAGCAGAGTATGTAAGTGAGAAACAAGAATATTGTTTAATACCAGGGTTTCTTTGACGCCACACGTCAACTAACCCCATGTCCTGCACCAAAGCCCCAAAGGAACCACTGCCCTGGCCGGGAGACACCCCAGCAGCCATAAGTCTATCCAGGGTCGGATTTAGGGTGTTGGAAAATAGCAAGGAACTCTGCAGCTTTTTTAAGGACTTCCGGGGAATATGGGGGTGGTATATAGAGTGCTATCAGCACAAGAGATACAGAGTGAATCTGGCACTTAATAAAAACTGACCTACCCCAAGGGTCAATCTGCACCTGCTCTATCATGAACGGAACATGCCTCCTGACCAGAATGGAAACCCCCCGAGAAGAGGAGGTATGGGTTGAGTGGTAAGTCCAACCCACCCACGTTTTTTTAATGACGGAACTCTAGCCCCAACTAGCCCCAGCTAGGTGAGTCTCCATCAGACAGATGACGTCCGCCCCAAGCTGCTTGAGCTGTCTAAGGACCAACGTCCTTTTAACCTGGTCATTGAGGCCTTGTACGTTCCATGAGAGAAATTTAACTAAGTTAGTTGTCATAGTACCGTTGTGTCATAGAACCGAGACTCCGCTAGCCCACACATCATCCAGCATGTACCATATTGCATTCCCGATGTCACAGTAATACACACTTTCCACATACCACAATGCAGTTGAAGAATAAAAACAAACACATCTCAACAGTTGCAAAACAATCCTAATATCTACTCCCCCAGTTACCGCCCCAGACCTTGACGAGCCCTTGCTCCCAAATCCCACACCTCCCTCCCTGTATACCACCCCGAACATTGGCATACTTGGATCCCTACAACAAAAAACTACCTCCCATCCCCTCTCTACTAGAAAAAACTTACTAAAATCCTAAATACCCCAAAATACCCAATAATAAACTGGTGGGCAAAAAATACAGTAACGACTAGACATGTCGCAGCGCCCTCCGTACATTCAAGGCATCCTCCCACAGAAAAAATCTACAAAAGACATCCTATGTACCATAGCATTGTGGCGTGAAGCAAAACTTTTAGGCTGCCCCAAACCGCAAGTGTAATCAATGCAAAGCCTAACTGTCTAATGCAGACCCCCCTGCTGCCCTTACCCAACTACCAACCATTAAGGGGACACGCTGTATAGCCCACCCAGAGCCCTTGAGCTTAGCTTTTACACAAAGCGAGGATAGGTGGTCTATTTCAGTATATTCCCCCCAGCACCTCTATAAACAACTGACAAAAATGTAAGTCTAGATGTGAAAGAGAGCGTCCATAGCAGAAAGATAATCACACATCATCATCAATCCTCAGCCATAGCCCGTCTTGCCGGCCTGGCAGTGTCCAGCCACACAGAGGCCTCTCCATCTAAAACAACTCTCAACTTAGAAGGGAATAGCATGGCATAAGATATGTTCAGTTCACGAAGACGTCTCTTAACCGGGGTAAATCGGGCCCTATACTTTTGGACTTCCACCACGAAATCAGGGAATACGGATACACGGGAGCCATTCCACAGCAGCGGGCCTTTAGTACGATTCAGTCGCAAGACAGCAACCCTGTCGCAGTAGTTAAGGAGCTTAGCTATCAAGGTGCGGGGAGGTGCCCCAGGTGGGGGAGGGCAGAAGGGGACTCTGTGAGCTCTTTCCACAGTGAAAAAGGGCGAGAAGGATTCCATCCCGTAGCTATCAGTGAGCCATTTTTCCACGAATTTCTCAGGAGACTGGCCCTCCACACGTTCCGGGAGACCCACGAAGCGCACGTTGCATCTCCTCAGATGCCCCTCCATATCCAGCAGTTTGTGTTGTACATCATTCAATTGGGCAGTGATAGTAGAGACCTTGGCCCCCAGTGGCTTCACTGAGTCCTCAAGGGAGGATGTACGGGCCTCCACCTCACCCACGCGTTCCCGGACCCTCTGAAGATCATGGTGTATAATAGACAGGTCGGATTGAACCTGTCCAATTTTATCCGCAAGCCTAGCTTCACTAGCAGCCATAGCCTCCAGGACCTTCTGTAGGGCAGCATCAGGAGAAGCGTCCGAGGCGGCCAAGCCACGCGGAGACTTGGGCGGAGGAGAGGAGTCACGATCAGGGGTCACCTCTTTACGGGTAGGATTAGACGACTGGGAGTACTTCTCCAGTTTAGCAGCAGCAGATTGCTGCGGTTTCCCCATTATGCCATAGTATAAGGAGAAGGAGGACCCAGGCAAAGGTCAATAGTATAGAATAAAATAGCAGGATATAAACAGACCAAGCACTGGTCAGAAAGAAGCAAATGTCAACACTTCAAAAGCACAAAGGCACTGTATGGATAAAATGGCAGCGTTTCCCGCCTCCGTATGCACAATATCCACGGGTCTTCAGCAAAGCAGGCCACAAAAATGCAGAGTTATTGGGGCCAGGGCATATAGCACTATAGCTCAGGCAGACACCACCTCGCTCCTTGCAGCAGCCGCTCGTCTCCCCCCTCGGGTGTATGAGCGCTAATGGCAGCAGGGCCGGGGCTCAGGAGGTCAGGCACAGCAGGGCACAGGCGTGTTACAGACCTTACCCCACGAGCCGCCGAGTTACCGAGCCGCTATCTGTCTCCGTCTTCTGCTGTGCCCGGCGCCGTCCTGCGCACGAGCCGCTTCAGCCTCTCTCCTCTGTGATGGCGCCGGCTTCCTCCCGCGCACCAATCCCCTCAGCACTCTCCGGGTCCTCACGGTCACGGTGGCCGCTGCACACAGCCCAGAGCAGGATCACTGCAGGCAGGGCAAGTTCCCCCACTCCACAGATGCCACACAGGGCACAGAAGGGACACCAGGATATTGAAGCAGGATAATGGAGATGGAGAGCGCTGATCAGAGGCTGCTACTCCATGTCCGCGAAGCCACGCCCCCCATGATCTTTATTTTTAGGAAGTATATTATACCCATTACTAATTTGTCTTTTATGTGTTTGTTTGTTGGGATTCATGTTTGGAAATGGACTGAAGCATACACCAATATGGATGAAATTTATACCAACGAGAAAAACCCTGATGAATTGGTAAATAGCTGAATACCAACCTACATCGACCCCAAACTATCGGATGGTTGAATGAACCAGTTCATGTGAACGATGTATTGGACTGTATGCTACCATTTGGATGTGATTAAAACATTCCATCACCAAACAGGGACATGTTACAATTACATTTTATGTGCTGTAAGCGTAGTCTGTTACTGTAACTATATATGTAACATGTATATGTAAGGAATGTTGAGCTCATTACACTGTTTGTATGAAATATAAATGCGGGCTGAGGCTTAACCACTCTAATATCTGGCCACTAAGGATCTATTCTGCTGCTAGTTTATTTTATTTTATTATGTGAGGTTGGGAAGAATTTATCTGCCTTATGAAATTGTTTTTCTCCGGCAGGGTACACAGGTTATCCACAGGATAACAACGGGATATGATGGAGCGACAGCGGATTGGCACCAAACGATCACAAGCTTTAAGTCCTCCCAGGATGCAACGGGCTCGTCCATATATTCCCGCCCACTGGCTCAGGCAAATCAGTTTTTTGTTTGGTGCGGCAGGAGCCGGACCTTGGTCACAGGGCTGCTGTGTTTCGCAGCCCTAAGATTTCTTATTTTATGTTTATAATCTTACTACATTGTTTTTGAGTGATCTTTCCTAACAGCGTCTTACACGCATATCGGAAAGAGTTGCTCCAACAACTCGCCGCCGGGTCGCAACAACGCTTACCCACGGTACAAGTGCTGTCTCGACGGGCGTCTGTGTCGGATATACTAGCAGGTCCAGCAGACGTTACCAGGCTGTGGCTGGAGCACGGGGAGAAGGTAAGGCATCGGTTCCGCTTAGAAAGGGAATACGGACACAGCCGCACTGTTTTGGGAGGAGACTACCAAACAGTAGCTGGTGCGCCGCCACCACAGGTGCTCCAGGGCTAGGCCTTAGGGATCATAAGGCACCAGGATTAGTTTGAGGCTGCGATCCCTAGGGTTGATGTCAGCGGTGGGGAGTCAGACGCTCTTCCTGATCGCCCCTCCCCCCCAGATCATGACCAGTTTCAACGCGTCTCCCGCCATGAACTGATTGCCTCACTTCCGTCTCAGACGCTACCATGAGGGGTCTCGGTCGCAGCATAGGCCACTGCGTCTGTGTACACTAAGCATTACCGCGAGGAGACCGGGTCGCAGACTGATGCGTCTGCATGCACAAGTGCGTTCACTGAGCGTCTGTGTTCACTAAAAATTCCCGGAGCAGCAGTGTACACTAGTAGCGTCTAGATCCACTCAGCGTTCACTAACGTATTGATCGATCTTGGAAGTAAGGCGAGTCTCCCTGTATCCCACTCTACTAAGTACGGGTTATACAGCACTAAGTTTCTATCTACTTTAGTTAGTATGAATAGTTACATTTAGTGCTTATTGCATATGAATCTGTGTACATTGCTGTGGTTTTCTTTGCTATGCGTCTGAATATGTTAAGATCTGTATAAAACAGAAATCAGTAATATGTACTCCTACATACTTTACAATGTGTTTGTAGTTGATATTATGCTCATATGACTAATATATAAATGTGACTGCTAGTGTGATTTCTGACTTTATATGTTTGTCAGTTGGTCTTCTGATCCTCAATGCATGAGTAGGGTCGGATTGATATCACTTTAGAGAAATTAAAAGTGTTACAGTCACAAATGGCGTAGTATACTGTGAAAGTGCTGATTATTTATCATGTGTAAAAGCTACAGCTGTGTCACACTGGATATGTCCAATCATCTGATGTTGGAAGCTAAGCAGTGGTGGGCCTGGTTCATTTTTGAAAACCAGGTGCGGTAAGTACCAACATTCATATCATGTTGTTTTGTATTATCCTCTATGATCTGGTACATGGTTTATATGTAAAATGGTTTGCTGTTCAGCATAATACATCCCTGATCTACATCAGGTATAGATACGATATTTACACAGACCTTGTCCAGTTTAGCTGGAAAGTTCATATTTACAGCTTCAATACCAGGAATAGGGTTCACTGTTAACCTATATATGCAGCTCCTTACCTACGGTATATCCCCAACAGCTTCTCCAAATAAGTCAAGCTGATAAACTGAGTTAAAACAAATCATCACGTCACAGACTACACAGGATAATTCATCAGTCGATGAAAGCTCTATATACTCTACTTCGGCACACGAAGAACAGATAAAAGGGTATCAGCTCAGTAAATAAACTGAAAAAATAAGAGCAGTAAAGGCTAGTCTGTTCATAGAGGCAGCAGAGCCTGGGTTAAAAATAAGGCACCCCAATTTAAACGTCCCAAAACACGAACAGCTGAGAATCGGGAAAATGTTTGGGCTACGTTCCAATATCCTTTTCCAGCTGGGAACTGGAAAAAAAAAAAAAAAAAAAAGGGGGAAGTGCCTCCTAAAATAAGTATGCATACTGGGTAGTGCAAAAACCTATATGGCCTCTGCAATCAACATCAAAAGAGTAATGGTTTTAAAAAAAACCACATAATGTCTCTGCCTAGGGCAGTCATAAGGCCAGCCATGACTTCAGCTGGCATGAAAGCAAATGGCTGCCTGGGCTGAGATACTGGAAGACTATTTTTTTGGGAATATTTGCAAGGGAGCAGGAATCCCATATAAAGTTTACAAACAGGCAGCAAATATATGGGTTATGCTTTTGGGACATCAACCTTAACAATAGCTGCTAACAGATCAATTTGCTTAATACAGGTAAAGCTGATTCAGAATTAAAGGAGGTTCTGGGAACTTGGCTTTGGTTTAAAGTCTCTGTTGAGTAAGCAGATAGTGGGGAGTCGGAAGCAGACTCAAGGTGGTCACGTTTCCTTCCACATATAACCCCTAGGTTAGGGGTCTGGTTTAGGCCTTTTCGGTCATAAAGGAAAAGCAATAGGTTCATAACAGCGATCAGAGGGCCAGCTTCCAAACCAGAGGATAATCCATCAGCATGATGATACTGGCCTTTTTCTGGAGGATCCCGGGAAAGGGGGCCGACCTCTTAGGTTGCACAGATCTGGTAGCAGATGCTGGGGTGCAAAAAGCGGTAGCTCTAGTTTATGCTTTCCTTTTTTAAAGCATCTTCCTCGAAGATTCTTCAGCTCCAGCCCGTTCCGGGCAAAGGCAAGATAAGGGGATTGCAGGCCGGTCAGAAATGACTTTTGTCAGGAGTAGTCATCCCGGTAACCCATGCAATGGGGACAGGGGGTTTACTCCAACCTGGGGTTGATTCAGAAGGATTATTTACTCCATTCTCATATCTCTAATATCCTAAACAGATAGGTTTGGGTACCACGGTTCACATGGAAGCACTCCATAGTTGGGTAAGGAACCAGTATATTACATAGTATCCCTGGATAGTCAGGATGCTTAACTACAGGTTCCTATAGCACTGTCCATCAGTGTTATTTAAATGTTTACCATCCCTCGGCAACATTCAGTTCTAGGTCTTACCCGTTGGGTAGCCACAGCCCCAGAGTATGTTCTAAAATAAATTATGGCAGTTTATATCCGCAAGCAGGGGATTAGAAAAATTGCCATACCGTCACCACCTTTTTTTCTGGAACAAATACAGGAAAGGTTTCTGTGTCATCCCGAACAGACAATAACTTGTCTGTAGGGGTACGGGTGGTTCATAGATTGGGCAAGGTCATCCCTGTTCCTTCACAACGGATGACTCATGGGAAGGCTGAACTGAATCAAAGTCTGCAGAAAGTATTTACCTCGGGATAAGATATCCAAGGTACAGTCAAGGACTCAGGAGGTGTTACAGAGTCGAACAATATCAATTCACGCAGCATGCGAATGATGGGTTTGATAGTGTCAACATAGGTGGAGTATGAACAATTCCACTCAAGACTTCTGCAGCTTCTGTCTACAGCCGCATCACACCTGATGGGTCCAATCTCATCTGATACTGGAAGTCAATCAGTGTTGTGCCTGAATAAAAATCTCTGATAGCAGACCACCTGTGAATACCAGGTGTTGTATGTGGGCCAAATGGACAGTAAACGAACAAAAGTGGTACTGTCACAGAAGGTAAGAAAGTCATTAACCTGGTGGCTACAGACATCCCATTTACAACAAGGGGACAACCTTGTTGGATATCAGTTTGGGAGTTCCTGATAACAAATTCCAGTCTCCGGGGCTGGGGAAGGCCATTGTCCGAAAGATTAATATTCTTGGACTATGAATCACAGAAGAAAGTTGCCTGCTAATTAACCTATTAGCATTTCGAGCCACATACATGATGATGGTTCGGGCAAGGGACATTCCCCTAAAGGAAAACTAGTCCAGATCCGCAGGGCAAGGCAATGGCAATAGTGTACCTCAAACTTCAGAGAGGAACACGCAGCTAAACAAGGAAGAAGGTAAGTCACATACTAAAGTGTGCAGAACTCCATCTTCCAGCCTTGTCCGCAGTATTCGTTCCAGCAGTCCTAAACTGGAGAGTAGACTTTCACAGTCGACACGCCATTCAGTTAAGCAAATGGGCTGTACACCCAAAAGTCGTTTCAGACTCGGGTAGACAAGTGGGGTTTGCCAGAGAGATCTCAGGACGTTCCATCGGCAAAAGACCCATACAAGAGTCAGGAACAAGGGATCAGGTAGTGATCTTTGTGTACATCTTTCGATAAAGTGGGAATTTCTTTTCACTTGTGTGTATCCGTGGATCATCCTGCTACCACAGGATGGTGAGGAAAAATACAACAAAGGTGCCTTATCTTTTTCCTCCAATCATCCTGCTACAGGGTAATGAGGAAGATAAAAGAAGCTAAGGGTGCTGTGATTCTAATAGCTCTGGCTTGGCCCAGAAGGCATTGGTACATAGATCCGCAGAGAATGTCGATGGATGTTTCATTTCTGATTCCTCAAACACCCAGATTTGCTAATGCATCTGGATCAGCTGTCTTTTACGGCATGACTCTTGAAATCTATATCCTGAAGTCAAGAGGATTCTCACAGGTAATTCATACAATGTTCAGAGCAGGAAAAAGACTTCCTCGGCTCATATTTACCACCGAATATAGCAAGTCTATAATCATTAGTATAATGAAAAAATTATGGACCCAAAATCTTTCAGAATTTTCAGGGTTCTAGCATTCCTTCAGGTGGGAGTGGATAAAGGTTAAGGATGGCTTCCTTGAAAATGCTAGTGTCAGCATTGACTGAATGGTTCCGAAAGAAAATGGCAAATATTAAGGATGTGTGCACTTTTTTCAGGGAATGCTGCATATTCAGCCTTCCTTTTGTTCCGCCTACGGTGCGTTGGGACTGTAGTCTAGTCCTCAAAGCCCTTTAAGTTGCTCCATAAGAACCACTTAAAAAAAAGTGGATCTTAAATGGTTACCAGCTAAAGTTCTCTTTCTGCTGACTATGGCATCAGCTAGAAGAGTATCAGATTTAGGAGCACTGTCATGTTAATCTCCTTTTCTGATATTATCCAGATAGAGTAGTTCACAGAACTAGATCTGGGTAAATCCCTAAGGTGGGGCCTAAATTCCACCTTAATGGAGAAATTGTAGTCCCGGTTTTTTCAGGCATCGGGACTTTCTTCGGGAGATGCGTCGCTGGACGTAGTCCGGGCATTAACCCAGTGCCATCAAAAAGACAGATTCTCTCTTCATTCTCTACTGATTTCACAAGAGGATGGCCTGCTACTAAACAGACGCTGGCAAGATGGCTTCGAATGATGATTTCAGAAGCATATTCTCAGGCTGATCTCCCTGTTCCGGCTAATGTCTCTGCTCACTCTACTCGTAAGGTAGGTCCTTCATGAGCAGCACAGCATGGCGCTTCAGCAGAACAGATAGGTAAGGCAGCCATATGGTCTTCCATTAACTCACTCATAGACATTATGCCTTGGATACTTTTGCCTCTCATGATGCTGAAATCGGGCGAAAGGTTCTTCTACCAATCAGGAACGTCCCCACCACTAAATTGCTTTGGGAAGTCCCATTGTTATCCTGTGGACCCTGCCGGAGAAATATACGTTATGGTAAGAACTTACCATGATAACGGTATTTCTCCTATGTCCACAGGTTTCCACAGGGATCCCACCCTGACGCACCTGATTTGAGACTCTTTATACTCACTAAACTCTTCCCTCTTGCATGGAAGAGTGTGCATGTGTGTTCTTCTCGCCTGAATAGGGTTCTACATAATGCTCCTGCCTAAATGCTTTGGAATACAACTGATTTGCCTGAGCCAGTGGGCGGGGATATATGGACGAGCCCATTGCATCCTGGGAGGACTGAAAGCTTGTGAACGTTTGGTGCCAATCCGCTGTCGCTCCATCATATCCCATTGTTATCCTGTTGAAACCTGTGGACATAGAAGAAATACCGTTATCAACGGTAAGTTCTTACCAGAACGTATATTTAAAGTGTATGTACACAGGTATTATTGTTTATATTTCAAACTAGAGTGAGCTGAGTGTTAGTCACAGCGGGAACCCAGGGTTTTTAAGAATAGATTTAATATTTTAGGACATTAACTAATATTTTAGGATAAAATGGAATAGCCCTTTAAAATAAATAGGTATTGAACTTTTTAATTGCTGGACCTTCTATTTGTGGAGCCAGTGACGTTTATAATTTAACTACTTATAAACGAACGGCAAAGTGAGGAATCACATAAACCGTGTAGGGAGTTTATTTTAGAACTCTGGATTGATATATACTGCTTTTGCATAATTTTAAATATTTATATAATCCTAAGGCCCATAAAGACACACCCAAGCCGCCTGCAGGTGGAGAGGTTTTTTAAGAATCGCCATATACCGATAATGAAGCGGTTAGTGTTCGCTATTTAAGACTCCTGGGTGTGCAGTGGGAATTACTCGACTCGCTTGTAAGTATTTGTTCTAGAGGATGTTATTATTACTATTGTGGAATGCTTAAAATGGTTTTTTGTTGTCTGATAAAAGGATTTGAATAGTTGATTGTATATAACCATCAGTTGTGAGCGGGTGATGGGCCGGCTCATAATGGAGGGAAGGATGATTGTAGGTTTAAACCTGTAACTCTGGGAAGCAGTCAGCAAAAGCTTGAAAAAGGGGCAGGAACGCTACGAAACGCGTTGTTCTGTGCCGTTCTGATTGTGGATCATTTGTATTACCAGCATTCCAAGACAAGTGATTGGTATCCGGATAAAGGGGGTCATTCCGAGTTGATCGCTCGCTAGCTGTTTTTAGCAGCCATGCGAATGCATAGTCGCGCCCACAGGGGAGTGTATTTTAGCCTTGCAAGTATGTGATCGCATGTGCAGCCGAGCTGTGCAAAAACATTTTGTGCAGTTTCTGAGTAGCTCTGAACTTACTCAGCCCTTGCGATCACTTCAGTCTGTTCGAGGCCGGAATAGACGTCGGACACCCGGCCCTGCAAACACTTGGACATGCCTGCGTTTTTCCAAACACTCCCAGAAAACGGTCAGTTATCTCCCATAAACGCCTTCTTCCTGTCAATCTCTTTGTGTACATCTGTGCGAATGGATTCTTCGTAAATCCCATCGCACTGCAACAATCCGCTTTGTGCCCGTGCGACGTGCATGCGCAGTTCTGACCAGATCGCAGCGAAAAGCCTAGCATGCGATCAGATCGGAATGAGAGACGTAAGACAACTAGTGCTGCAGAGGGTTGCCAATACTTATCTCTTTTATAGGACCATATCTGATGTAAGAGTGCATCCATATGTCTGCTGGTACTATGACTTTTATATCCTGGGATGCCGTTGTGTATAACAGGTTTAAAAAAAAAAATAAGAATTTACTCACCGGTAATTCTATTTCTCGTAGTCCGTAGTGGATGCTGGGGACTCCGTAAGGACCATGGGGAATAGACGGGCTCCGCAGGAGACTGGGAACTCTAAGAAAGATTTGGTACTATCTGGTGTGCACTGGCTCCTCCCTCTATGCCCCTCCTCCAGACCTCAGTTAGGATACTGTGCCCGGAAGAGCTGACACAATAAGGAAGGATTTTGAATCCCGGGTAAGACTCATACCAGCCACACCAATCACACCATATAACTCGTGATATTAAACCCAGTTAACAGTATGAAATATAACTGAGCCTCTCAACAGATGGCTCAACAATAACCCTTTAGTTAGGCAATAACTATATACAAGTATTGCAGACAATCCGCACTTGGGATGGGCGCCCAGCATCCACTACGGACTACGAGAAATAGAATTACCGGTGAGTAAATTCTTATTTTCTCTGACGTCCTAGTGGATGCTGGGGACTCCGTAAGGACCATGGGGATTATACCAAAGCTCCCAAACGGGCGGGAGAGTGCGGATGACTCTGCAGCACCGAATGAGAGAACTCAAGGTCCTCCTCAGCCAGGGTATCAAATTTGTAGAATTTAGCAAACGTGTTTGCCCCTGACCAAGTTGCAGCTCGGCAAAGTTGTAAAGCCGAGACCCCTCGGGCAGCCGCCCAAGATGAGCCCACCTTCCTCGTGGAATGGGCTTTCACTGATTTAGGATGCGGCAATCCAGCCGCAGAATGCGCCAGCTGAATTGTGCTACAAATCCAGCGAGCAATAGTCTGCTTAGAAGCAGGAGCACCTATTTTGTTGGGTGCATACAGGATAAAAAGCGAGTCAGTTTTCCTGACTCCAGCCGTCCTGGAAACATAAATTTTCAAGGCCCTGACTACGTCCAGTAACTTGGAATCCTCCAAGTCCCTAGTAGCCGCAGGCACCACAATAGGTTGGTTCAAGTGAAAAGCTGACACCACCTTAGGGAGAAACTGGGGACGAGTCCTCAATTCTGCCCTATCCATATGGAAAATCAGATAAGGGCTTTTACATGACAAAGCCGCCAATTCTGACACACGCCTGGCCGAAGCCAAGGCCAATAACATAACCACTTTCCACGTGAGATATTTCAGATCCACAGTTTTAAGTGGTTCAAACCAATGTGATTTTAGGAAACTCAACACCACATTGAGATCCCAAGGTGCCACAGGAGGCACAAAAGGGGGCTGAATATGAAGCACTCCCTTTACAAAAGTCTGAACTTCAGGCAGTGAAGCCAGTTCTTTCTGGAAGAAAATCGACAGAGCCGAAATCTGGACCTTAATGGAACCCAATTTTAGGCCCATAGTCACTCCCGACTGTAGGAAGTGCAGAAAACGACCCAGCTGAAATTCCTCTGTAGGGGCCTTCCTGGCCTCACACCACGCAACATATTTTCGCCAAATGCGGTGATAATGGTTTGCGGTTACTTCTTTCCTGGCTTTTATCAGCGTAGGAATGACTTCCTCCGGAATGCCCTTTTCCTTTAGGATCCGGAATTCAACCGCCATGCCGTCAAACGCAGTCGCGGTAAGTCTTGGAACAGACAGGGCCCCTGCTGTAGCAGATCCTGTCTGAGCGGTAGAGGCCATGGGTCCTCTGATAACATTTCTTGAAGTTCCGGGTACCAAGCTCTTCTTGGCCAATCCGGAACCACGAGTATCGTTCTTACTCCTCGCCTTCTTATTATTCTCAGTACCTTTGGTATGAGAGGCAGAGGAGGGAACACATAAACCGACTGGTACACCCACGGTGTCACTAGAGCGTCCACAGCTATCGCCTGAGGGTCCCTTGACCTGGCGCAATATCTCTTTAGCTTTTTGTTGAGGCGGGACGCCATCATGTCCACCTGTGGCCTTTCCCAACGGTTTACTAACAGTAGGAAGACTTCTGGATGAAGTCCCCACTCTCCCGGGTGTAGGTCGTGTCTGCTGAGGAAGTCTGCTTCCCAGTTGTCCACTCCCGGAATGAACATTGCTGACAGTGCTAGTACGTGATTTTCCGCCCATCGGAGAATCCTTGTGGCTTCTGCCATCGCCATCCTGCTTCTTGTGCCGCCCTGTCGGTTTACATGGGCGACTGCCGTGATGTTGTCTGACTGGATCAGAACCGGCTGGTTTTGAAGCAGGGGCCTTGCCTGACTTAGGGCATTGTAAATGGCCCTCAGTTCCAGAAGATTTATGTGTAGGGACGACTCCTGACTTGACCAAAGTCCCTGGAAATTTCTTCCCTGTGTGACTGCGCCCCAGCCTCGAAGGTTGGCATCCGTGGTCACCAGGACCCAGTCCTGTATGCCGAATCTGCGGCCCTCTAGAAGATGAGCACTCTGCAGCCACCACAGTAGAGACACCCTGGTCCTTGGAGACAGGGTTATCAGCCGATGCATCTAAAGATGCGATCCTGACCACTTGTCCAAGAGGTCCCACTGGAAGGTCCTTGCATGGAACCTGCCGAATGGAATTGCTTCGTATGAAGCCACCATTTTTCCCAGGACTCGTGTGCAGTGATGCACCGATACCCGTTTTGGTTTTAGGAGGTCTCTGACTAGAGATGACAGCTCCTTGGCTTTCTCCTGCGGGAGAAACACTTTTTTCTGTTCTGTGTCCAGAATCATCCCCAGGAACAGTAAGCGTGTGGAAGGAACCAGTTGTGACTTTGGAATGTTTAGAATCCAGCCATGCTGTTGTAGCACTTCCCGAGATAGTGCTACTCCGACCAGTAACTGCTCCCTGGACCTCGCCTGTATTAGGAGATCGTCCAAGTACGGGATAATTAAAACTCCCTTTTTTCGAAGGAGTATCATCATTTCTGCCATTACCTTGGTAAACACCCTCGGTGCCGTGGACAGTCCAAACGGTAGTGTCTGGAATTGGTAATGGCAATCCTGTACCACAAATCTGAGGTACTCCTGGTGAGGAAGGTAAATTGGGACATGCAGGTAAGCATCCTTGATGTCCAGGGATACCATGTAATCCCCCTCGTCCAGGCTTGCAATAACCGCCCTGAGCGATTCCATCTTGAACTTGAATCTTTTTATGTATGTGTTCAAGGATTTCAAATTTAAAATGGGTCTCACCGAACCGTCCGGTTTCGGTACCACAAACAGTGTGGAATAGTAACCCCGTCCTTGTTGAAGTAGGGGTACCTTGACTATCACCTGCTGGGAATACAGCTTGTGAATTGCCTCTAGTACAGCCTCCCTGCCCGAGGGAGTTGTCGGTAAGGCCGATTTGAGGAAACGGCGGGGGGGAGGCGCCTCGAATTCCAGCTTGTACCCCTGAGATACTACTTGAAGTATCCAGGGATCCACCCGTGAGCGAAGCCACTGATCGCTGAAATTTTTGAGGCGGCCCCCCACCGTACCTGGCTCCGCCTGTGGAGCCCCACCGTCATGCGGCGGATTTGGAAGAAGCGGGGGAGGACTTCTGTTCCTGGGAACCTGCTGTGTGTTGCAGCTTTTTTCCCCTTCCTCTGCCTCTAGACAGAAAGGACCCGCCTTTTCCCCGCCTGTTTTTCTGGGGTCGAAAGGACTGTACCTGATAATACGGCGCTTTCTTAGGCTGTGAGGGGACATGGGGCAAAAATGCTGACTTCCCAGCTGTTGCTGTGGAAACAAGGTCTGAGAGACCATCCCCGAATAACTCCTCACCCTTATAAGGCAAAACTTCCATGTGCCTTTTAGAATCTGCATCCCCTGTCCACTGCCGAGTCCATAAGCCTCTCCTAGCAGAAATGGACAATGCACTTATTCTAGATGCCAGCCGGCAGATCTCCCTCTGTGCATCTCTCATGTACAAGACTGAGTCTTTTATATGCTCTACGGTTAGCAATATAGTGTCCCTGTCTAGGGTGTCAATATTTTCCGACAGGGAATCTGACCAAGCAGCAGCAGCACTGCACATCCACGCTGAAGCAATAGCTGGTCTCAGTATAACACCAGTGTGTGTATATATAGACTTTAGGATAGCCTCCTGCTTTCTATCAGCAGGTTCCTTTAGGGCGGCCGTATCCGGAGTCGGTAGTGCCACCTTTTTAGACAAACGTGTGAGCGCTTTATCCACCCTAGGGGGAGATTCCCAACGTGACCTATCCTCTGGCGAGAAAGGGAACGCCATTAGTAATTTTTTTGAAATCACCAATTTTTTATCGGGGGAAGCCCACGCTTCTTCACACACTTCATTTAATTCTTCAGATGGGGGAAAAACTATTGGTGGTTTTTTCTCCCCAAACATAATACCCTTTTTTGAGGTACCTGGGTTTATATCAGAAATGTGTAATACCTCTTTCATTGCCTCAATCATGCAACGAATGGCCCTAGTGGACATTAAATTTGACTCATCGTCGTCGACACTGGTATCAGTATCCGTGTCGACATCTGTGTCTGCCATCTGAGGTAGTGGGCGTTTTAGAGCCCCTGATGGCCTTTGAATTATCTGGGCAGGCACGAGCTGAGAAGCCGGCTGTCCCACATTTGGCATGTCGTCAAATTTTTTATGTAAGGAGTCGACACTTGCACGTAATTCCTTCCATAAGTCCATCCACTCAGGTGTCTGCCCTGCAGGGGGTGACATCACATTTATAGGCATCTGCTCCGCCTCCACATAAGCCTCCTCATCAAACATGTCGACACAGCCGTACCGACACACCGCACACACACAGGGAATGCTCTTAAAGGAGACAGGACCCCACAAAAGCCCTTTGGGGAGACAGAGAGAGAGTATGCCAGCACACACCAGAGCGCTATATAATGCAGGGACTAACTGAATTATGTCCCCTATGGCTGCTATAATATTTACTGCGCCTAAATTTAGTGCCCCCCCCTCTCTTTTTTACCCTTTTCTGTAGTGTAGACTGCAGGGGAGAGTCAGGGAGCTTCCTTCCAGCGGAACTGTGAGGGAGAAATGGCGCCAGTGTGCTGAAGGAGATGGCTCCGCCCCTTTTTCGGCAGACTTTTCTCCCGCTTTTTTCTGTATTCTGGCAGGGGTAATTACCACATATATAGCCTCTGGGGCCCCCCCCAGCGCCCTGCACCCTCAGTGACCGGAGTGTGAACTGTGTATGAGGAGCAATGCAGTGCTGTGCGCTACCTTGGTGAAGACTGAAGTCTTCTGCCGCCGATTTTCCGGACCATCTTCTTGCTTCTGGCTCTGTAAGGGGGACGGCGGCGCGGCTCCGGGAACGAACACCAAGGACGGGTCCTGCGGTCGATCCCTCTGGAGCTAATGGTGTCCAGTAGCCTAAGAAGCCCAAGCTAGCTGCAAGCAGGTAGGTTCGCTTCTTCTCCCCTTAGTCCCTCGTTGCAGTGAGCCTGTTGCCAGCAGGTCTCACTGTAAAATAAAAAACCTAACATATACTTTCTTTCTAGGAGCTCAGGAGAGCCCCTAGTGTGCATCCAGCTCGGCCGGGCACAGAAATCTAACTGAGGTCTGGAGGAGGGGCATAGAGGGAGGAGCCAGTGCACACCAGATAGTACCAAATCTTTCTTATAGAGTGCCCAGTCTCCTGCGGAGCCCGTCTATTCCCCATGGTCCTTACGGAGTCCCCAGCATCCACTAGGACGTCAGAGAAAAGAAATTACATTTTGAAATCACTGGACTTATCCTCACGAGAGCTTCTGTGTGTGAAGGGAGTGAAAGAAACCTTGATGTGCACTCGAGAAAAGAATTTGATGTAAGTTCACTTCCTATTATTGGTTGCAGTAGAAATTTCATGCGGGACTGAACTAATATGTAAGTTCGTCTCCATAGTATTAATACGTGAACTCACACTAGCAATCTAAAATAGTGAAGAACCCTTGAGCACTAATGCCGAGTACACACTAGACAATAAAGTGGACAATGTGGCCTATACGGACACATTGATTACAATATCGTCTAGTGTGTATGCATTATGAGCCTAATTCAGACCTGATCGCAGCAGCAACATTATTCTCAAATGGGCAAAACCATGTGCACTGCAGGTGGGGCAGATATAACATTTGCAGAGAGACTTAGCTTTGGGTGGATTATTGTGTTTCTGTGCAGGGTAAAATAGGATTATAATTACCTACCGGTAAATCCTTTCCTCGTAGTCCATAAGGGATATTGGGGAATCTAGTAAGATGGGATATAGACGGAGTCCAAAGGAGCCAGTGCACTTTAAATTTCTTCAACTGGGTGGGCTAGCTCCTCCCCTCTATGCCCCCTCCCACAAGCCGTTATAGGTAAAAACGTGCACGAAGGAAAGAGGACATATATGAGAGAATGAAATATGATAACAAAGAGTGGTGAGATTTACATACCAGTACACCACTAACATAAAACAACCAGCAACGGCTGGTAACAACAACAGCAACAGCTGAACAGGTAACCACATAACAAGAACATGCAGAAAAGTCAACGCACTGAGGCGTGGTGCCCAATATCCCTTATGGACTACGCGAAAAGGATTTACTGGTAGGTAATTAAAATCCTATTTTCTCTAGCATCCTTAAGGGATATTGGGGAATCTAGGACGATGGAGACGTCCCAAAGCTTCCAGAACGTGCGGGAATGTGCGGAGACTGCTGCAGCTCCGCCTGCCCAAACTGGGTATCCTCTTGGCCAGGGTATCAAATTTGTAGAGCTTCACAAAAGTGTTCTTCCCCGACCTGGTAGCAGCTCGGCAAAGTTGTAAGGCTGAGACTCCACGGGCAGCCGCCCAGGAAGAACCCACTGATCTTGTAGAGTGGGCCTTCAGAGACTTAGGAACAGGTAAGGCTGCCAACACATAGGTCTGTTGAATAGTAAGCCTAATCCAACGAGAAACTGACTGCTTTGAAGCAGGACAACCCTTTTTCTGTGCATCATAGAGCACGAACAAAGAATCCGTCTTTCTGATCCGAGCCGTTCTCTTGACATAGATCTTCAAGGCTCGCACAGCATCCAATGCCTCCGAAGGACAGCAGCGCCAGAACTAGACAGAATCACAGTAGGCGGATTCAAGTGAAACGCAGAGACAACCTTCAGCAGGAACTGCTGCCTAGTCCGGAGCTCTGCTCTGTCATCATAAAAGACCAAGTATGGAGTTTTACAATTCTGAAACACGTCGAGCAGAAGCCAGGGCCAGCAACATCACCGGTTTCCACGTGAGGTTCTTGTCTTCTACCGTCATCAGAGGTTCAAGCCAGGAGGACTGTAGAAAATCCAACACTACATTCAGATCCCAGGGTGCCGTAGGCGGCACAAAAGGAGGTTGGATGTGGAGAACCCCTTGCTAGAATGTTTGAACTTCTGGCAACACTGCCAATTTCTTCTGGAAGTAAATGGAGAGGGCTGAAATCTGGACCTTAATGGAAGCCAGACATAAGCCTTTATGCACACCAGCCTGCAGAAAATGGAAGAAATGTCCGAAGTGAAACTCAGCAGGCAGATACGTGCACTCCTCGCACCAACAGACATATCTCCTCCAGATATGATAGTGTTTTCACGTCACCGGTTAACTTGCCTGAACCATGGTAGCAATTACCTTTTTGGAAAGGCCCTTGTGAGCTAGAAATTCTCCGGCAGGGTCCACAGGATAACAATGGGATATGATAGAGCGACAGCGGATTAGCACCAAACGACCAAAAGCTTTCAGGCCTCCCAGGATGCAATGGGCCCGTCCACTGGCTCAGGCAAATCAGTTTTTTGTTTGGTGCCGCAGGAGCCGGACCATGGTCAGAGGGCTGCTGTTTCACTAGCAGCCCAAGCTTTCTTATTTTACTTTTATAGTCTTACGATTTTTCTATTGAGTGATCTTTCCAAACAGCGTCTTATACGCATATGGGAAAGAATCGCTCCAAAAACGCTTACCCATGAGTACAGTGCTGTTTCGGCGGGCATCTGTGTCGGATATTCTAGCAGGTCCATCAGATGTTACCAGGCTGTGGCCGGAGCACGGAGGGAAAGTAAGGCATCAATTCCGTTGAGTAGATGGAATATGGACACAGCCGCACTGTTTTGGGAGGAGACCACCAAACAGTAGCTGACGCGCCGCCACCACGGGTGCTCCAGCGCTAGGCCTTAGGGATCAGAGGCACCAGTAAAAATAAGAATTTACTTACCGATAATTCTATTTCTCGTAGTCCGTAGTGGATGCTGGGGACTCCGTAAGTACCATGGGGAATAGCGGCTCCGCAGGAGACAGGGGCACAAAAGTAAAAGCTTTAGGATCAGGTGGTGTGCACTGGCTCCTCCCCCTATGACCCTCCTCCAAGCCTCAGTTAGGATACTGTGCCCGGACGAGCGTACACAATAAGGAAGGATTTTGAATCCCGGGTAAGACTCATACCAGCCACACCAATCACACTGTACAACCTGTGATCTGAACCCAGTTAACAGCATGATAACAGCGGAGCCTCTGAAAAGATGGCTCACAACAATAATAACCCGATTTTTGTAACAATAACTATGTACAAGTATTGCAGACAATCCGCACTTGGGATGGGCGCCCAGCATCCACTACGGACTACGAGAAATAGAATTATCGGTAAGTAAATTCTTATTTTCTTTGACGTCCTAAGTGGATGCTGGGGACTCCGTAAGGACCATGGGGATTATACCAAAGCTCCCAAACGGGCGGGAGAGTGCGGATGACTCTGCAGCACCGAATGAGAGAACTCCAGGTCCTCTTTAGCCAGGGTATCAAATTTGTAGAATTTTACAAACGTGTTCTCCCCCGACCACGTAGCTGCTCGGCAGAGTTGTAATGCCGAGACCCCTCGGGCAGCCGCCCAGGATGAGCCCACCTTCCTTGTGGAATGGGCCTTGACAGATTTAGGCTGTGGCAGGCCTGCCACAGAATGTGCAAGTTGAAATGTGCTACAAATCCAACGAGCAATCGTCTGCTTAGAAGCAAGAGCACCCAGTTTGTTGGGTGCATACAGGATAACAGCAAGTCAGTTTTCCTGACTCCAGCCGTCCTGGAAACCTATATTTTCAGGGCCCTGACAACATCTAGCAACTTGGAGTCCTCCAAGTCCCTAGTAGCCGCAGGTACCACAATAAGCTGGTTCAGGTGAAACGCTGACACCACCTTAGGAAGAAACTGGGGACGAGTCCGCAGCTCTGCCCTGTCCGAATGGACAATCAGATATGGCTTTTGTGAGACAAAGCCGCCAATTCTGACACTCGCCTGGCCGAGGCCAGGGCCAACAGCATGGTCACTTTTCATGTGAGATATTTAAAATCCACAGATTTGAGCGGTTTAAAATGTGATTTGAGGAATCCCAGAACTACGTTGAGATCCCACAGTGCCACTGGAGGCACAAAAAGGGGGTTGTATATGCAATACTCCCTTGACAAACTTCTGGACTTCAGGAACTGAAGCCAATTCTTTCTGGAAGAAAATTGACAGGGCCGAAATTTGAACCTTAATGGACCCCAATTTGAGGCCCATAGACTAGAGATGAGCGGGTTCGGTTTCTCTGAATCCGAACCCGCCAGAACTTCATGTTTTTTTTCACGGGTCCGAGCGACTCGGATCTTCCCGCCTTGCTCGGTTAACCCGAGCGCGCCCGAACGTCATCATGACGCTGTCGGATTCTCGCGAGGCTCGGATTCTATCGCGAGACTCGGATTCTATATAAGGAGCCGCGCGTCGCCGCCATTTTCACACGTGCATTGAGATTGATAGGGAGAGGACGTGGCTGGCGTCCTCTCCGTTTAGAATAGATTAGAGAGACACTTGATTTACTAATTTTGGGGAGCATTAGGAGTACTCAGTACAGTGCAGAGTTTTGCTGATAGTGACCAGTGACCACCAGTTTTATTTATAATCCGTTCTCTGCCTGAAAAAAGCGATACACAGCACACAGTGACTCAGTCACATACCATATCTGTGTGCACTGCTCAGGCTCAGGCCAGTGTGCTGCATCATCTATTATCTATATATAAATAATATTATATATATCTGTCTGACTGCTCAGCTCACACAGCTTATAATTGTGGGGGAGACTGGGGAGCACTACTGCAGTGCCAGTTATAGGTTATAGCAGGAGCCAGGAGTACATAATATATTATATAGTGAGTGACCACCAGACACACAGTGCAGTTTATTTAATATATCCGTTCTCTGCCTGAAAAAAGCGATACACACAGTGACTCAGTCAGTCACATACCATATCTGTGTGCACTGCTCAGGCTCAGGCCAGTGTGCTGCATCATCTATATATATTATATATCTGTCTGACTGCTCAGCTCACACAGCTTATAATTGTGGGGGAGACTGGGGAGCACTACTGCAGTGCCAGTTATAGGTTATAGCAGGAGCCAGGAGTACATAATATTATATTAAAATTAAACAGTGCACACTTTTGCTGCAGGAGTGCCACTGCCAGTGTGACTAGTGACCAGTGACCTGACCACCAGTATATATAATATTAGTAGTATACTATCTCTTTATCAACCAGTCTATATTAGCAGCAGACACAGTACAGTGCGGTAGTTCACGGCTGTGGCTACCTCTGTGTCGGCACTCGGCAGCCCGTCCATAATTGTATATACCACCTAACCGTGGTTTTTTTTTTCTTTCTTTATACATACATACTAGTTACGAGTATACTATCTCTTTATCAACCAGTCTATATATTAGCAGCAGACACAGTACAGTGCGGTAGTTCACGGCTGTGGCTACCTCTGTGTCGGCACTCGGCAGCCCGTCCATAATTGTATATACCACCTAACCGTGTTTTTTTTTTCTTTCTTTATACATACATACTAGTTACGAGTATACTATCTCTTTATCAACCAGTCTATATATTAGCAGCAGACACAGTACAGTGCGGTAGTTCACGGCTGTGGCTACCTCTGTGTCGGCACTCGGCAGCCCGTCCATAATTGTATATACCACCTAACCGTGGTTTTTTTTTCTTTCTTTATACATACATACTAGTTACGAGTATACTATCTCTTTATCAACCAGTCTATATATTAGCAGCAGACACAGTACAGTGCGGTAGTTCACGGCTGTGGCTACCTCTGTGTCGGCACTCGGCAGCCCGTCCATAATTGTATATACCACCTAACCGTGTTTTTTTTTTCTTTCTTTATACATACATACTAGTTACGAGTATACTATCTCTTTATCAACCAGTCTATATATTAGCAGCAGACACAGTACAGTGCGGTAGTTCACGGCTGTGGCTACCTCTGTGTCGGCACTCGGCAGCCCGTCCATAATTGTATATACCACCTAACCGTGGTTTTTTTTCCTTTCTTTATACATACATACTAGTTACGAGTATACTATCTCTTTATCAACCAGTCTATATTAGCAGCAGACACAGTACAGTGCGGTAGTTCACGGCTGTGGCTACCTCTGTGTCGGCACTCGGCAGCCCGTCCATAATTGTATATACCACCTAACCGTGTTTTTTTTTTCTTTCTTTATACATACATACTAGTTACGAGTATACTATCTCTTTATCAACCAGTCTATATATTAGCAGCAGACACAGTACAGTGCGGTAGTTCACGGCTGTGGCTACCTCTGTGTCGGCACTCGGCAGCCCGTCCATAATTGTATATACCACCTAACCGTGGTTTTTTTTCCTTTCTTTATACATACATACTAGTTACGAGTATACTATCTCTTTATCAACCAGTCTATATTAGCAGCAGACACAGTACAGTGCGGTAGTTCACGGCTGTGGCTACCTCTGTGTCGGCACTCGGCAGCCCGTCCATAATTGTATATACCACCTAACCGTGGTTTTTTTTTCTTTCTTTATACATACATACTAGTTACGAGTATACTATCTCTTTATCAACCAGTCTATATATTAGCAGCAGACACAGTACAGTGCGGTAGTTCACGGCTGTGGCTACCTCTGTGTCGGCACTCGGCAGCCCGTCCATAATTGTATATACCACCTAACCGTGGTTTTTTTTTCTTTCTTTATACATACATACTAGTTACGAGTATACTATCTCTTTATCAACCAGTCTATATATTAGCAGCAGACACAGTACAGTGCGGTAGTTCACGGCTGTGGCTACCTCTGTGTCGGCACTCGGCAGCCCGTCCATAATTGTATATACCACCTAACCGTGGTTTTTTTTTCTTTCTTTATACATACATACTAGTTACGAGTATACTATCTCTTTATCAACCAGTCTATATATTAGCAGCAGACACAGTACAGTGCGGTAGTTCACGGCTGTGGCTACCTCTGTGTCGGCACTCGGCAGCCCGTCCATAATTGTATATACCACCTAACCGTGGTTTTTTTTTCTTTCTTTATACATACATACATACATACTAGTTACGAGTATACTATCTCTTTATCAACCAGTCTATATATTAGCAGCAGACACAGTACAGTGCGGTAGTTCACGGCTGTGGCTACCTCTGTGTCGGCACTCGGCAGCCCGTCCATAATTGTATATACCACCTAACCGTGGTTTTTTTTTCTTTCTTTATACATACATACTAGTTACGAGTATACTATCTCTTTATCAACCAGTCTATATATTAGCAGCAGACACAGTACAGTGCGGTAGTTCACGGCTGTGGCTACCTCTGTGTCGGCACTCGGCAGCCCGTCCATAATTGTATATACCACCTAACCGTGGTTTTTTTTTTCTTTCTTTATACATACATACTAGTTACGAGTATACTATCTCTTTATCAACCAGTCTATATATTAGCAGCAGACACAGTACAGTGCGGTAGTTCACGGCTGTGGCTACCTCTGTGTCGGCACTCGGCAGCCCGTCCATAATTGTATATACCACCTAACCGTGGTTTTTTTTTCTTTCTTTATACATACATACTAGTTACGAGTATACTATCTCTTTATCAACCAGTCTATATATTAGCAGCAGACACAGTACAGTGCGGTAGTTCACGGCTGTGGCTACCTCTGTGTCGGCACTCGGCAGCCCGTCCATAATTGTATATACCACCTAACCGTGGTTTTTTTTTCTTTCTTTATACATACATACTAGTTACGAGTATACTATCTCTTTATCAACCAGTCTATATATTAGCAGCAGACACAGTACAGTGCGGTAGTTCACGGCTGTGGCTACCTCTGTGTCGGCACTCGGCAGCCCGTCCATAATTGTATATACCACCTAACCGTGGTTTTTTTTTCTTTCTTTATACATACATACTAGTTACGAGTATACTATCTCTTTATCAACCAGTCTATATTAGCAGCAGACACAGTACAGTGCGGTAGTTCACGGCTGTGGCTACCTCTGTGTCGGCACTCGGCAGCCCGTCCATAATTGTATATACCACCTAACCGTGGTTTTTTTTTCTTTCTTTATACATACATACTAGTTACGAGTATACTATCTCTTTATCAACCAGTCTATATATTAGCAGCAGACACAGTACAGTGCGGTAGTTCACGGCTGTGGCTACCTCTGTGTCGGCACTCGGCAGCCCGTCCATAATTGTATACTAGTATCCAATCCATCCATCTCCATTGTTTACCTGAGGTGCCTTTTAGTTGTGCCTATTAAAATATGGAGAACAAAAATGTTGAGGTTCCAAAATTAGGGAAAGATCAAGATCCACTTCCACCTCGTGCTGAAGCTGCTGCCACTAGTCATGGCCGAGACGATGAAATGCCAGCAACGTCGTCTGCCAAGGCCGATGCCCAATGTCATAGTACAGAGCATGTCAAATCCAAAACACCAAATATCAGTAAAAAAAGGACTCCAAAACCTAAAATAAAATTGTCGGAGGAGAAGCGTAAACTTGCCAATATGCCATTTACCACACGGAGTGGCAAGGAACGGCTGAGGCCCTGGCCTATGTTCATGGCTAGTGGTTCAGCTTCACATGAGGATGGAAGCACTCAGCCTCTCGCTAGAAAAATGAAAAGACTCAAGCTGGCAAAAGCAGCACAGCAAAGAACTGTGCATTCTTCGAAATCCCAAATCCACAAGGAGAGTCCAATTGTGTCGGTTGCGATGCCTGACCTTCCCAACACTGGACGTGAAGAGCATGCGCCTTCCACCATTTGCACGCCCCCTGCAAGTGCTGGAAGGAGCACCCGCAGTCCAGTTCCTGATAGTCAGATTGAAGATGTCAGTGTTGAAGTACACCAGGATGAGGAGGATATGGGTGTTGCTGGCGCTGGGGAGGAAATTGACCAGGAGGATTCTGATGGTGAGGTGGTTTGTTTAAGTCAGGCACCCGGGGAGACACCTGTTGTCCGTGGGAGGAATATGGCCGTTGACATGCCAGGTGAAAATACCAAAAAAATCAGCTCTTCGGTGTGGAGGTATTTCACCAGAAATGCGGACAACAGGTGTCAAGCCGTGTGTTCCCTTTGTCAAGCTGTAATAAGTAAGGGTAAGGACGTTAACCACCTCGGAACATCCTCCCTTATACGTCACCTGCAGCGCATTCATAATAAGTCAGTGACAAGTTCAAAAACTTTGGGTGACAGCGGAAGCAGTCCACTGACCAGTAAATCCCTTCCTCTTGTAACCAAGCTCACGCAAACCACCCCACCAACTCCCTCAGTGTCAATTTCCTCCTTCCCCAGGAATGCCAATAGTCCTGCAGGCCATGTCACTGGCAATTCTGACGAGTCCTCTCCTGCCTGGGATTCCTCCGATGCATCCTTGCGTGTAACGCCTACTGCTGCTGGCGCTGCTGTTGTTGCCGCTGGGAGTCGATGGTCATCCCAGAGGGGAAGTCGTAAGCCCACTTGTACTACTTCCAGTAAGCAATTGACTGTTCAACAGTCCTTTGCGAGGAAGATGAAATATCACAGCAGTCATCCTACTGCAAAGCGGATAACTGAGTCCTTGACAACTATGTTGGTGTTAGACGTGCGTCCGGTATCCGCCGTTAGTTCACAGGGAACTAGACAATTTATTGAGGCAGTGTGCCCCCGTTACCAAATACCATCTAGGTTCCACTTCTCTAGGCAGGCGATACCGAGAATGTACACGGACGTCAGAAAAAGACTCACCAGTGTCCTAAAAAATGCAGTTGTACCCAATGTCCACTTAACCACGGACATGTGGACAAGTGGAGCAGGGCAGGGTCAGGACTATATGACTGTGACAGCCCACTGGGTAGATGTATGGACTCCCGCCGCAAGAACAGCAGCGGCGGCACCAGTAGCAGCATCTCGCAAACGCCAACTCTTTCCTAGGCAGGCTACGCTTTGTATCACCGCTTTCCAGAATACGCACACAGCTGAAAACCTCTTACGGCAACTGAGGAAGATCATCGCGGAATGGCTTACCCCAATTGGACTCTCCTGTGGATTTGTGGCATCGGACAACGCCAGCAATATTGTGTGTGCATTAAATATGGGCAAATTCCAGCACGTCCCATGTTTTGCACATACCTTGAATTTGGTGGTGCAGAATTTTTTAAAAAACGACAGGGGCGTGCAAGAGATGCTGTCGGTGGCCAGAAAAATTGCGGGACACTTTCGGCGTACAGGCACCACGTACAGAAGACTGGAGCACCACCAAAAACTACTGAACCTGCCCTGCCATCATCTGAAGCAAGAAGTGGTAACGAGGTGGAATTCAACCCTCTATATGCTTCAGAGGTTGGAGGAGCAGCAAAAGGCCATTCAAGCCTATACAATTGAGCACGATATAGTAGGTGGAATGCACCTGTCTCAAGTGCAGTGGAGAATGATTTCAACGTTGTGCAAGGTTCTGATGCCCTTTGAACTTGCCACACGTGAAGTCAGTTCAGACACTGCCAGCCTGAGTCAGGTCATTCCCCTCATCAGGCTTTTGCAGAAGAAGCTGGAGGCATTGAAGAAGGAGCTAAAAGGGAGCGATTCCGCTAGGCATGTGGGACTTGTGGATGCAGCCCTTAATTCGCTTAACAAGGATTCACGGGTGGTCAATCTGTTGAAATCAGAGCACTACATTTTGGCCACCGTGCTCGATCCTAGATTTAAAGCCTACCTTGGATCTCTCTTTCCGGCAGACACAGGTCTGCTGGGGTTGAAAGACCTGCTGGTGACAAAATTGTCAAGTCAAGCGGAACGCGACCTGTCAACATCTCCTCCTTCACATTCTCCCGCAACTGGGGGTGCGAGGAAAAGGCTCAGAATTCCGAGCCCACCCGCTGGCGGTGATGCAGGGCAGTCTGGAGCGACTGCTGATGCTGACATCTGGTCCGGACTGAAGGACCTGACAACGATTACGGACATGTCGTCTACTGTCACTGCATATGATTCTCTCAACATTGATAGAATGGTGGAGGATTATATGAGTGACCGCATCCAAGTAGGCACGTCACACAGTCCGTACTTATACTGGCAGGAAATAGAGGCAATTTGGAGGCCCTTGCACAAACTGGCTTTATTCTACCTAAGTTGCCCTCCCACAAGTGTGTACTCCGAAAGAGTGTTTAGTGCCGCCGCTCACCTTGTCAGCAATCGGCGTACGAGGTTACATCCAGAAAATGTGGAGAAGATGATGTTCATTAAAATGAATTATAATCAATTCCTCCGCGGAGACATTGACCAGCAGCAATTGCCTCCACAAAGTACACAGGGAGCTGAGATGGTGGATTCCAGTGGGGACGAATTGATAATCTGTGAGGAGGGGGATGTACACGGTGATATATCGGAGGGTGAAGATGAGGTGGACATCTTGCCTCTGTAGAGCCAGTTTGTGCAAGGAGAGATTAATTGCTTCTTTTTTGGGGGGGGGTCCAAACCAACCCGTCATATCAGTCACAGTCGTGTGGCAGACCCTGTCACTGAAATGATGGGTTGGTTAAAGTGTGCATGTCCTGTTTTGTTTATACAACATAAGGGTGGGTGGGAGGGCCCAAGGACAATTCCATCTTGCACCTCTTTTTTCTTTTCTTTTTCTTTGCATCATGTGCTGATTGGGGAGGGTTTTTTGGAAGGGACATCCTGCGTGACACTGCAGTGCCACTCCTAGATGGGCCCGGTGTTTGTGTCGGCCACTAGGGTCGCTAATCTTACTCACACAGTCAGCTACCTCATTGCGCCTCTTTTTTTCTTTGCGTCATGTGCTGTTTGGGGAGGGTTTTTTGGAAGGGACATCCTGCGTGACACTGCAGTGCCACTCCTAGATGGGCCCGGTGTTTGTGTCGGCCACTAGGGTCGCTAATCTTACTCACACAGCTACCTCATTGCGCCTCTTTTTTTCTTTGCGTCATGTGCTGTTTGGGGAGGGTTTTTTGGAAGGGACATCCTGCGTGACACTGCAGTGCCACTCCTAGATGGGCCCGGTGTTTGTGTCGGCCACTAGGGTCGCTAATCTTACTCACACAGCTACCTCATTGCGCCTCTTTTTTTCTTTGCGTCATGTGCTGTTTGGGGAGGGTTTTTTGGAAGGGCCATCCTGCGTGACACTGCAGTGCCACTCCTAGATGGGCCCGGTGTTTGTGTCGGCCACTAGGGTCGCTAATCTTACTCACACAGCTACCTCATTGCGCCTCTTTTTTTCTTTGCGTCATATGCTGTTTGGGGAGGGTTTTTTGGAAGGGCCATCCTGCGTGACACTGCAGTGCCACTCCTAGATGGGCCCGGTGTTTGTGTCGGCCACTAGGGTCGCTTATCTTACTCACACAGCGACCTCGGTGCAAATTTTAGGACTAAAAATAATATTGTGAGGTGTGAGGTATTCAGAATAGACTGAAAATGAGTGTAAATTATGGTTTTTGAGGTTAATAATACTTTGGGATCAAAATGACCCCCAAATTCTATGATTTAAGCTGTTTTTTAGTGTTTTTTGAAAAAAACACCCGAATCCAAAACACACCCGAATCCGACAAAAAAAATTCGGTGAGGTTTTGCCAAAACGCGTTCGAACCCAAAACACGGCCGCGGAACCGAACCCAAAACCAAAACACAAAACCCGAAAAATTTCAGGCGCTCATCTCTACCATAGACACTCCTGTTTGCAGGAAATGCAGGAATCGACCGAGTTGAAATTTCTTCGTGGGGCCTTCCTGGCCTCACACCACGCAACATATTTTCGCCACATGTGGTGATAATGTTTTGCGGTCACCTCCTTCCTGGCTTTGACAAGGGTAGGAATGACCTCTTCCGGAATGCCTTTTTCCCTTAGGATCTGGCGTTCCACCGCCATGCCGTCAAACGCAGCCGCGGTAAGTCTTGGAACAGACCTGGTACTAGCTGAAGCAAGTCCCTTCTTAGCGGCAGAGGCCATGAGTCCTCTGTGAGCATTTCTTGAAGTTCCGGGTGCCACGTCCTTCTTGGCCAATCCGGAGCCACGAGTATAGTTCTTACTCCTCTACGTCTTATAATTCTCAGTACCTTGGTTATGAGAAGCAGAGGAGGGAACACATACACCGACTGGTACACCCACGGTGTTACCAGAACGTCCACAGATATTGCTTGAGGGTCTCTTGACCTGGCGCAATACCTGTCCAGTTTTTTGTTCAGGCGGGACGCCATCATGTCCACCTTTGGTCTTTCCCAACGGTTCACAATCATGTGGAATACTTCCCGATGAAGTCCCCACTCTCCCGGGTGGAGGTCGTGCCTGCTGAGGAAGTCTGCTTCCCAGTTGTCCACTCCCGGAATGAACACTGCTGACAGTGCTATCACATGATTTTTCGCCCAGCGAAGAATCCTTGCAGTTTCTGCCATTGCCCTCCTGCTTCTTGTGCCGCCCTGTCTGTTTACGTGGGCGACTGCCGTGATGTTGTCCCACTGGATCAATACCGGCTGACCTTGAAGCAGAGGTCTTGCTAAGCTTAGAACATTGTAAATTGCCCTTAGCTCCAGTATATTTATGTGGAGAGAAGTCTCCAGACTTGATCACACTCCCTGGAAATTTTTTCCCTGTGTGACTGCTCCCCAGCCTCTCAGGCTGGCATCCGTGGTCACCAGGACCCAGTCCTGAATGCCGAATCTGCGGCCCTTTAGTAGATGAGCACTCTGCAGCCACCGCAGAAGAAACACCCTTGTCCTTGGAGACAGGGTTATCCGCTGATGCATCTGAAGATGCGATCCGGACCATTTTTCCAGCAGATCCCACTGAAAAGTTCTTGCGTGAAATCTACCGAATGGAATCGCTTCGTAAGAAGCCACCATTTTTCCCAGGACCCTTGTGCAATGATGCACTGACACTTTTCCTGGTTTTAGGAGGTTCCTGACTAGCTCGGATAACTCCCTGGCTTTCTTCTCCGGGAGAAACACCTTTTTCTGGACTGTGTCCAGAATCATCCCTAGGAACAGCAGACGTGTCGTCGGAAACAGCTGCGGTTTTGGAATATTTAGAATCCACCCGTGCTGTCGTAGAACTACTTGAGATAGTGCTACTCCGACCTCCAACTGTTCTCTGGACCTTGCCCCTATCAGGAGATCGTCCATTTTCTTTGAAGAAGAATCATCATTTCGGCCATTACCTTGGTAAGGACCCGGGGTGCCGTGGACAATCCAACCGGCAGCGTCTGAAACGGATAGTGACAGTTCTGTACCACGAACCTGAGGTACCCTTGGTGAGAAGGGCAAATTGGGACATGGAGGTAAGCATCCCTGATGTCCCGGGACACCATATAGTCCCCTTCTTCCTGGTTCGCTATCACTGCTCTGAGTGACTCCATCTTGATTTGAACCTTTGTATGTAAGTGTTCAACTATTTCAGATTTAGAATAGGTCTCACTGAGCCGTCTGGCTTCAGTACCACAATATAGTGTGGAATAATACCCCTTTCCTTGTTGTAGGAGGGGTACTTTGATTATCACCTGCTGGGAATACAGCTTGTGAATTGTTTCCACTACTGCCTCCCTGTCGGAGGGAGACGTTGGTAAAGCAGACTTCAGGAACCTGCGAGGGGGAGACGTCTCGAATTTCCAATCTGTACCCCTGGGATACTACTTGTAGGATCCAGGGGTCCACTTGCGAGTGAGCCCACTGCGTGCTGAAACTCTTGAGACGACCCCCCCCACCGCACCCGAGTCCGCTTGTACGGCCCCAGCGTCATGCTGAGGACTTGGCAGAAGCGGTGGAGGGCTTCTGTTTCTGGGAATGGGCTGCCTGCTGCAGTCTTCTTCCCTTTCCTCTATCCCATGGCAGATATGACTGGCCTTTTGCCCGCTTGCCCTTATGGGGACGAAAGGACTGAGGCTGAAAAGACGTTGTCTTTTTCTCCTTTATACGGCAATACTTCCATGTGCCGTTTGGAATCTGCATCACCTGACCACTGTCGTGTCCATAAACAACTTCTGGCAGATATGGACATCGCACTTACTCTTGATGCCAGAGTGCAAATATCCCTCTGTGCATCTCGCATATATAGAAATGCATCCTTTAAATGCTCTATAGTCAATAAAATACTGTCCCTGTCAAGGGTATCAATATTTTCAGTCAGGGAATCCGACCAAGCCACCCCAGCGCTGCACATCCAGGCTGAGGCGATCGCTGGTCGCAGTATAACACCAGTATGTGTGTATATACTTTTTAGGATATTTTCCAGCCTCCTATCAGCTGGCTCCTTGAGGGCGGCCCTATCTGGAGACGGTACCGCCACTTGTTTTGATAAGCGTGTGAGCGCCTTATCCACCCTAAGGGGTGTTTCCCAACGCGCCCTAACTTCTGGCGGGAAAGGGTATACCGCCAATAATTTTCTATCGGGGGAAACCCACGCATCATCACACACTTCATTTAATTTATCTGATTCAGGAAAAACTACAGGTAGTTTTTTCACACTCCACATAATACCCTTTTTTGTGGTACTTGTAGTATCAGAAATATGTAACACCTCCTTCATTGCCCTTAACAAGTAACGTGTGGCCCTAAAGGAAAATACGTTTGTTTCTTCACCGTCGACACTGGAGTCAGTGTCCGTGTCTGTGTCGACCGACTGAGGTAAAAGGACGTTTTAACGCCCCTGACGGTGTTTGAGACGCCTGGACAGGTACTAATTGGTTTGCCGGCCGTCTCATGTCGTCAACCGACCTTGCAGCGTGTTGACATTATCACGTAATTCCTTAAATAAGCCATCCATTCCGGTGTCGACTCCCTAGAGAGTGACATCACCATTACAGGCAATTGCTCCGCCTCCTCACCAACATCGTCCTCATACATGTCGACACACACGTACCGACACACAGCACACACACAGGGAATGCTCTGATAGAGGACAGGACCCCACTAGCCCTTTGGGGAGACAGAGGGAGAGTTTGCCAGCACACACCAAAAACGCTATAATTATACAGGGACAACCTTTATATAAGTGTTTTTCCCTTATAGCATTTTAATATATATAGTCATATCGCCAAATAAGTGCCCCCCCTCTCTGTTTTAACCCTGTTTCTGTAGTGCAGTGCAGGGGAGAGCCTGGGAGCCTTCCCACCAGCATTTCTGTGAGGGAAAATGGCGCTGTGTGCTGAGGAGAATAGGCCCCGCCCCCTTTTCGGCGGGCTTCTTCTCCCGTTTTTCTGAGACCTGGCAGGGGTTAAATACATCCATATAGCCCCCAGGGGCTATATGTGATGTATTTTTAGCCAGAATAAGGTACTATCATTGCTGCCCAGGGCGCCCCCCCCAGCGCCCTGCACCCTCAGTGACCGCTGCTATGAAGTGTGCTGACAACAATGGCGCACAGCTGCAGTGCTGTGCGCTACCTTATGAAGACTGAAAAGTCTTCTGCCGCCGGTTTCTGGACCTCTTCACTTTTCGGCATCTGCAAGGGGGTCGGCGGCGCGGCTCCGGGACGAACCCCAGGGTGAGACCTGTGTTCCGACTCCCTCTGGAGCTAATGGTGTCCAGTAGCCTAAGAAGCCAATCCATCCTGCACGCAGGTGAGTTCACTTCTCTCCCCTAAGTCCCTCGATGCAGTGAGCCTGTTGCCAGCAGGACTCACTGAAAATAAAAAACCTAACAAAACTTTTACTCTAAGCAGCTCTTTAGGAGAGCCACCTAGATTGCACCCTTCTCGGCCGGGCACAAAAATCTAACTGAGGCTTGGAGGAGGGTCATAGGGGGAGGAGCCAGTGCACACCACCTGATCCTAAAGCTTTTACTTTTGTGCCCCTGTCTCCTGCGGAGCCGCTATTCCCCATGGTCCTTACGGAGTCCCCAGCATCCACTTAGGACGTCAGAGAAATAGTATGAGGCCGTGATCACTAGGGCTGATGTCAGCGGTGGGGAGTCAGATGCTCTCCTGGTCATCCCTCCCCCGGTTCATGACCAGTTTCCATCGAGTCTCCCGCTATGAACTGTTTCCACGCTTCCGTCTCAGACGCTACCAGAGGGGACTCGGTCGCAGCATAGGCCGCTGCGGCAGTATTCACTAAGCGCTACCACAAGAGATCTGGTCGCAGCATAAGCGGCTGTGTGATCACTGCGGCTGTGTTCACTGAACATTACCATAAGACCGGTGCGTCTGTGTTTCCTGGAGTAGCAGTGTACACTAGTAGCGTCTGGATCCACTCAGTGTTTGCTAACGTACTGACCAATCACTGGAAGCGAGGTGAGTCTCCCTGTATCCCACTCTACTGATACGGGCTATACAGCACTAAATTTCTATCTACTTTGTCAAGTACAAATAGTTAAGTGCCTATTGCATATGAGTCTGTGTACATTTACTGTGGTCTTCTTTGTATTACGTCTGAATACGTTAGATCTGTTTATACAGGATTCAGTAAATGTTCGCCTACATACTTTAAGAAAGTGTTTGTAGTTGATGATATGCTCATATGACTAATATATAACATGTGACTGACTGCTAGTGTGATTGCTGACTTTAATATATGTTTGTCAGTTGTTTTCTTCTGATCCTCAATGCTGGCGCATGGGTAGGGTAAGATTGATATCACTTTAGAAGGTTAAAATTATTACAGTCACAAATTGTGTAGTACACTGTGAAAGTGCTGATTATTTATCATGTCTAAGAGCGGTAAAGGTGACAAAGGTACACTTACAGCAACACTCGTATCATGTTTGTCTTGCAAAACTGGATTATCCTCTCAGGATCTGGTTCAGGATAGTTAACATGCAAATTGTTTTGCTTTTCAGCAGAACACAAGGCAGATCCCTGTACAACATCAGGTACAGATGGATCCAGCTTGGGCTATGTTTGCACAGACTTTGTCCAGTATAGCTGAACAGATAATTCCTACAACTTCAATACCAGGTATAGGGTACCCATACATGCAGCTCCCTACCTATGGTATGTAATTTCCCCCAGCAGCTTCTCACATGAAACAAGCTGATAAACCGATGGTAAGTAAATCTTCACCTTCACAAGCTACACATGATGATTCATCGGATGATGAAAGCTCTATTTACTCTGCTTTAGTATATGAGGAGGAAGAAGTTCTCAGCTCAGTGGATGTAGCTGAATTAATTAGAGCAATGAAGGTCATTCTGTCCTTAGATGATTCTACAGAGCCTGTGTTAAAAACTAAGGCACCCGTGTTTAAATGTCCCAAAACAGTAAAAACTGAGTTTGCAGGGTCAGACCAGCTGACGGAAATTATGGAAGAGGCTTGGGCAACATCCAACAAGAAATATAGAATTCCTAAAAAATGGGATTCAAATTATCCTTTTCCAGCTGGGGACTGTTTAAAAAGGGAGGTAGCTCCTAAAGTAGATACGCACGTGATTCAATTAGTGCGGAAATCTATATTGCCTTTGCCATCAACATCTTTAAATGATGTCACAGATAGAAGAGTGGATGGTTTTATAAAAACTATATTTTCCCTGTCTGGAGCAGTCATAAGGCCAGCTATGGCTTCAGCTTGGATAGCAAAGGCAGTGGCTGCCTGGGCTGAGGCATTGGAAGGTGATTTTTCATCAGCTTCTAGAGAGCGAAAATCTTATATAGCCCATATTAAACAAGCAGAAGTATTCTTGGAAGAAGCTGCATTAGATATGGGTACTATTGCTTCTAGGGCATCAGCCGCAACGATAGCTGCTCGCAGAGCAGTTTGGTTACGTACATGGAAAGCGGATTCAGAATCCAAGAAAGTTTTGGAATCTTTGCCTTTTTCGGGAAATATTCTGTTTGGTAAAGAATTGACAGATATTCTGGAGTCAGAAGCAGACTCCAAGAAGGTCAAGTTTCCTTCCACATATAACCCCAAACCTAGGGGTCCAAGCTTCCGGCCTTTTCGGTCTCAAGGAAAACCAAAGGGAAAAGGTGATCACAAACAGCCCCAATACAATAAGTTTGGTAAATCAAAAAAGCATTGGGCTACCAGAGGGCCAGCTTCCAAACCAGATGATAAGCCATCAGCCTGATGGTGCGGGCCTCCACCTGGGGGAGCCCAGGGTAGGGGGCCAGCTTCTTCAGTTTGCACAGATTTGGCAACAGTCTACAACAGATGCCTGGGTGCAAGAAGCAGTATCTCTAGGTTATGTTTTCCCCTTCAAGAAGCATCCTCCTCAAAGGTTTTTCTGCAACAGCCCGTTTCGGGTAGAGACAAAGGCCAAGGCTTTGCAAGAAGCAGTGCAGAAATTGCTTCTGTCAGGAGTAGTAATTCCAGTACCCCCGGCACAACGGGGCCAGGGTTTTTACTCCAACCTATTTTTGGTCCAGAAGCCAAATGGGTAATTTCGGCCCATTCTCAATCTCAAAATGCTAAACAAATATATTTGGGTGCCGAAGTTCCACATGGAGACCTTACGCTCCATAGTTTTGGCCATGGAGCCAGGGGATTATATGGTATCTCTGGATATACAGGATGCATACCTACATGTTCCTATAGCACTGTCCCATCAGTGTTCTCTCAGGTTTGCTATCCTCCAGCAGCATTTTCAGTTCCAGGCCCTGCCCTTTGGGTTAGCCACAGCACCCAGAGTTCTTACCAAGATCATGGTGGTTATGGCAGCTTATCTCCGCAAGCAGGGGATAAGAATCTTTCCATACCTCGACGACCTGTTAATCCTGGCACAATCACAGGAATTGCTCCTGTGCCATCTCCAACAGACAATAACATGTCTGCAGAGGCACGGGTGGCTCATAAATTGGGCAAAGTCATCTCTGGTTCCGTCACAACGTATGACTCACTTGGGGGCCGTACTGGATTGAAGTCTGCAGAAGGTAATGTTACCTCGGAACAAGATATCCAAGGTACAGTCAAAGATTTAGGAGCTGTTACACAGTCAAACAGTATCAATTCACGCAGCAATGCGAGTGATGGGTTTGATGGTGTCAACAATCGACATGGAGTATGCACAATTCCACTCGAGGCCTCTGCAGCGTCTGATTCTGGCCATATGGAATGGAGTACATCAGACAAAGAAACAGACTAGGGTACTTCCAGTAAAAGGTAAGAAAGTCATTAGCCTGGTGGCTACAGACATCCCATCTAGAAAAGGGGAGACCCTTTTGGATATCAGATTGGGAGACCCTGACAACAGATGCCAGTCTTCAGGGCTGGCGAGCAGTGTCTGGAAAATAATGGTTCCAGAGACAATAGAACACAGAAGAAAGTTGCCTGCCAATAAACCTGTTAGAACTCCGGGCCATATACATGGCACTGATTCAGGCAAAGGACACTCTTCAAGAAAAACTGGTCCACATCCGCTCGGGACAATGCAACGGCAGTGGCGTATCTCAACCATCAGGGAGGAACCCGCAGCCAAACAGCAATGAAGGAGGTAAGTCACATTCTAAAATGGGCAGAACTCCATCTCCCAGCCTTGTCCGCAGTATTCGTTCCGGGAGTCCTAAACTGGGAAGCATACTTTCTCAGTCGACATGCCATTCAGGCAAGCAAATGGGCTCTACACGGGATGCCAGATATAGATCTCATGGCATCCCGTCTGAACAACAAAGTGCCCGCATACGGGTCAAGAACAAAGGATCCCAAAGCAAGCTTTGTGGACGCCTTGTCAGTGAAATGTGACTTTCATCTGGCATATCTGTTTCCCCCGATCACCCTGTTACCCAGGGTGGTGAGGAAAATAAAGCAAGCAAAGGGTGCCATGATTCTAATAGCTCCGGCTTGGCCCAGAAGGCATTGGTACACAGATCTGCAGAGATTGTCGATGGATGCTCCAATTCTGCTCCCTCAACGTCCAGATCTAATGCAGGGTCCTTGTTATCACAGACATCTGGATCGACTGTCTTTGATGGTGTGGCTCTTGAAACCTCTAGCCTGAAGTCAGGAGGATTCTCACAACAGGTAATTCAAACAATGCTCAGAGCAAGGAAACCCTCCTCAGTTCGCATTTATCACAGAATATGACAGGCCTATATTCATTGGTGCAGAAGAGAAGTATGGATCCGAAATCCTTCAGAGTCTCCAGGGTCTTAGCTTTCCTTCAGGCAGGAATGGATAAAGGTTTGAAGGTGGCTTCCTTGAGAGTTGAAGTATCAGCATTGACTGTATGTTTCAAAAAGAAAATTGCCAATTTACAGGATGTGCGTACTTTTTTTCCAGGGAATGCTGCGCATTCAACCTCCTTTTGTTCCTCCCACAGCATCTTGGGACTTAAGTCTAGTCCTCAAAGCTTTGCAAGTTGCTCCGTTTGAACCACTTAATAAAGTGGATCTTAAATGGTTGACAGCTAAAGTTTTCTTTCTACTGACTATGGCATCAGCTAGAAGAGTGTCAGATTTAGGAGCGCTGTCATGTCGTTCTCTTTTTCTGATTTTTTTATCCAGATAAAGCAGTTTTAGAACTGGGTCTGGATATCTTCCTAAGGTGGTGTCTAAATTCCACCTTAATGAAGAAATTGTAGTCCCGGCTTTTCAGGTATCGGGACTTTCTGCGGGAGATGCGTCGCTGGACATGGTCCGGGCATTAAGGAACTACATGGATCGTACCAGTGCCATCACAAAGACAGATTCTCTCTTCATTCTCTACGGATTTCACAAGAGAGGATGGCCTGCTACTAAACAGACGCTGGCAAGATGGCTTCGAATGACGATTTAAGAAGCATACTCTCAAGCTGATCTCCCTGTTCCGGCTAATGTCTCTGCTCACTCTACTCGTAAGGTAGGTCCTTCATGGGCAGCACAACATGGTGCTTCAGCAGAACAGATATGTAAAGCAGCCACATGGTCTTCCATTAACACATTCATTAGAAATTATGCCTTGCATACTTTTGCCGCTAATGACGCTGAATTCGGGCGCAAGGTTCTCCTGTCCAATCAGGAGTGTCCCCACCACTAAATTGCTTTGGGAAATCCCATTGTTATCCTGTGGACCCTGCCGGAGAAATATACGTTATGGTAAGAACTTACCGTTGATAACGGTATTTCTCCTAAGTCCACAGGTTCCACAGGGATCCCACCCTGACGCACCTGATTTGAGGATCCTTCTACTCACTAACCTCATCCTTCTTGTATGGAAGGGTGTGCATGTGTGTTCTTCTCACCTGATTAGGGCTCTACATGATCAGGGCCGAAACTAGGATTGCTCTCACCCGGGGCAAGACAGTAAATTTGCGCCCCCCACAAAAAAAAAAAAAAGAAAAAGAGAAAAAAAGAAAAGAGAAAAAATTGGACTTAAATAAAAAAATAATAAAATAAAATATTAAAATAAAAAAAATAATTATAATTAAAATACAATTACATATATAATCCCACACGTTACACCACAGTACAGCCACTTATAAATGTTACACCACAGTACAACAGCTTATACACATTACACCGTAGAGGAGACACAGATGAACACTGACACCCACACACAGACCAGGAGCACACTGACACAAGAACAGATTGTATATGAACACATTGACACACATACACATGGTATAGGGACCAGATGCACACTGACACACACACACTGTATGCGGACCAGATGCACACTGACACACACTGTATAGGGACCAGATGCACACTGACACACACTGTATAGGGACCAGATGCACTCTGACACACACACTGTATAAACGGACCAGATGCACACTGACACACATGCATAAACGGACCAGATGCACACTGACACACACTGTATAAACGGACCAGATGCACACTGACACATGCATAAACGGACCAGATGCACACTGACACACACTGTATAAAACGGACCAGATGCACACTGACACACACACTGTATAGGGACCAGATGCACACTGACACACACACTGTATAGGGACCAGATGCACACTGACACACACACTGTATAGGGACCAGATGCACACTGACACACACACACACATACATACACTGTTTAGGGGACCAGATGCACACTGACACACACACACACACACACACTGTATACGGACCAGATGCACACTGACACACACTGTATATATAGGGACCAGATGCACACTGACACACACACTGTATATATAGGGACCAGATGCACACTGACTGACACACACACACACTATACAGACCAGATGCACACTGACACACACACACTGTATACGGACCAGATGCACACTGACACACACTGTATATATAGGGACCAGATGCACACCGACACACACACACACTGTATATATAGGGACCAGATGCGCACACACACACGGTATAGGGACCAGATGCACACTGACACACACACACGGTATAGGGACCAGATACACACTGACACATACACACACGTTGTAGAGGGGGAGCTGTTTGCCAGGCAGAGAAATATACCTCGTAAATCTCCTCTCTCTGTCACAGGTCGGCTCCAGTTCCCCCTCGTTCAGAGTCCACGCTGCTGCACTGTGTCCCTCCCCGTTCCCAGGCATGGGGGAGGGCTGTGTGCACTGCTCAGGGCTGCCGGAGACTGCTGTGAAAGTTCCCCTGTCAGAGGAGCCTGCAGTGCTGCAGCGTGAGTGACAGTGACTCATTCACTGTCACTGACTGCAGCCAGCGCGTCCTCATCAGTCCCGCGCGCAAGGGTTCAGACACTGCCAGACTCTTGTTTCCGTCCTCTCTCCCTCTCCTCCCTCGATGCGTGTGACAGCATCGTGCACGCTGCCCTCATAATTTTGGCTGTGGAAACAGCCTCCCTAGCGCCCCCTCATTCCAGCGCCCAGGGCGCATGACCCCCTAGCCCCCCTCCTTAGTTACGGCCCTGACATGATGCTCCTGTCTTGTGCTTTAGAATACAACTGATTTGCCTGAGTCAGTTAGCAGGGATATATGGACGGGTCCGCTGCATTCTGGGAGGCCTGAAAGCTTTTGATCGTTTGGTGCCAATCCGCTTGTGCTCCATCAAATCCCATTGTTACCCTGTGGAACCTGTGGACTTAGGAGAAATACCGTTAACAACGGTAAGTTCTTACCATAACGTATATGTTCCGCTCAACCTCCATGCCGTCAAACAAAGTCGCCGTAAGTCCGGGTAGACTAACGGTCCTTGTTGAAGAAGATCGCTTCTTAGTGGTAGAGGCCAAGGGTCTTCGACGGACATGTCCAGAAGATCCGCATACCACGCCCTCCGAGGCCAATCCTGGGCAATTAGAATTGCCTGGACTCTTTGATTCCTGATTCACTTTAGCATCCTTGGGAGTAATGGAATCTGAGAAAACAGGTAGGCCAGCCGGTAAGGCCAAGGCGACGCCAGTGTATACACTGCCCTTGCCTGAGGGTCCCTGGTTCGCAAGCAATACCAGGGAAGTTTATTGAGAAGCCATCAAGTCTATCTGCAGGCAGCCCCACCGGTTGATGACCTGCTGGAACACCTGCTGGTGGAGATTGTGACGACTTAGGAAGTCCGCTTCCCAGTTGTACACACCAGGAATGAAGACTGCTGACAGCTCTTGCATTTCTTTCTGCCCAGAGGAGTATCTTTGATGCGTCTCGCATGCAGGCTCTGCTTTTTGTATCCTCCTTGTCGATTGATATACGCCACTGCCATGGCGTTGTCCGACTGTACCTGGATCGATTGATCCCTGAGCTGAGGAGAGGCCTGAAGCAGAGCATTGTAGTTCGCCCGAAATTCCAGAATGTTGATCGGAAGGAGGCCATCGTGCGCTGACCACCTGACCTGGAGCTGCGCCCCTTGGGTGACAGCTCCCCATCCCCTTAGACTCGCATCCGTCGTAAGGAGGGTCCAATCATGAATGCCGAAACTCCGGCCTTCCAGATTGGAGGACTGCAGCCACCATTGGAGGGATATCCTGTCCTAAGGTGACAGACAAATAATTCGGTGCATCTGTAGATGTGATCCGGACCACTTGCTCAGGAGATCCAACTGAAATGTTCTGGCATGGAACCTCCCATATTGGATCGCCTTGTATGAAGCGACCATCTTTCCCAACAATCTTATGCAAAGATGAATAGAAACTCGAGTAGGTCGGAGCACCATGCGGACCATCTCCTGAAGTGTTCTCGCCTTGTCCTCTGGTAGGACACCTTCTGGGCCACCTGTATCCAGCAACATCCCCAGGAACAGGAGCCGCTGAGTCGGCTCCAGGTGGGACTTCTGTAAGTTGAGGATCTACCCATGGTGTGAAAGTTGGATAGTGCAGTTGATATGGAGCAATAAAAGCTCCCTGGATCTTGCCTTTATCACTAGATCATCTAGGTAAGGGACAACATTGAGCCCCTGGACCCGGTGTTGGAACATTATCTCCGCCATCACCTTCGTGAATACTCTCAAAACTGTGGCCAGGCTGAAGGGCAGTGCCCGGAATTGGAAGTGATCGTCCAGCAGGGCAAACCGCAGGTACGCCTGATGAGGCGGCCAAAACGGAATATGGAGGTATGCACCCTTGATATCCAAGGAGACCATTATTTCCTGTTCTTGCAGGCCCGCAATCCCTGCTCGCAGGGATTCTATTTTGAACTTGAACACCTTCAAGAAAGGATTCAAGGATTTTAGATTCAAAATGGGTCCGGTTTCGGCACCGCAAACAGGTTGTAGTAAAACCCCTTGCTGCGTTGACGTGGGACTGGACCAACTTTTGGATGGCCTGTTGCAACGTAACTTACAAGAAAAATAAGACATCACTTCTGCGCTCATCAAACAACTGGACAAACAGTAATAAAGTGCGGCATGAACAAGTCAGTAATCCACAGCCTTAAGGCGAGTCCTGATATGTCTGATCCCTTTCTCAAATCCTTTTCAAGAAAATGGCACAGGACATAAGGTGACTTGGATGCGTACCGTACTCATGTAATGACGTGATGTATCCCTCGCATAAAGGTATCTATGGTTCTGTGCTCCTTTCCTTTCTTCTGCTTCTCCAAATGAGACACCCGATCGGTTCTTATCCTCGAGGATGGAAAAAAGAACAGAGGAACGACTGATAGTGTAGTAGGTTCATGTTTAGAAATGTACACTCTTAGAAAGTTCAATTCCTGTGCCCCTTATTCTCTTAATATGGGGGTGCGTACCATACTCACATCCATACAGAGGGGGTGAACACACATAAAGGTATCTTTAATTTTGCTTGTGGTTCGTTATCCTTAATCCCCACATTCCCAATTAGAGTCACCCACACGTAAGTGAGACAGATCGTAAGTATAGTGGGCGTACCCAACTCACACTAAAAAGTGCGGAGACCTATTCGTAAAGGTATCTTTGGAATGGTCCTGGTAATTCTTTATCACAGTCTGCAATTCCACTCCTCTCAATAAATGGCGGTGTATGCATGCAGGAAAAAAATCGGGTGTCAAAAAAGAAGTGGAATGGTATCACACAAAAAAAGGATTTATTAATAAAATATATAAAAACAACACAGAAAAGCTGGCAAAGGACCCATGGTCATGACAGTGGAAGATATATGCTGGTAAGCTTGATTTGAAAAATTATTGGGGAGAACTGTCGAACTCCAGCTTGTAGCCTTGAGAAACGAGATTTCTAACCCAGGTATCCTGGCAGGAAGTCTCTCAGATGCGGCTGAAGAGACGCAGTCGAGCTCCCACCTCATATCTCCTCAGGGTGGGTTGGCACAGTCATGCTGAGGCCTTAGCGGAAGCAGAACTGGTGGTCTGTTCCTGAGAGCTGGTACTTGCAGGCTTTCTTGACTTACCTCTGGCGCTTTTAGTCGCATTGGAGGCACCTCTGGCGCTTTTAGTCGCATTGGAGGCACCTCTGGCCTTACATAGAAATCTGTGAGTCCGCAATCTGTGAGTCCGAAAGGACTGGATAGACTGCTCCGGATAGGAGCGTCTCGCTGGCTGGGCCCCAGAGGGGAAGAAAAAAAAAAAAAAAAGATTTATGTTAAGAACTTACCTTTGTTAAATCTTTTGCGAAGTACACTGGATTCCACAGGGAATTACATCAGGATGTAGAGTTGGATCTTGATCCGAGGCACCAACAGGCTAAAAGCTTTGACTGTTCCCAGGCTGCATAGCGCCGCCTCCTCTATATACCCGCCTCCAGGCACTGGAGCTCAGTTTTATTAACCAGTCCAATGCAGTAGCAGGTAAAATAAACGACACAGTTAGCAGCCACATACACTACATTCTCACGACAGGAGAAGGTACCAGCAGCTAATGCCATACAAACCCAAAGAAGCTAAGTGCGTCAGGGTGGGCGCCCTGTGGAATCCAGTGTACCTCGCAGAAAGATTTAACAAAGGTAAGTTCTTACCATAAATCTCCTTTTCTGCAGCGGGGTACACTGTGATTCCACAGGGAATTACATCGGGGATGTCCTAAAGCAGTTCCTCATGGGAGGGGACGCACTGTAGCGGGCACAAGAACCCGATGTTCCAAAGAGGTATCCTGGGAGGCGGAATCATTGAAGGCATACAACCTTATGAACGTGTTCACTGAGGACCACGTAGCCGCCTTGCACAATTGTTCAAGGGTCGCACCACGGCGGGCCGCCCAAGAAGGTCCAACAGACAGAGTAGAATAGGCGATGATGGTAGCAGGAGCTGGAAGGCCAGCCTGTACATAGGCATGTGCAATCACCATTCTAAATCGATCTGGCCAAGGTCTGCTTGTTAGCAGGCCAGCCACATTTGTGAAAACCAAAAAGGACAAAGAGAATCAGATCTCCTAAGCGAAGCCATTCTCTTCACATAAATACAGAGAGCCCGTACCACATCCAAAGATCGCTCTTTGGAGGATAAACCTGGAGAGGTAAAGGCCGGAACCACAATCTCTTGGTTAAGGTGGAAAGACGACACCACCTTAGGCAGATAACCAGGGCGAGTTCTAAGAACCGCCCGGTACGGTGAAAAATCAGAAAGGGTGACCGACAGGACAAGGCACCCAAACCTGAAACCCGTCTAGCAGAGGCAATAGCCAGTAAAAACAAGACCTTAAGAGTAAGTCACTTAAGGTCCACAGACTCAAGAGGTTCAAACGGAGACTCTTGTAAGGCATCTAGAACAACCGACAAATCCCAAGGAGGGACATAGGAAGGTTGAATACGTAAAAAACACCCTGAGTGAATGTATAAACATAAGGCAGTGTCGCAATATTTCTCTGAAACCATCTCGACAAGTCAGAAATATGAACCTTGAGGGAGGCCAGATGAAGGCCTAAGTTCAGGCCTTGTTGCAAGAAAGCCAACAGTTTGGCAGAACTGAACTTGTATGCATCATAATTGTTAGTCGCACACCAGGCGAAGTAAGAATTCCAAACCCTATGATAAATCTGAGCAGAAGCTGGTTGACGGGCCTTCAACATAGTCTGAATGACCGTACAAGAGCCCTGAACGAGGAAGTCTGGACGCTGCGGAAGTAGAAGAGGATGCTCTATCAAGAGACATTGCAGGTCTGAGAACCAATGCCGTCTGGGCCACGCTGGAGCGATTAGAAGTAGCATTCCTCCTTTTTGCTTGAACTTCCTCATTACCCTGGGCAGGAGTGACACCGAAGGGAACACATACAGCAGCCGAAAATTCCACGAACGCTACTTGAGGATCCCTTGTCCTTGTTCCAAAGACCGGAACCTTGTGATTGTGTCAACATGCCATCAAGTTCACATCTGGTAGGCCCCACTTGTCCACTAGAAGTTGAAAGACTTCTGGATGAAGGCTCCATTCTCTGGCATGTACGTCCTGATGACTGAGGAAGTCCCCTTCCCATTTGAGGACGCCCGGAATGAACACTGCCGATATGACTGGCAGATGGCGTTCCACCCATTGAAGTATCCTTGACACTTCCCTCATTGCCATGTGGCAGTGAGTGCCGCCTTGATGATTTATGTATGCCACTGTGGTGGCGTTGTCTGACTGTACTTGAACAGGCCTGTTCTGTACCAGAGGCAGGGCTAGTGTCAATGCATTGAACACTGCCCGCAATTTCAGAATGTTTATCAGGAGGAGAGATTTCAGGGTCTGTTGATCAGGGAGGAAAGTGTGTTGCTCCAACACCGCGTCCCAACCCCGCAGACTGGCATACGTCGTCAGAAGAACCCAGTTGGAGATCCAGAAGGGACGACCCCTGCTCAATTGCTGATCCTGCAGCCACCAGGTCAGTGACAGGCGAACCTCCGGAGTTAAGGAGATCATGCGAGTCCTGATCTGGTGAGGCAGGCCGTCCCATTTGGAAAGAATCAACCTCTGGACAGGGCGGAAGTGAAATGGAGCGTACTCTACCATGTCGAAAGCCGACACCATGAGGCCAAGTACTTGCATTGCCAAGTGTATCGACACACGTGGACGGGATAGGAAGTGTCTTATTTTGTCTTAAAGTTTCAGGACCTTCTCCAGAGACAAAAACAACTGTGGTTGTGGGTGTCAGACAATGCCCCCAGGTGCACTATGCTCTAAACAGGGACCAGGGAGAATTTCTTCCAGTTGATGAGCCACCTGTGGGCTTGTAGGAATTGGACTGTCAGTTCCAGATGACGAAGGAGAACCTCTGGTGAGTTCGCCAGGATCAACAAGTCATCCAGATATGGAAGGATCCTGATGCCCTGACGGCGGCGGCGAGCTGTCATGACCGCCATGACCTTGGTTTCGCTGCGTGTAGCCTGCAGCTTTTTCAAAGGCCTTTGAAAAAGCTGCAGGCTACACGCAGCGAAACGCGTCAGCTGTTGTTAGGACGCTCTATCGAATTGGAACCGAACCGGCCCCGGACCATCACATTTAAATTACAAGAGATCCAGAGAGTTTTCGGCCTAAACTACCGTTTTGCATGAGGAACCCATTCATCCAACGGGACACTGCAAAAATTTAATACCTACCGGTAAATCCTTTTCTCCTAGTCCGTAGAGGATGCTGGGGACTCCAAAAGGACCATGGGGTATAGGCGGGATCCGCAGGAGACATGGGCACACTATAAGACTTTGAATGGGTGTGAACTGGCTCCTCCCTCTATGCCCCTCCTCCAGGCCTCAGTTATAGGAACTGTGCCCAGGGAGACGGACATCTCCAGGAAAAGGATTTTTGTTAACCAAGGGTGAGATACACACCAGATCACACCACAACACACCGTACAACATGGTTTTTCAGCAATAGCAGTTAACAGCAAGAACTAAAAACAGCAACAAGCTCAACATAACCGATACACAACCTCTGTGTAACAGAAGCAATAACTATCAAAACTACTGCAAAAACAGACCGCACAGGGACGGGCGCCCAGCATCCTCTACGGACTAGGAGAAATGAAATGGTAATATACTGGTTACAACATGCGATGTGAAGGGGGTTTAACTGCTAAGACCCGTTTTAAGAACCGTTTCAAAAGCAGGTTTTGCGATGTGAAAGCAGCATTATTTTCCGGTGCATGTGCAGGTGAGACCCGGACCACTTGTCCAACAGGTCCCACTGAAATACCCGGGCATGAAACCTGCCAAACGGAATGGCTTCGTAAGCTGCAACCATCTTCTCCAGCACCCGAGTGCATTGATGAATCGACACTTGCTGGTCTCAGAATCTCCTTGACCATGGTCTGAATTTCCAGAGCTTTTTCCGCTGGGAGAAACACTCTGCAGTTCCGTGTCCAGGATCATGCCCAAGAAAGACAGCCGAGTTGTCGGAATCAACTGTGGCTTTGGCAAATTTAGAATCCAACCATGTTGTTGCAGAACTGTCAGGGAGAGTGCCACGTTTCTTAGCAACTGCTCCTTTGATCTTGCCTTTATCAGGAGATTGTCCAAGTACGGAATAATTGTGACACCCTGCTTGCGTAGGAGTACCATCATTTCCGCCATTACTTTGGTGAAGACCCTCGGGGCCGTGGAAAGACCAAACGGCAACGTCTGAAATTGGTAATGACAATCCTGAACCGCAAACCTCAAGAAAGCTTGATGTGGAGGATATATTGGGACATGCAAGTAGGCATCTTTTATGTCGACTGACGCCATAAAATCCCCCCCCCCCCTTCCAGACTGGAGATCACTGCTCAAAGAGATTCCATCTTGAACTTGAAACTTTTCAAATATAGATTGAGGGATTTTAGGTTCAGGATCGATCTGACCGAGCCATCCGGCTTTGGTATGACAAATAGGCTCGAATAAAACCCTTCTCCCCGTTGAGACGGGGGTACCGTGACAATGACACGATGTTGACACAGCTTTTGTATCGTAGCACGCACTACTTCCCTTTCTGGGATAGAAACTGGCAAGGCTGATTTTAAAAATCGGTGGGGGGGCACGTCTTGAAACTCCAGTTTGTACCCTTGGGACACTATGTCCTACACCAAAGGATCCAGGCCCGAGTGAAACCAGACCTGACTGAAGAGTCGGAGACTCGCCCCCACTGGTACGGACTCCCGTAGAGGAGCCCCAGCATCATGCGGTGGACTTGGCAGAAGCCGGGGAGGACTTCTTCTCCTGGGAGCCTGGCACAGCAGGCAACCTTTTTCCCCTTCCTCTACCTTTAGAAGCAAGGAAGGACGACCCTCTTCCTTTTTTGTATTTATTAGGCCGAAAGGACTGCATCTGATAATGCGGCGTCTTTTTCTGTTGTGCAGGAACATAAGGAAGAAAAGATGACTTACCCGCTGTAGCTGTAGACACCAGATCAGCGAGACCGTCACGAAACAAGACACTACCTTTATATGGGAGAGCTTCCATAGATTTCTTAAGAGTCAGCATCAGCATTCCATTGATTAATCCACAGCTCTCTCCTGGCCGAGACTGCCATGGCATTGGCCCTTGATACCAAGAGGCCAATATCCCTTGCCGCATCCTTTAGGTAAGCTGCAGCGTCCCTGATATAACCGAGAGTCAAAAGAATGCTATCCTTATCCAGGGTATCCATGTCAGATGTCAAATTATCTGCCCACTTACCAATAGCACTTCTCACCCATGCCGACGCCATGGCAGGTCTGAGCAGCGCACCCGTAGTGACAAATGGATTTTAAGGTCGTTTCCTGTTTACGATCCGCAGGGTCCTTTAGGGCAGCAGTGTCAGGAGACGGAAGCGCCACCTTCTTGGACAGTCGTGATAGAGCCTTGCCCACATTGGGCGATGACTCACACTTTTCCCTGTCGTCAGAGGGGAAAGGATATGCCATTAGAATTCTCTTGGCAATCTGCCACCTATTGTCAGGAGATTCCCAAGCTTTTTCACAAAGAGTGTTCAGCTCATGAGAGGGGGGAAACGTCACCTCAGGCTTTTCCCCTTTATACAAACAAACCCTTGCATCAGGAACAGTAGGTACCTCTGAAATATGTAAAACGTCTTTAATTGCCACAATCATGTACTGAATACTCTTAACCAGTTTCGGATTTAAACTGGCCTCACTATGGGGGTAATTCTGAGTTGATCGCAGCACTAAGTTTGCTAGCAATTGGGCAAAACCATGTGCACTGCAGGGGGGGGGGGGAGGAGATATAACATGTGCAGAGAGAGTTAGATTTGGGTGGTTTATTTTGTTTCTGTGCAGGGTAAATACTGGCTGCTTTAATTTTACACTGCAATTTAGATTTCAGTTTGAATACACCCCACCCAAATCTAACTCTCTCTACACGTTATATCTGTCCCACCTGGAGTGCACATGGTTTTGCCCAACTGCTAACAAATTTGCTGCTACGATCAACTCAGAATTAGGCCCTATAGTCGACACTGGAATCAGAGTCCGTGTCGGTATCCGTATCCGCCATCTGGGTAAATTAACGCTTTTGTGACCCTGAGGGGGTCTGGACCTGAGACAAGGCGTCCCTCCATGGATTTTATCCATGTTTGTGTCTGAGAATCAGATTTATCCAGCCTTTTAGTCAATAACGCCACATTTGCATTCAATGTACTCAACATATCCACCCAATCAGCAGTCGGCGGTGCCGACAGTCACTCCCAGCGCCTTATCCTCCCCCACAGCAACCTCCTCCCGGGGAGAAGCACTCATCCTCAGACATGTCGACACACACGTACCGACACACACCAACACACTGGCAATAGGGGACAGACCCACGGAAAGCTTGTTAGAGACACACAGAGGGAGTTTACCAGCTCACACCCCAGCGCCTATCCCGGTACTGAGAGCAAATACACACTGTCTCAGACCTGTTAGCGCTGTTATCAATTAATCGCACCAAATTACTGTGCCGCCCCCCCCCCCCCCCCCCCCCAATTTTGCTCCCTGTTACTTGTGCAGGAGAGTGGAGGTCCGGGCCAGCGTCTCTGCATCCTGTGAAGAGAAAATGGCGCTGGTAAGCTGTGAGGGCTAAGCCATGCCCCCTCACCGGCGCGCTGTAGTCCCGCTCAAATTGAAAATCAAATTGAAAATATTTATACTAGCGGGGGCTATATCTAGTGCCTAGGCACTTCTGACATATATACTTTGGCCAGATTTATTGTCAAACTTCAGTAATCATGCTGCCCAAGGCGCCCCCCCCCCCCTGCGCGTGCCACCATAAGTGTGTGTGGGAGCATGGCGCGCAGCGCGACCGCTGCGCAGTACCTCATTACTGAAGTCTTCTGTTCTTCTTTATACTCATTCAGCTTCTTTCTTCTGGCTCTGTGAGGGGGTTGACGGCGTGGCTCTGGGAACAAGCAGCTAGGCGCACCAAGTGATCAAACCCTCTGGAGCTAATGGTGTCCAGTAGCTTAAGAAGCAGAGCCTTTAAACTCAGAAGAAGTAGGTCTGCTTCTCTCCCCTCACACCCACGAAGCAGGGAGACTGTAGCCAGCAGGTCTCCCTGAAAATAATAATCCTAACAAAGTCTTTTCAGAGAAACTCAGGAGAGCTCCCCTAGTGTGTGTCCAGGCTCACAGGGCACAGAATCTAAGGTCTGGAGGAGGGGCATAGAGGCAGGAGCCAGTTCACACCCATTCAAAGTCTTATAGTGTGCCCATGTCTCCTGCGGATCCCGTCTATACCCCATGGTCCTTTTGGAGTCCCCAGCATCCTCTAGGATGTAAGAGAAACCACAATTCCTCTAACGGTAAATTGCATGCACCTCTAAATGGATCCACTCTGCAAAGAGACTCTTGTAGCATTGGACTAGCAATTCCACAGGGGCACTTTTGGAACGGACTCCATAAACAAAGCTCAATCCAAATCCTGACTAGATATCAATGGTAATAACCACCTTTTTAATAATTGTGTATGAACTCATACCACTTATCTTTGTATGTATGCATTTATGATTTTTTTTTAAATTAAATTGTTTTGATAATTTAAATAACGTTGTTTACTAACATAAGAGCGCAGCCTCCATCCCCGTTTATTTTCCGCTTGAATAGTTCATCTAACTCTGTAGTATCAGGGAAAGTGACATTAGGCTTGTTTTGTATAAACAAAAATGACTGCTGTGATGCAGCGTCCTCTAGAGGGAGCTTTAACACGTCCCGTATAGCAAGAATTAGGGGTTCAAAACCCTGAGCAGAATCGGGATCCCCATTAAACGGGATCCAAGTCAACCCCATCCTCTTGTATATCCTCATCTGTATCAGATGGTAAACCACAGAAGCGTGGTAACCCACGCTTCTGTGGACCTGCATGAGAGGGGAGCTGTTCTGCATCTGCCCTAGCAGCTAAATCTGCAACAGCCTGTTGTAGTAGCTGAGTTTTCTGTACATTAGCAGTGAGCTGGGATGACATATCTAACATCACAGTTTTTAGAGACCCTAGCCGCCACCACGGGTGCTTCAGCGCTAGGCCTTAGGGATCATAAGGCACCAGGATTAGGATTAGTATGAGGCTTCGATCCCTAGGGTTGATGTCAGCGGTGGGGAGTTAGACGCTCTCCTTGTCGCCCCTCCCCCCAGTTCATGACCAGTTTCCGCGAGTCTCCCGCCATGAACTGTTGCCTCACGTTCGTCTCAGACGCTACCACGAGGGGTCTCGGTCACAGCATAGGCCGATGCATCTGTGTTCACTAAGTGCTACCGCGAGGAGACTCGTCGCAGTACAGGCATCTGTATGATGGGTGTGTCTGTATGCACAGTGCGTCTGTGTCCATTTAGAGTTCCCGGAGCGGCAGTGTACACTAGTAGCGTCTGGATCCACTCAGCGTTCGCTCACGTATTGATCAATCTTGGAAGTGAGGTGAGTCTCCCTGTATCCCACTCTACCGAGTACGAGTTATACAGCACTAAATTTAAATCTACTTTTTGTCAGTATGAATAGTTAAGTTTAAGTGCCTATTGCATATGAGTCTGTGTACATTACTGTGGTTTTCTTCGCATTGCGTCTGAATACTTTGAGATCTGTATAAAACAGAATTCAGTAATATATACTCCTACATACTTTACAATGTGTTTGTAGTTGATTATGTGTTCATATGACTAATATATAACATGTGACTGACTGCTAGTGTGATTGCTGAGTTTATTATAATGTTTGTCAGTTGCTTCTTCTGGTCCATGGGTAGGGTCAGATTGATATCACTTTAGAAGGTTAAAGTGATTACAGTCACAAATTGTATAGTACACTGTTAAAGTGCTTTATCATGTCTAAGAGCGGCAAAGGTGACGAGGGTACACTCAGAGTAATACCAACACTCATATCATGTTTGTCTTGCAAAACTGTATTATCCTCTCAGGATCTGGTACAGGATGGTTTATGTGCAAATTGTTTTGCGTTTTAGCAGATTATAAGGCAGAACCCTGTTCAACGTCAGGTACAGATCGATCCACCTTGGGCGATGTTTGCACATACCTTGTCCAGTATACCTTAACGGGTAATTCCTACAGTTTTGCTACCAGGAATGGGGTACACTAACAACCCATACATGCAGCTCCCTACCTAAGGTATACTATTTCCCTCACCAGCTTCTCCAAAGAGACAAGCTGATAAACCAAGTGTAAGTAAACCGTCAACTTCACAGGTTACACAGGATGATTCATCAGACGATGAAAGCTCTATTTATTCTAATTCAGCATACGAAGAACAAGTAGAAGGTCTCAGCTCAGTGGATATAGCTTAGTTAATTAGAGCAATAAAAGCCATTCTATCCTTAGAGGATTCAGCAGAGCCTGTGTTAAAAGCCAAGGCACCTGTATTTAAACGGCCCAAAGTAGGTAAGACTGAGTTTCCAGGGTCAGACCAGCTGACGGAAATCATGGAGAAGACTTGGGCTAGACCCAGTAAAAAATATAGAATTCCCAAAAATGGGATTCCAATGATCCTTTTCCAGCTGGGGACTGTTTAAAATGGGAAATGGCTCCCAAAGTAGATACGCATGTCACTCGATTAGTGCGAAAATCTATATTGCCTTTGCCATCAACGTCATTGGATGATGTCACGGATAGAAGAGTGGATAGTTTTTTTTCTCTGTCTGGGGCAGTCATAAGGGCAGCCATAGCTTCAGCTTGGATGGCAAAAGCAGTTGCTGCCTGGATAGAGGTACTGGAAAACAGTCTTTCAGCACCTTCAAGGGAGCAAGAATCCTATACAGGTTGAGTATCCCTTATCCAAAATCACACATTTTTGGTTCCCCTACTGAGATAATGACACACATACATATATATTATATAGCTATATAATATATCTATATATACACATAATATATAATATATATGTCCTTATCTCAGTAGGGGACCCAAAAATGTGGGATTTTGGATAAGGGATACTCAACCTGTATAGCTCATATAAAACAGGCTGCAATATTCTTGGAAGCAGCAGCATTAGATATGGGTACTATCGCCTCCAGGGCATCAGCTTCAACAATAGCTGCTCGCAGAGCAGTTTGGTTACATACATGGAAAGCAGATTCAGAATCTAAGAAGGTTATGGAATATTTGCCTTTTACGGGAAGTATTCTGCTTGGTAAAGAATTGACAGATATTGTGGAGTCAGAAGCAGACTCCAAAAAAGTAAAAATTTCCTTCCACGTATAACCCCAAACGTAGGCGTCCCGCTTTTCGGCCCTTTGGGTCACAAGGTAAAGCAAAAGGAAAAAGTGATCGTAAGCAGCCCCAATATAATAAATTTGGTAAGGCGAAAAAGCAATGGGCTACCAGAACGCCAGCATCCAAACTAGAGAATAAGCCATCAGCCTGATGGTGCGGGCCTCCTCCTGGGGGACCCCATGGTAGGGTGCCGACTTCTTCAGTGTGCACAGATATGGCAGCAGTCTACAACAGATGCCTGGGTGCAGGAAGCGGTATCTCTAGGTTATGTTTTTCCCTTCCAGAAGCATCCTCCTCGAAGGTTCTTCTGCACCAGTCCATCTCGGGTGGAGATGAAGGCCAGGGCTTTGCAAGAAGCAATTCAGAAATTGCTTCAGTCAGGAGTAATCATTCCAGTACCCCCTGCACAACGTGGACAGGGGTTTTACTCCAACCTGTTTTTGGTTCAGAAGCCAAATGGGTCAATCCGGACAATTCTCAATCTCAAAATGCTAAACAAATACATTGGGGTTTCACATGGAGACGTTACGCTCCATAGTTTTGGCCATGGAACCAGGGGATTATATGGTATCCCTGGATATTCAGGATGCTTACCTGCATGTTCCTATAGCACCGTCCCATCAGTGCTATCTCAGGTGCGCTATCCTCCAGCAGCCTTTTCAGTTCCAGGCATTACCGTTTGGGTTAGCTACGGCACCCAGGGTATTTACCAAAATCATGGTGGTTATGGCAGCTTATCTTCACAAGCAGGGGATAAGAATTTTTCCATACCTCGACGACCTGTTCATTCTAGCACAATCACAGGAATTGCTTTTGGACCATCTCCAACAGACAGTAACATGTCTGCAGAGGCACGGATGGCTCATAAACTGGGCAAAATTGTCTCTAGTTCCATCGCAACGGATGACTCACTTGGGGGCTGTACTGGATTCAAGTCTGCAGAAAATATTTTTACCTCGGGACAAGATAGCCAAGGTACAGTCAAGGACTTGAGTTGTTACACAGTCAAACAATATCAATCCACGCAGCGATGCGACTGATGGTGTCAACATTCGACATGGTGGAGTATGCACAATTCCACTCAAGACCTCTGTAGCATCTGATTCTGGCCAGATGGAATGGAATATGTGAAGATACGGATTCTCTGATCACTCAGGTAAACAGTTTAGTAAAGTGGCAAACGCCCTTAGCACACTGGAAGCACTATCTTACCAGTAGCTTTCAGAAGCCAAACACATCATTCCTCTCAGACCAGGAACTCCCGTGCACTCTCTCAATAACCCCGTTTGCTATTATCAAACCTTTGTTTTTTCCACCATGAGGCGACACCCCTGGCTCTGTATTGGGTGAGTTACATTAAGGGGCTGACTACAGAATAGAATTACTTTCACATGTCCAGGCATGTCCCCTGGCCACACTAGATGTTAACTAAATTAACCTTACTTTATTAATATGATTATTTGGCCTGGAATCCATTGTTTGGGGGAAGAATGAGGGGGGTGTATGGGCTGACATCGGAGACTGGCTGTATCTACCCAATAGCAAACACACAGGTTATCTGAGCAGTCACATGGGGGGGAACATTATTTTACAACTATAACACAATAACTAATACATTCATATATATACATCGTCATATGCATTCTGTACAAAACATCAGGCTAGAGATATTATTCCTTGATAAGCACAAAAACACAAATAACAGAGGGATTATGTTTCACAATAATATGTGATGTCCAGTTCTACAGTTCTAATGGGAATCCAGGCAGCATGCTGTATAGGTGATAACACAGTTCTGTCCTGTCCCTTTGCACTTACGCACTGAATCCAGAAACAGGCTGGCAAAAAGTACTCCTGACGAGCCAGCTGGGACTGGGTCCGTTACAAAGCTTTCCTACTTATTACAGCCGCTGCGATTCAGTGACAAGAGTAACCCATTTGGGATGGGCAGACATCACATCTGGACCGCCTAGGTCAAACAAGTGTGGTCTTACGTTTCCATCTGGCGGTGGAGGGTCTGGGCTCAGCAGATCACAGTTTTTAAGACCCCCCCTCCAGTATCCCAGGCACTGGGTTTAAACAGCCCGACTGGTGGTGGGTAACCCTCATCATCAGAGGTGCTTCCCTCACCACCCTCCTTTTTAGGTGACAACACTTCCTTTATATTTGGTGCATAAGAGTGGAGAGTGATCTGCATCAACAAGATCTGATCTCTGGGGTCCTCACTCTCCCTCCCCAACACTATATTCCCTGGTAACTTCACCTCCATCACCTCTGGTGCATCTGGACAGTGACTTGCCTTCCCCGCCCCCATTTTGAGTGACGTTACTCCCTTTATTTCTGAGGTATCACAATGTGCATCACCAGCCTTGCATCAGGAAACCTGGCAGGGATAGTCAGTGGCTGGGGCTCTTCTTCTGCACTTAACCACTGGGCTGAATTTGGCTGCAGGGGAGCAGTGAGTATCTGTAATTCTTCTCCACGTGCTCCCCCCTCAAAAGCCTCTACCCCCTCCCTTGGGCCTGAAATGTCTTCTACACCCTCAATTGATAATTTCTGGGCCTCCCCTAGCATAGCAAACTGGACAGCTGGTTCAGGTGCCACTGGCAGACTAGACCTCACCTGCAGCGGTGAGTCCTCAGCCCTTATCAGCTCCTTGGCACCCTTGACACCAACATCTTCTTGGTACTGGATTCATTCACCAGTTCCTCATCTTCCATCTCTGAAAACAGAAAGCTTAGAAGCTGCACTTCTCCCAGGTCTATTGTTGTATCAAGCAGATCATGACAATGGGTCTTGTCCTCTGTGTGTGGGGCATTAAGCCTTCCCACCACAGGCACCTTAGCTGACTGGTTAGTCCTTTGTAAAGGAATGCTATAACTCAGCTGTTCCTCATATATTCCTTGCATAGGATAGCACAGGGTAGCATTCACTGCACTTACCCGCACGGTATGGTCCAGACTCCATGTACGCCTTTCTGGGGATATCTGCCTCATGGAGTGATCCAACACACCTTGCTCCCTGGTCTGTTCATGCCACCTTAGAGTGGATTCCATCAGCTGATTGCTCGAGCTCTCCATCCTCTGACCAAGTCGCTGGCTTGGCAAATCTCATCCATGCGAAACTTCAGACACCAGGTTGCGTTGCTGGCCCATTTCCTGGGGCACATCCTGATAGGACAGAGGAGTCTGTAGAGTATTGGACACTGTAGGACTGTTGTCTGGTAATCCCAGCACCTCCTTTATCACCTGCATCCGATCCTCGGGTGTCGCGCCATCTCCCAGCACTTCTAAACGGGCCTGTAATACCTCCGGTGTCCTTTCAAACGTTTCTCCAACCTTCCGCTCTCCAAGGGCTTTCAGACTGGGTTGTACTAACCCTCGGGATCCCACCTCCGATCTCCCTGTGGTTACTGGCATCGAATGTCCTGGCTGAAGGGCTCAACCATTCCGTCACTTGTTCCTCATTGTCGACTCCTCAGAGTCCTCTTCTTCATTATCAGTGTGTTCTCTATCCCATAGAACCAATTTCGCAATTAGGGATTCCTTTACCTCTGTTGTGGTCACCTTAATACCGTGCGCTCGACAGACCATATGCAGGAATCTCTTGAGGTTTTTGTACACCTCTGTTTCTGCCTCCATATGGCTAACATTCCAAAAGTACTGTTCCATCTCTTGCAGTGTCTCGCAACAAATTTTCAGCAAGATTTTTGGCTACTGTGTGCCAAACTGTTTACAAGGCTCTTGGGTGTACTCCGCCGACACCTCTTGCAGCCTTACCCAGGGTAAACCGGGACTGTGTGATCCCACTGCTTGCCACCAATTGTGAGGATACGGATTCTCTGATCACTCAGGTAAACAGTTTAGTAAAGTGGCAAATGCCCTTTATTGTAAAAATGCACAGTACACAATAACATTAACAATTACAAGCCAGGATGGTATCTTACTTACTAAGTCCCCACAGTAGTTTAGAATTACAGATGCCTGCGATCTCCTGCTGTTACACACTGGCCGTTGGTTCTGTGTCCCCTGGTCTAGGATACCAGCTCACACAGCATCCTGCGCCACGGATTCTCGCCACTGACCGCACCGCAATGCCTAGCCAGTGTCTGCACTTCAGAGGTACATCCACACTCTGACCTTCTGTGCAGATCTCTCCCTCAGTACACGTCCGGTAGCCTTTTGAAACCAGCGGATCCCAACAATGCTTCTAGGCCTCAGCACACTGGAAGCACTATCTTACCAGTAGCTTTCAGAAGCCAAACACATCATTCCTCTCAGGCCAGGAACTCCCGTGCACTCTCTCAATAGCCCCGTTTGCTATTATCAAACCTTTGTCTTTTCCACCATGAGGCGACACCCCTGGCTCTGGATTGGGTGAATTACACTGACTACAGAATAGACCTACTTTCACATGTCCAGGCATGTCCCCTGGCCACACTAGATGTTAAAATTAACCTTACTTAATCTGATTATTTGGCCTGGAATCCACTGTGTGGGGAAGAATGAGGGGGGTGTATGGGCTGACATCGGAGACTGGCTGTATCTACCCAACAGCAAACACACAGGTTATCTGAGCAGTCACATGGGGGGGGGGACACATTATTTTACAACTATAACACAATAACCAATACATTCATAAATATATACATCATTATATGTATTCTGTACAAAACATCAGGCTAGAGATATTATTCCCTGATAACCACAAAAACACATATAACAGAGGGATGTTTCACAATAATATGTGCTGTCCAGGTCTACAGTTCTATTGGGAATCCAGGCAGCATGCTGTATAGGTGATAACACAGTTCTGTCCTGCCCCTTGCACTTGCGCAATGAATCCAGAAACAGGCTGGCAAAAAGTACTACTTATAATCCAGCTGGGACTGGGTCCGTTACAGAATACATCAGACAATAAAGAAACAGACTATTGTACTTTCCCACAAGTTAAGAAAGTCATTAGCCTGGTGGCTACAAATATCCCATCATTAGCCTGGTGGCTACAAATATCCCATCTGTAGAGTATTGGACACTGTAGGATTGTTGTCTGGTAATCCCAGCACCTCCTTTATCACCCGCATCCGATCCTCGGGTGTCGCGCCATCTCCCAGCACTTCTAAACGGGCCTTGGATATCAGATTGGGAGACCCTGGCAACAGATGCCAGTCTTCAGGGCTGGGAAGCAGTGTCCGGAAGATTATGGTTCCAAGGACAATGGACCACAGAAGAAAGTCGCCTGCCAATAAATCTGTTAGAACTTCGGGCCATATACATGGCACTGATTCAGGCAAAAGACACTCTTCAAGGAAGACCAGTCCAGATCAGCTCGGACAATGTAACGGCGGTAGCATACCTCAACCATCAGGGAGGAACGTGCAGTCAAACAGCAATGAAGGAGTTAAGTCACATACTAAAATGGGCAGAACTCCATCTTTCAGCATTGTCCGCAGTATTCGTTCCGGGAGTCTTAAACTGGGAAGCAGATTTTCTCAGTCGATACGCCATTCAAGCAAGCGAATGGGCTCTACACCCGGATGTCTTTCAGACTCTGGTAGACAAGTGGGGTTTGCCAGAGATAGATCTCATGGCGTCCCGTCTGAACAACAAAGTACCTGTATACGGGTAAAGAACAAAGGATCCCTGAGCGATCTTTGTGGACGCTCGGTCAGTGAAAATAGGATTTTGGCTACCTACCGGTAAATCCTTTTCTCGTAGTCCGTAGAGGATGCTGGGGTCCATATTAGTACCATGGAGTATAGACGGGTCCACCAGGAGCCATTGGCACTTTGAGTTTAATAGTGTGGGCTGCCTCCTCCCTCTATGCCCCTCCTACCAGTCTAAAAACTGTGCCCGAGGAGACAACATACTTTGAGAGAAGGAATTACACAGATAGTGGCGAGATTCATACCAGCTCACACAATCATGCAAATCCGGCCAACATGCCAGAACAACTCCGCAACAGCTGAAACAGTAAATAAGGCAGAACTTACCTAGGAACCAGGTAACACTGAACCATAAAAAACAACGGAGGGAAAACGAAGCGCTGGGCGGGCACCCAGCATCCTCTACGGACTACGAGAAAAGGATTTACCGGTAGGTAACCAAAATCCTATTTTTCTTACATCCTAGAGGATGCTGGGATCCATATTAGTACCATGGGGATGTACCAAAGCTCCCAGTACGGGAGGGAGAGTGCGGAGGCTCCTGCAACACTGATTGACCAAACTTTAGGTCATCAGAGGCCAAAGTATCAAACTTGTAAAACTTGGCAAACGTGTTCGACCCAGACTAAGTAGCTGCTCAGCAGAGTTGCACTGCCGAGACACCCCGGGCAGCCGCCAAGGAAGAGCCCACTTTACGAGTAGAGTGGGCCTTTACTAATCTCGGACACGGCAATCCTGCCGTGGAAAAAGCATGCTGGATAGTGAACTTGATTCAGCGGGAAATCGACTGCTTAGAAGCAGGACATCCAATTTTCTTTGGATCATAGAGGACAAACAGAGTCAATTTTCCTATGACGAGCCGTCCTCTTCACGTAAATCTTCAAAGTCCTCACTACATCCAAGGCCTTTGAAGTAATTGAGGAGTCAGTAGCCACTGGAACCACAATAGGCTGGTTGATGTGGAAAGCCGACACAACCTTAGGCAGGAACTGTGAACGAGTCCTAAGTTCCGCCCTGTCTTCATGGAAGATCAGATAGGGGCTTTTACAAGATAAAGCCCCCAATTCCGACACACGTCGTGCAGAAGCCAAGGCTAACAAGGTGACCGCATTCCACGTGAGAAACTTGAGATCAGCCTCCTTGCAGAGGCTCAAACTAAGCAGATTGCAGGAACTGCAACACTACATTAAGAACCCATGGAGCCGTAGGCGCCACAAAGGGAGGCTGGATGTGCAGAACCCCTTTCAAAAAGGTCTGAACCTCAGGAAGAACAGCCTATTGTTTTTGGACGAAGATGGACAAAGCAGAGATCTGGACCTTGATGGAGCCCAATCTCAGTCCCATATCCACCCCTGCTTGCAGGAAAAGGAGAAAACGTCCAAGTTGAAACTACCCCGCCAGAAACTTCTTGGCCTCACACCAAGAAACATACTTCTTCCAAATGCGATGGTAATGTTTGGACGTTACCCCTTTCCTGGCCTGTATCAGGGTAGGAATTACCTCACTCGGAATACCTTTCCGAGCTAAGATCTGGCGTTCAACCGCCATGCTGTCAAACGTAGCCGCGGTAAGTCTTGATAAGCAAATGGCCACTGCAGAAGCAGATCCTCCAGAAGAGGTAAAGGCCGTGGATCTTCCAGCAGAAGATCCAGCAGATCCGCGTACCAAGCCCTCCTTGGCCAGTCCGGAGCAATGAGGATTGCCAGAACCTTTGTTCTTCTCACGTGCTGAAGAATCTTTGGTATCAGGGGAAGTGGAGGGAACACATACATTGACTTGAACACCCACGGTGTTACCAGTGCGTCCACCGCCACTGCCTGTGGGTCTCTTGACCTGGAACAGTACCTCCGTAGCTTCTTGTTGAGGCATGAGGCCATCATGTCTATGTGGGGAACCCCCCACCAACCGGTTACCTCCTCGAACACCTCCGGATGGAGGCCCCACTCCCCTGGATGGAGATCGTGTCTGCTGAGGAAGTCTGCTTCCCAGTTGTCTACGCCCGGAATGAAGATTGCCTACATCGCCACCGCATGCCTTTCTGCCCAGCTGAGGATTTTTCACACTTCTACCGTGGCAGCCCTGCTCTTCGTTCCGCCTTGACGATTTATGTAGGCCACTGTGGTCACATTGTCCGACTGCACCTGAACAGCCTGATGCTGTAGAAGGTGTGCTGCCTGCAGAAGAGCGTTGTACACGGCCCTGAGTTCCAGGATGTTTATTGGGAGGAGTGACTCCTGATCCGACCATCGTCCCTGAAAGGTTTCTCCCAGAGCGACTGCTCCACAACCTCTTAGACTTGCATCTGTGGTTAAAAGGATCCAGTCTTGAATGCCGAACCTTCGCCCTTCCAGAAGGTGTGGAAGTTGCAGCCACCAGAGTGAAATCCTGGCTTTCGGAGACAGACGAATCCTCTTGTGCATGTGCAGGTGAGAGCCCGACCACTGGTCCAAGAGGTCCAGTTGAAAATGTTGAGCATGAAAAATGCCGTACTGCAGAGCCTCGTAGGCGGCAACCATCTTCCCCAGAAGGCAAATGCATTGATGAACCAATACCCGGGTAGGTCTTAGGACATCCCGGGCCATTGTTTGAATCACCATTCTTTTTCCACCGGGAGAAATACCGTCTGCACTTCCGTGTCGAGGATCATTCCCAGGAAAGACAGCCGCCTTGTCGGCTCGAGATGAGACTTTGGAAGGTTCCGGAGCAGTTGTGCCGTGAGCGCGATGGACCGCAACAACCTCTCCCTGGACGACGTCTTGATCAGAAGATCGTCCAGATATGGAATTATGTTCACCCCCTGTTTGTGGAGAACCATCATCTCCGCCATTACCTTGGTGAAGATCCTCGGTGCCGTAGAGAGGCCAAACGCCAGCGCTAGGAACTGATAGTGATCGTCCATCAGTGCAAATCTGAGCTATGCGCCCAAATGGGAATGTGGAGGTAAGCAACCTTGATGTCCAGAGACACCAGGAACTCGCCCTCCGTCGGTCCTGAGATGACAGCTCTCAGAGATTCCATCTTGAATTTGAACTCCCTGAGGTAAGGGTTCAAATACTAAGTTTAGAATAGGCCGTACCGAACCATCCGGTTTTGGTACCAGAAAAAGGTTCGAATAATAACCCTTGTTCCACTGTTTAGGTGGGCCCGGAACAATGACCTCTGACACCACCGATTTCTTGATGGCCTCCAGAAGAATTATCCTGTCCGCCAGCAGGGCTGGGAAGCCTGACTGGAAGAAACGGTGAGGCGGGGGATCTTGGAACTCCAGTCTGTACCCCCTGGACACTATATCCAAAACCCAGAGGTCCAGACCAGACGACACCCAGACTTGGCTGAACTGCCGGAGTCTTGCTCCCACCTGACCTTCCTCCAGGCCTAACTGTCCATCGTCATGCGGAGGACCTAGGGGTATCAGAAGCGGGCTTCTGGCTCTGGGAACCTGCGGGAGCAGGTTTCTTTCCCTTGGCACGACCACCTCTGAAGGTGTTCGAAGGCTTATTCTTTCTAGGCCTTGCAGGCCGAAAGGACTGACGTGGAAGATGAACAAGGCTTCTTCGTAGCCGGTGCAGCTGAGGGGAGAAAAGGAGACTTACCCGCGGTAGCCGTGGCAATCCACAAATCCAGTGCCTCCCCAAAGAGAGCCTAACCTTTGTATGGTTGGCGCTCCATACACTTCCTGGATTCCGCGTCCGCAGACTAGTTGCGCAGCCAGAGACCCCTGCGAGCCGAGACAGACATGGAACCCAGGTCTTTCATGGAATCCACCAGGAACCCTGCAGAATCCTGAATATTATGTAAAAATAAATCAACGTCACCTTTGTCCAGCATGGACGACTTCTCCTGTAGAGTGATTGACCACCTGGCAATAGCTTTAGCAATCCTAGCACAGGCTATAGTAGGCCGCAATATGGCCCCTGAAGCCGTGTAAATGGATCTGCCAGGTCCTTTAACGCGGTAGACCCCGGGACCGGTAATACCACCTGTTTGGACAGCCTGGAGACAGGCGTCTACGATCGGCGGGGACTCCCATCTCTTGCTATCTTCCTCAGGGAAGCGAAAAGCCACCAAGACCCTCTTGGGAATCTGGAATTTCTTTTCCAGAGTTTTCCATGCCTTTTCAAAGATAGCATTTAATTCTTTGGATGCCGGGAAAGTGTTTTGGAACTGTTCTCCGAAATGTGTAAAACATCCCTAACAGCCTCAATTATCAACTGCACCCCCCTAGCAAGCGATGCTGTCCCCCTCAATACATCCCCGTCTGCAGCGTCAGAGTCCGTTTCATCCTGCATAATTGCAAGTGCACGTTTGTGAGAATGTATGCAGGGGACCCCGAGGAGGCAGTATCAGACCATACAACCATAGAGGACTGCAGGACCTGAGTGGCATGCTCAGTCCTAGCCACCCTATCAGAAATCTGAGAAACAGTCCCCATCAAAGAGACTAACCATTCTGGCTCTCTAGCTGGGATCTGCGCTAAAACAGTGCAATCCTGATTACATGGTATGGAGTCTTCCTGGGAAGACAAATCCTCTGCAGCATATGAAAATGTCCCTAGATATGTTGTCACACACCCTCAAACACCCCACAAACACACAGGGTATTATGTAGACAGAGTCCCCCCCCCCAAAAGTGGCAGAGAGACACAGAGATTGGAGCCAACCCACACACAGCGCTATATGAGTATAGGGAGACCCTAAACCCACGCTGGCTGTGCCCCTTAATAGGCGACACAGCCTATAATACAGCCCCCCCCCCCCTTTCTACAACCCACTGGTAGCATACCGATAGCTGGAGATTGCTCTGGAGGGACCTGGATCCACTTAGCAGTGAGTGCAGGCAGGAAAAATGGCGCTGAACACTGCTGGGTCCGCTCTGAGAAGCTCCGCCCCCTCAATGGCGCTGTCTTCCCGCTCTCTGAATGATTATACTGACCGGAGATGTGCTGGCCTGGATCCGCAGACTCAGACAGGCTTGATGTGACCAGTGTAGGGTCTGGAGCTGGCCCAGGGTGGTCCAAATTTCTAGGGCCTTCCTTCAGGCAGGAATGGATAAAGGTTTTAAGGTGGCTTCCTTGAGAGTACAAGTATCAGCATTGACTGTATGGTTCCAAAAGAAATTGCCAATTTACAGGATGTGCGTACTTTGTTCCAGGGAATGCTGCGCATTCAACCTCCTTTTGTTCCTCCTACAGTGCCTTGGGACTTAAATTTAGTCCTGAAAGCCCTTCAAGTTGCTCCATTTGAACCACTTAATAAAGTGGATCTTAAATGGTTGACAGCTAAAGTCCTCTTTCTACTGACTATGGCATCACCTAGAAGAGTGTCAGATTTAGGAGCGCTGTCATGTCGTTCTCCTTTTCTGATTTTTTATCCAGATAAAGCAGTTCTTAGAACTAGGTCTGGGTATCTTCCTAAGGTGGTGTCTAAATTCCATCTTAATGAAGAAATTGTAGTCCCGGCTTTTCAGGTATCGGGACTTTCTGCGGGAGATGAGTCGCTGGATGTAGTCCGGCCATTAAGGATCTACTTGGATCGTACCAGTGCCATTAGAAAGACAGATTCTCTCTTCATTCTCTACGGATTTCATAAGAGAGGATGCCCTGCTACTAAACAGACGCTGCAAGACGGCTTTGAATGACGATTTCAGAAGCATATTCTTGAGCTGATTTCCCTGTTCCGGCTAATGTCTCTGCTCACTCTACTCGTAAGGTAGATCCTTCATGGGCAGCACAACATGGTGCTTCAGCAGAACAGATATGTAAGGCAGACACATGGTTTTCCATTAACACATTCATTAGACATTATGCCTTGGATACTTTTGCCGCTCATGACGCTGAATTCGGGCGCAAGGTTCTCCTGTCCAATCAAGAGCGTCCCCACCACTAAATTGCTTTAGGAAATCCCATTGTTATCCTGTGGATAACCTGTGGACTCTGCCGGAGAAAATAAGATTTTACTTAACGGTAAATCTATTTCTCGTAGTCCGTAGTGGATGCTGGGGACTCCGTAAGGACCATGGGGAATAGACGGGCTCCGCAGGAGACATGGGCACTTTAAGAAAGAATTTAGATTCTGGTGTGCTCTGGCTCCTCCCTCTATGTCCCTCCTCCAGACCTCAGTTAGAGAAACTGTGCCCGGAAGAGCTGACAGTACAAGGAAAGGATTTTGGAAATCCATGGCAAGACTCATACCAGCCACACCGTATAACTTGTGATAAATGTACCCAGTCAACAGTATGAACAACAGAGCATCAGTTCAACCCTGATGCAACAATAACATAGCCCTTATTGCAGCAATAACTATATACAAGTATTGCAGAAAAAAGTCCGCACTTGGGACGGGCGCCCAGCATCCACTACGGACTACGAGAAATAGATTTACCGGTAAGTAAAATCTTATTTTCTCTAACGTCCTAGTGGATGCTGGGGACTCCGTAAGGACCATGGGGATTATACCAAAGCTCCCAAACGGGCGGGAGAGTGCGGGTGACTCTGCAGCACCGATTGAGCAAACAATAGGTCCTCCTCAGCCAGGGTATCAAACTTGTAGAACTTTGCAAAAGTGTTTGAATCTGACCAAGTAGCAGCTCGGCATAGTTGTAATGCCGAGACCCCTCGGGCAGCCGCCCAAGAAGAGCCCACCTTCCTAGTGGAATGGGCTTTAACTAATTTTGGCAGCGGCAATCCAGTCGCAGAATGAGCCTGCTGAATCGTGTTACAGATCCAGCGAGCGATAGTTTGCTTTGAAGCAGGAGCACCCAGCTTGTTGGATGCATACAGGAGAAACAGTGACCCCGTTTTCCTGACTCTAGCCGTTCTGGCTACATAAACCTTCAAAGCCCTGACCACATCCAGTAACTCGGAATCCATTCAAGTCACGAGTAGCCACAGGCACCACAATAGGTTGGTTCATATGAAAAGATGACACCACTTTTGACAGAAATTGTGGACGGGTCCGCAATTCTGCTCTATCCATATGGAAAACCAGATAGGGGCTTTTATGTGACAAAACCGCTAATTCTGACACACGCCTAGCCGAAGCCAAGGTTAATAGCATGACCACTTTCCACGTGAGATATTTTAACTCCACCATTTTAAGTGGTTCAAACCAGTGTGATTTCAGGAAACTTAACACCACGTTAAGATCCCAAGGTGCCACTGGAGGCACAAAAGGAGGCTGAATATGCAGCACTCCCTTACAAACGTCTGAACTTCTGGTAGAGAAGCCAACTCTTTTCTAAAGAAAATGGATAGGGCCGAAATCTGGACCTTAATGGAACCCAATTTTAGGCCCAAATTCACTCCTGACTGTAGGAAGTGAAGGAAACGGCCCAACTGGAATTCCTCTGTAGGAGCATTCCTGGCCTCACACCAAGAAACATATTTTCGCCATATACGGTGATAATGTTTAGCTGTCACGTCCTTCCTAGCCTTTATCCGCGTAGGGATGACCTCGTCCGGAATGCTCTTTTCTGCTAGGATCCGGCGTTCAACCACCATGCCGTCTAACGCAGCCGCCGTAAGTCTTGGAACAGACAGGGCCCCTGTAGCAACAGGTCCCGTCTTAGAGGAAGAGGCCACGGGTCCTCTGTGAGCATTTCTTGCAGATCTGGATACCAGGTCCTTCGTGGCCAATCTGGAACAATGAGGATTGTCCTCACTCCTCTTTTTCTTATTATCCTCAGCACCTTGGGTATGAGAGGAAGAGGAGGAAATAAATAGACCGACTGGAACACCCACGGTGTCACCAGTGCGTCCACAGCTATCGCCTGAGGGTCTCATGACCTGGCGCAATACCTTGTAGCTTTTTGTTGAGGCGGGATGCCATCATATCCACCTGTGGCAGTTCCCACCGACTTGCAATCTGCGTGAAGACTTCTTGATGAAGTCCCCACTCTCCCGGGTGGAGGTCGTGCCTGCTGAGGAAGTCTGCTTCCCAGTTGTCCACTCCCGGGATGAACACTGCTGACAGTGCGCTTACGTGATTCTCCGCCCAGCGAAGAATTCTGGTGGCTTCTGACTGAATCAGAACCGGTTGGTCGCGAAGCAGGGTCTCCGCTTGACGTAGGGCGTTGTATACGGCCCTTAGTTCCAGGATGTTGATGTGAAGGCAAGTCTCCTGACTTACCCACAGAGCTTGGAACATTTTTCCCTGTGTGACTGCTACCCACCCTCGGAGGCTTGCATCCGTGGACACCAGGATACAGTCCTGAATGCAGAATCTGCGGCCCTCGAGAAGATGAGCACTCTGCAGCCACCACAGGAGAGACACCCTGGCCCTGGGGGATAGGGTGATTAACCGATGCATCTGAAGATGTGATCCGGACCACTTGTCCAGTAAGTCCCATTGAAAGGTCCTCGCATGGAACCTGCCGAAGGGACTGGCCTCGTATGATGCCACCATCCTTCCCAGGACTCGAGTGCAGTGATGCACGGACACCTGTTTTGGTTTTAATAGGTTCCTGACCAGTGTCATGAGCTCCTGAGCTCTCTCTATCGGGAGATAAACCCTTTTGTCTAGAATCATGCCTAGGAAAGGCAGATGAGCCGTAGGAACCAACTGCGACTTTGGAATATTTAGAATCCAGCCGTGTTGTCGTTACACTTCCAGAGAAAGTGATACGCTGTTCAGCAACTGCTCTCTTGATCTCGCTTTTATGAGATCGTCCCAGTACGGGATAATTGTGACACCTTGCTTCCGCAGGAGCACCATCATTTCCGCCATTACCTTGGTGAAGATTCTCGGGGCCGTGGAGAGACCAAACGGCAACGTCTGAAATTGGTAATGACAATCCTGTACCGCAAATCTGAGGTACACCTGATGAGGTGGATAAACGGGGACATGAAGGTATGCATCCTTTATGTCCAGAGACACCATAAAATCTCCCCCTTTCAGGCTTGCTATGACCGCTCTTAGCGATTCCATTTTGAACTTGAACCCTTTCAGGTATATGTTCAGGGATTTTAAATTCAATATGGGTCTGACCGAACCGTCCGGTTTCGGGACTACAACATGGTCGAATAATAACCCCCTCCTTGTTGAAGGAGGGGAACCTTGACCACCACCTGTTGAAGATACAATTTGTGAATTGCAGTTAACACTATTTCCCTCTCGTGAGGGGGAAGCCGGCAGGGCCGTCTGTGAGGGGGCATCTCCTCAAAGTCCAGCTTGTATCCCTGAGACACAATATTGTCCAGGGATCCAACAGGGAGTGAACCCACTTGTGGCTGAAATTATGAAGACGTGCCCCCACCGGGCCTAGCTCCGCCTGTGGAGCCCCAGCGACATGCGGTGGATTTTGTAGAGGCCGGGGAGGACTTCTGTTCCTGGGAACTAGCTGTGTTGTGCAGCTTCTTTCCTCTGCCCCTGCCAAGAAAGGACGTACCTCGGACTTTCTTGTTTCTTTGTGATCGAAAAGGCTGCATTTGATAATGTCGTGCTTTCCTAGGCTGTGCAGGAATATAAGGCAAAAGATCAGAATTAACAGCCATAGCTGTGGAGATCAGGTCCGAGATCCCTTCTCCACACAATCCTCAGCCTTCCATATGCCTCTTAAGTCGGCATCACCTGTCCATTGCATATCTACAGGACACGTCAAGCAGAAATCGACATAGCGTTGACTCTAGAACCCAGTAGACTAATGCCTTTTTGGGCCTGTTTTATATATATATATATATATATATATATCTATATATATATATCTATATATATATCTATATCTTAAGACGGCATCTTTAATATATATATCTATATACATACTAGGGTCTCAATCTCTGCTGATAAGGTACCTGTCCACGCTGCTATAGCGCTATAAACCCATGCCGACACAATCGCCGGTCTGAGTAGTGTACCAGAAAGTGCACGCTATCTGCAGGATCCCTGAGGATAGCTGTTAAGTCAGGGCTACCTTTTGGGCAAACGTGACACCCTAGGGGAAGATTCCCATCGTATCCTGGCCCTAGTAGGGGAAGGATACTCCCTGAGAATTCTTTGTGGGAAGCTGCAGCTTCTTGTCTGGAGATTCCCGCTCTTTTTCTTCATGAGAGGAGGGAAATTTACCTCAGCTTTCTTCCCCTTAACATGTGTACCCTTGTGTCAGGGACAGGGGAGTCATCAGTGATATGCAAATCATCTTTTATTACAATAATCATATATTGAATACTTTCCTGCCATTTTGGCTGTAACTTTGCATTATCGTAGTCGACACTGGAGTCAGACTCCGTGTCGATATCAGTGTCTATTATTTTGGATAGTGAGCATTGTGAGACTCTGAAGGTCTCTGCGACATAGGGACAGACCTGTGTAGATTCACTGTCTGTTCTCTAATCTTTTGTGCAATAAATTCACCTTAGCACTTAATTATACATATCCAAACAGGTGTCGGTGTGGTCGACGGAGACACCCCTCACACACATATTTGCTCCATCTCCTCCTTAGGGGAGCCTTTTACTTCAGACATGTCGACACACACGTACCGACACACCACACACTCCGGGAATGCTCATCTGAAGACAATTCCCCCACAAGGCCCTTTGGAGAGACAGAGAGAGAGTATGCCAGCACACACCCCAGCGCTATTAACCCAGGAATAACACAGTAACTTAATGTTAACCCAGTAGCTGCTGTTTATAATGATTTTTGCGCCTAATTATGTGCCCCCCCTCTCTTTTTACCCTCTTCTACCGTGTATCTGCAGGGGAGAGGCTGGGGAGCTTCCTCTCAGCGGTGCTGTGGAGAAAAACATGGCTCTGGTGAGTGCTGAGGAAGAAGCCCCGCCCCCTCGTCGGCGGGCTTCTATCCCGCTTAAATATACATTTTCTTGGCGGGGCTCATACATATATACAGTGCCCAACTGTATATATGTTAAACTTTTGCGAAAGAGGTCCCAATTGCTGCCCAGGGCGCCCCCCCCCCTGCGCCCTGCACCCTCTACAGTGACCGGAGTATGTGAGGTGTGTGTGGGAGCAATGGCGCACAGCTGCAGTGCTGTGCGCTACCTCAGTGAAGACTGGAGTCTTCTGCCGCCGATTTCGAAGTCTTCTTGCTTCTTATGCTCACCCGGCTTCTGTCTTCCGGCTCTGCGAGGGGGACGGCGGCGCGGCTCTGGGATCGGACGACGAGGGTGAGATCCTGTGTACGATCCCTCTGGAGCTAATGGTGTCCAGTAGCCTAAGAAGCAGGACCTATCTTCAGAGAGTAGGGCTGCTTCTCTCCCCTCTGTCCCACGATGCAGGGAGTCTGTTGCCAGCAGAGCTCCCTGAAAATAAACAAACCTAACAAAATACTTTCTTACAGCAAGCTCAGGAGAGCTCACTGAACAGCACCCAGCTCGTCCGGGCACAGATTCAAACTAACTGAGGTCTGGAGGAGGGACATAGAGGGAGGATCCAGAGCACACCAGAATCTAAATTCTTTCTTAAAGTGCCCATGTCTCCTGCGGAGCCCGTCTATTCCCCATGGTCCTTACGGAGTCCCCAGCATCCACTAGGACGTTAGAGAAATATACGTTATGGTAAGAACTTACCATTGATAACGGTATTTCTCCTAAGTCCACAGGTTCCACAGGGATCCCATCCGGACGCATCTGATTTGAGGATCTTTCTACTCACTAAACCTCTTCCTTCTTGTACAGAAGGGTGTGCATGTGTGTTCTTCCTGCCTGATTAGGGCTCACATGATGCTCCTGCCTAAATGCTTTGGAATACAACTGATTTGCCTGAGCCAGTGGGCGGGGATATATGGACGGGCCCATTGCATTCTGGGAGGACTGAAAGCTTGTGATTGTTTGGTGCCAATCCACTGTTGCTCCATCATATCCCATTGTTATCCTGTGGAACCTGTGGACTTAGGAGAAATATCGTTATCAACGGTAAGTTCTTACCATAACGTATATTTATCACTACTTAATACATCTTAATACAGCTTAATACATCTGCCCCGCCCAAAGGGGGTTGTACTCTCTCTTTTTCAGATGGGATACCCTAAGTAAAGATCCCTAGGCAGCTTTGGTTGCGTGCCAAGTCCTGAATTCCGTTTAAGAATTATATAAGGTTTAGTAACCCATTTTTCTATAGCAGTTTAGAAAAGGAGTGCCTAAACCTGTGCAGTTTTAAGTGACAACATACAATATGTACAGTAATTGTATCAAACTAAAGAAAAAAAGACTGCACAATGTCTGATGTGCCATATATACAACAGATTTTAATTATACTGAAAATAAATTACAGGAAACTGCTTTAAGTTTTCAACAGGACAAACAGATTCACAACAAATATGCTCTTTTTTTCTCTCCGCCCGCTGGGATGAGACAGCGGTGTTCAAGGCAGGTAAATATCACAAATATATCAAAACTTCAGATTGGTTTATGCATTCACACACTTACATGAGCCACAAACGGTCCCTGTGCAGGGACTCCACTTAGCCTACCGCAGAGCCGGAATTTGGCATGGACTACAAAAACTTGATACAAAATTGGTATTTATATTATTTATATATCATATACATGCCCTATCTGATCTTGTATAGAAAATAACTAACGCTGTACAGATGATCTGAACTTCTATAACTGTAGTCTACTCTTCTGGATGGACTGGTGCCCCTTACCCAAACCTTCCCCAATAAAATTAACATATATACATGAAGGCAAAAACAAAAAATCCACTGCCCATTCTCCCCTGATATGCACCTAAGTTATGGCAGATTTCTGGATTTAAAAAAAAAAAAAAAAGGCATTTGCTTTCACAAAAAAAAAAAAAAAAAAAAAAAATTCCTTCCATACGATAAGCCATTTCTATAGATATACTGAGAAAAGGGAACATGTACAAAGAAAGAAGGCAGTGAGTCAACCAATACATTTCTTTAAAACCCAACAAGCTATGTAATAGTTTATCATTGATGCAATTCTTGATATAACGGAATATAAATATTAAAATTACAAATCAACACTACATTCATTCTTTTAAAAGACTATCTTTTGATTTAGCAGAAAATGTTCTTTACTACAAATGGGGGGGGGGGGGAGAATCGAGCTTGATAATGGCAAAAAGTTTTGTATCAATGTAAACTCAATGTGCTTGGAGGGCCATTGATGCACTAACAAGCCTTGCCACTAGAGGGGGCTAAGCATATCCTATGACTTTCCTGACATGGTTTTCTAGCTTATCCACTGGGGGGAAAGGGGAGGGAGAGAAAAATGTGGCAGCATTTTCAGAAGCCAGTTTATGCTACGCCTACAGTAATAATTGTAAACTTTGGTTTATTTTGTGTTTGACAGTTCTTATTGTACAAAACAGGCGTTGGTTAAGGTAAGATGCAGTTGGAGATGGATTGTCTGTCAGTCTGTCTTTAGCCGTGCCGATTGAGTCACTTGCTCTGTAAGACCTGCCTTGATCGAGTTTGTCACAGTTTTTCTTATGTTATCCTCCATCAAGTTATCGCTCATTGGCTTCAACACCTGGGATGTGGAGATATGCAAAGGGTGGAAAAAATAAAAATCAAATATGTAAAATACATGCAATGCAAAATGGGAAAATGAAAAAATAAATAAAAAAAGATGACAAATTGTGCTCCTACCAACACTCCTCACCATGTAAATTTGCTTTCTTAAAAATTATATAATAGAAAGGTTACTTGCATTGGTAATACAAATTAATGTGATGCCATACTGTAGGGTTAGGCAACCTGTGACTGCCAGTTGATGATGCATGCTGGGAATTTATGTAGTGGAACAGTCAGAAGGACATGTGATTCCTAAACCTGCCCTGTAGGATCCTGGAACGTGTAGTGATTAGCCTGTTACACCAAATCTGATAATTGCTCCAGAGATGAAACCATATTTGAAAGAAGCAAAAGGAAAGGTGAATGTACAGTCTAGTTTTTCTTCTTGTTATTGTTGGATGACCTTCTGTGTCTCTGCGCTGACGTTAAGGCCCGGAGAGGCAGCCGACGCTTACATACTTCATAGAGTTTGGAAAACACCTGGAATACGAAGTGGCTGATTAGGAACAGGAGGGCATTAAAAAGGAGGGAGGGAGGGAGGGGGGAAAAATGACAAATTTAAGAGGCATAATTCAGTCCTGAAATTATAATGTCACTATGCCAAATCATCCAGCAGGCCGCACATGCAGACCTGGTTACCCAGTTTTGACCCATTTGCTGATACTGTAGATGTATGTGAGGAAAACCAACACAAGGGAGAGTAACTTATGGCCAGATGAAGGATCCTATTCAGTAAGAGTTGCAGAATTTGCAACTGCCTCTATAGCATGCTGGGGGCCGCCCAGCATGCTAATCGGTGGCCAGTGATGCGATTGCAAAACAATTGTGATCGCATCGCTGAGGCATGAATTAATGATGACCCCCTGCATACACACCAGGCGGACAGACACCATTTTCTTCATCGGAGTAGCTGTGTGTGACATCAGCCGCCCTGAAAACAGGTCAACACCTGTGTTGGCCTGATAACTCCCCCGCAACACCGTCCCTCCCCCCACACGCATGCAGTTTGCAGAAAAACACTTGTTTGCAATTTGCGGCAAACTGCGATACCAGATGAATGAGGGCCTAAGGGTTCAGTCAGAAATTGCTCAGATTTTATAAACAGAACACAAATTAAGAAAACTAGTGAATATCACACTGGTACCATGATCAGTGACACATGACTGGATGGCTTAGCTATATTCTGCTCTGTGTCATTCATGCTACACTGTGCAATCCTGTGGGCGTGTGGGCCCCCACTTGTGACATAAAGGGCATGAGTATTTATTTTGGTCTTTTCAGAGGCTAATTCAAGCTCATTAATGCAGATAGAGGCAGACATCAGTGGGACTCTACGCTGAAGTCACCGCCCCTCCCTCCTGGGCAGCAGCAGAAGGAAGAACCTCACAGTTAGAATGCAAGCTGAACAGTGTGCAGTGCAGGGACACCGGGCCATCAAGTTTCCAGGCCAGGGCCATGTGCTGCCAATCAGAGGAAAGATAGGAGGGGAGAGATAGTTGTAGTTGATCCAGGTGTCACCAGCTTCTTCCCCTATACACAGCAGGTGAATATGTCTATCTCCTGTGTGACCTGATCAGAGCACTCAGGCCTGGAGAGAGAGTCCCAGTGTGTAAGTAGAGAAGCTGTTATTTTAAGATCATTTACATATTTACATGGTCATTGTCTGAATGTAAATGATCATTTACCACAGTAACTGGTGACTATAAGTTGAAAGTAGGAAGACAAGACACTGCTGCACTTGCACTGTGAAGTCCCATATTGGGGAAGGGGGGAGGATTGGGAGCAGGTTGCAGTCTTAATTACCCACATACACAGGTACCTTGCAAATCCAATGCTACTGCCAAGGAGTAGTGACGGTAGCACCCCTTTGACCCTGCGTCCTATACTGCAGCACCGCTCGTCCTCTCCTAGCTACGGCTCTGCCTTCGCTATCCACACATGCAGGGTAAGAAATCATGGTTGAGCCCCAAATGCCAGAAGTTCCCACCATGGCTCCTCTGAGAACAAGAAGTGTGCAGATTGGAAGAAACTACCAGTGCAATATTCAGCAGTTTGCTTACTTCAATCATTGACCATTGTGTGTGTATATATATATATATATATATATATATATATATATATATATATATATATGTCAATGTGAGGTCCAGCACTCCATAGGTTAATCTGCTAAATGCTCCGGTGCCCTGCTCATATAAACTTATGTACTGGAACAAAGTGAGCTGGCACTCCAGAAGACTTCACAAACACGCAGACACAGTTAAGTAGTTGACTACTTAACTGTGTCTGCGTGTTTGTGAAGTCTTCTAGAGTGCCAGCTCACTTTGTTCCAGTATTACATACATACATACATATATATATATATATATATATATATATAGATAGATAAAACAATGACACTAATGGCAACACTTTCCAGAGAATATTTGGCCATTCAAATCAGCCCCAGTGGAGCGGACACTTTATATTCCCCATCACATGCACACATACTGTACTAGGATTTATGACTTTTGCCAGAAGACAAATTTTATCACATTCCATCTAGAACACTGAGCAAGATCTGTTTGTTTATATGAATGAGTTCTTACTCTCTATGGGGTCCATATATAAAAAAATATTTGTGTCCTGTTCCCCGAAAACACTAATTTTTGGTGGTTAGCCGCAAATATTTACTATCCCCTAAATGTATGTTTGAGGGACGGCAGCAGATATCTGATACCTGCTGCAATCCCTTCGTTCCACTCCAGCAGCCGCATCCCCATAGGTTTCTATGGTGCATGCAAAACTGCCAGATTGGCCCCTGCAGCTACCGCCATCTGAAGATGGCATTAGCCCACTGGAGCCTATGGGGTACAAAGCTAGCCAGCAGAGGGTTCCTCCACATGCGCAGGTGTCCCGTTTCCACAGTGAGCACATCCCAGGGATGAGCTTAGACACCCTGTGGGTGCTCTATAATACATTGGCCCTGTACAATTGCATATTGCAATGCAATCCTGTGAGCTAAAATCTTGCCCAGAACGCAATGAATATGCAATTAATAAATAGACCCCTGTGTAACCTGATCTGCAGCCAAGTAGTTATGTGCCCTGTACAAGTGAATCACCAGGGGGCACTGTTACATAGGGATCACACTGTGTGCAGAGTCCCTTCAGTGAATCACTTATTAGAGATATGAATTCATCTCTCAATCACATTTATAGAAGGATGCGAGTAAATCTTCTAATTTACAGACAAAAAAGTTAACTCCACAGAAAACAATACAGTTTTGAGCGGAGTTAGGAGAGCTGAATAACGCAGATGTGACGGATCCCACAATACATCTAGCAGTCCCAGTAGAAGTTCCTCTGCCCCCTGACAACATAGCAGCAGAAGTAGTGTGGAAAAAGCTGGCCCTGTGCGGGACAATCTACAGCTTGGGCTGTGATCCCCCAGGGGGCACAGGCTGTGACAGAGGTGCAAGTTTAGGAGTTTTCCTTAAGCATATTTATATTGGATTATTTTACAGGTTCCTGTGATAAACAAGCTTAACGTGAGAAGGCATTAATACACACTCTCTCCTTGTGAAAGCCAGAATAATCTATAAACCTGTAAATGACTAATATTGTGAGGTTAAATGTTCTCAGTGGTTATGCTGCAGAAACAGGTTACACAAGTGGCCAATAAAACAGAAAATGTAACCTATTTCAGTCCTGAATTACACCTCCGGGTTTACATGACATCCCCTCACCTTCTTGGGGCTCCTCTGTGCAGCACAAGAAAAGAGACAGAAAGAGGTAAGGCAAATGTTGCTGAAAGGAGAATTAGCAGAAATCCAAGTTTGCTGAAAATCAACCCATCATGGATCATGTACAGTATACAGTGTAATACATTTGTCTACTGACTCAGGGAACTCTCATACATAGATGGTGCATATACATACACACATACAAATACACACTTTAAGATGAGCCCTTTGGGAGCATTTTCTCATTGTAGTTTCCATTTTAAAATAAGCCGAAAGAAAAGCTTTGGCAACACTACGGCAGCAGCCGCTGTCAGCTCGCATCAGTTATTCAAATGTTACAGCAGTGGTATGTGAGTAAACGCTACAATAGTGAACCATCTCTATTGAGAAAAGAAAGAACAATTCATATAGCACTAGAGAGAAAATAGAAAATCCGTAAACCATAGGTTCCCAAACACTATCCTCAAGGCACCTTAACAGTCCAGGTTTTAGGAATATCCATGGCTCAGCACAGATGGTTAAATCAAATTGACTAGGGTGCTAACTACGTCACCTGTGGCCAAGCATGGATACATTTAAAACCAGGACCGTTGGGGCGCCTTGAGGACCACGTTTGGGAACCTCTGCCGTAAACTGTAGTTTGGTAAAAGTATTTTGGCTCCCAGTGTGTTCGGTCCATACCTGGCTAGTTCCAGAAAGAAATATATTTAGTGGCCCCTCCTTACAGGAGCTGGTGAGATAATACATTGCACACCATGTTCTGAGATGTACAAATATTAAATGGTTTTATTAACTAAGCAGCATTTAAATATTTAAACCAGGGAGTTTTGCTATTAAAATCATTGCACTTTTAAGAATACAGCCTAAGCCTTCGCTTAGTAAATAAGCCCCTAAGTCAAGATCTGCAGGAAATTAAGCCATTATTGCACAAGTGTTCTATAAATATATGTCCATGCACATTTATTGTTTAGAAAGATTCAGCAGAGACAGTTAATCTATAAATTATAAGTAAACAAATTTGACAAATGTAAAATGCACTTTTCAGCTTTGGCTAAAAGTAAAATGTGATGAGGTATTTCCTACCCCCTCCATCACATTCTGAAAATAGAGGATTTTGTTACTTACCGATAAATCAATTTCTCAGATAGGGGACACTGGCACTATGACAGTATAGATAGGTGATTGAGTGAAGCCAGCACTTTAAATATGAAAGTGTGACTGGCTCCTCTCCATCTATGCCCCATCAGCCTCAGTTATAGAAACAGAGCCCAAGTGGAGATTAAGAGGACAATGACAAAACAGACAATAAAAGGCCCAAGGGCCAAACGAAGGGAGTGGAAGACCACAACAATACCACATGAAGTCACAACAGAAACAGAACATGTAGCAGGGAAAACAACTCAAAGAGCATCCAGTGTCCCCTATGGAATTAGAGAAATGGATTTATCGGTAAGTACCAAAATCCTCCTTCACCTACTAGGGGCCACTGGAGCTATTACAGTGGGGATGTCCCAAAGCTACTCCCATGGGAGGGAGAGCAGTGAGATAACTGCAACACAGAACAGTCAAACTCAAATCAGAAGCCGCAAAAGGGATCAAAACGCTAAAACTGAACAAAGGTGTGAGGGATTAAAGTAGCCGCATGGAAAAGCTGTAGTGCTGAGGAACCCTTGGCTGCAGTCCAGGAAGGTCCAACTGAGCGTGTAGAATGCGCCAAAATGGATACCGGCAGAGTTAACCTGGAAAGCCTGACTGATAGCCAAGCGGATCCAACGAGCCAGCATCTGTTTAGAAGCAGACCTCCCCCACTTCACAGCATAGTAAAGTACAAACAAAACATAAGACTTGCGCAACAGAACCGTCCAATCCACACAGATGCGCAGAGCGTAAACCGCGTCCAAAGAATGGCAAGACGGAGAATTCTCAGACAAAACCAACACCACAGTAGGCTGGTTAATGTGGAAGGACGAAACCACCTACAGCAAGAAGGCAGGCTTCGTGCGAAGCTTAGCTCGGTCATCATGGAAAATGAGAAAAAGGTGTGCGGTAAGACAAGGCCCTTCGCTTAGAGACCCTCCGAGCAGAGGCTAAAGCCAACAGGACAAAAGACTTCCAGGACAGGAATGTTAGATCCACTGTATTCAAAGGTTCAAAAACGCATGCTTGGAGAAAAGACAAAACCAGGTTGAAGTCCAAAAGGCGCCGTAGCCAGGACAAAAGGTGGCTGAATACAAATAACAGCCTGCAGGAAAGTCTACAGACGGCACTGAGAAAAGATGGATAATGCTGAAATATGAAGTTTAAGTGAGCCTAAGTGAAGGCCCCCGCATCTAGCCCCACCTATAGGAACAATAACAGGTAAGAAAGAGGTGGAAGGGAATCCCCGCTGTTCACACCACGCCACGTAAGACATCCAGAGACAGTGGTAAAGTGCGGTAGTCACCGGTTTCCGAGCACGAAGTATAGTGGGAATAACAATACTCCTCAAGATCTCAACAGCAATGCCATCAAACGCAGCGCCACAAGTCAGTGTAAACCGCAGCGCAGTGGTAATGGCCACAGGCCGTCCATGAATAGCAGACAGAGATCTGAGCACCACGCCCGGTGCGGCCAATCTGGCGCCATGAGAATGACTATAGTGGACTGGCATTTGACTCGTTTGAGTATGTGTGGAAGGAGGGGAATTGGTGGAAACAGATAAGCCAGATGGTAATGCAATGGGGTCGACAGAGCGTCGTCCGCCTCCGTTGCAGGATGTTGGGTCCGGGAGCAGTAGCCGGGAAGTTGGCGATTATGACTGGAAGCCATGAAATCTGAGGCAACCTCCAACGATGAACTAGTTGCTGGAACATCTCCAGATTTAGAGCCCATTCACTTGGATGAAGGTCCTGGCGACTGAGATGGTCCTCTTCCCAGTTGCCAACGCAGGAAAAGAACACTGTGGAGATCGTCACGCCATGTCTTTCTGTCCACTGCAGAATGCACCAGGGCTCACGCATAGCCATGCGACTTCAAGCTGAGGGACTGCTGTCTAGGCTGTAGCAGTGGGGGGTGAAAGGGGGGGGGGGGGGGGGGGCTTGAACACTGCTCTTGCCAGCTGTGCTGCTCAAACAGTCTCCGGTAAGTCAGGTTGCCAGGAGTCGTTGGGAATGTAGCACAGACAGGCTCTCAGGAAACGTACAGTAGCCGCTACTCCTACTAACAGGGGAACACATTTATACTTGCCGCTGCCAAGCTTGCCGGATATGCAGTGGGCCATGGGGACCTGGACATAAGCCGCAAGCATATGCAGCGGGTATCCCCCTACGACAGATGTCAAGACAGCCAGGAACCTGGACACCAGCCTCAGGAAGTGGCGGCAGGTCCTTCAGGTGGCTCACACGATGCAGGCAGATAGGAGCAGTATGAGCTGTCAGCCTTTCCTCAAAGGTCTGAAAAAATTAGAAAATCAAATAATACTAATATAAAAAAAAAAAAAGCAAAAAAACCCTCCAAAGAACATTGCCCAGGGTGACCTGCTCCCTCAGGCACATTTCTAAAACTGGGGCAGATAAGGGCATAGAGGGGGAGAAGCCAGTCACACTTAATATTTAAAGTGCGGGCTCCAATCAAACACCCATATATACCCCAGTCATAGCTCCAGTGTCCCCTAATGGATGAAGGAGAAACAAAAATGGCTTCAGCTTGTTAGGACTGATCACAAAGGTTGCACAGTGCAAACAGCAGGCCAACAACGATAGTGACCTATAGCTTAGAATGTATATATCGCTTAGTCTTAGTAGTCTTTTAATGGCTAATGCTCGTATTTTGATTTATCTCAAATTTAGCAATAATTCAGCAGTTAGCTAAAATGACACCTTCAAGTATGTCTCCCCTCCACATCTGTATACTTCTATACATAAAGCCCGTTTATAAACAGTAAATCTTGTTAGTCAATGAGACACCACAATATAGGGAACAGTTATGGAAACCAGTGCAATGGACAAGGTGGAGACGACCACAGATTTACTTCACTTTCCTAGGATTTGGGACAGTCACAAAATGGCAGTGACTAAGATTAGTTGCTTTGGGTGACACAACCTTTTCCCATACATGCTTTCAAAGGTGTGCTCAGGCTTTACTAAAGTGCAAGACCTGCTCTTATCTGTTAATTTCCACTCCATTAGCGACTTTAACAAACGGAACCTCCATTCAAAGCCCATCAAATATTCACCCACTACTGCTGATGAATATCCATTTGCCATATACAGTATGGAAATTAAATAAATCTCGTAACATATAATACATTAAATGCAGCAGGACAGCATCACCTCACAAACTGCAAATGGAATATGACACTAGGTGGTGCTGTGCAATTGTAAAGACTCCAGTGTGTCTCTTGTGACCAAATGGATTACTAGTTACCATTAGAGGGCAGTGTACATACAGTGCAGCAACATTTGCATGCTTCTTATAGCCATTTCTTGGAGCAGGATACAGTACATCTAATTACAGAACAACTGAACTGCTCTATTGACTGAAAGTAAAAACTCCTCCCCATCCAACCACTCCATTTCCTTAAACCACCACCTTTAATTAACAGCATCTTGGTCCCAAGGTGTGGAAAAAAATTAAGTACAACTGCTTAACCACATAGGGCCTAATTCAATTAGCTGTAAAAACAAACACAGTTTCCCGGTTAAGAAAAAAAAAAAGGTGACTATACCAGAAATCGCGGTAAATTCGCAAAAGTGCTTATTCACTTGTATGCAAAAACGTTTTTCACAGAAATTTTACAGTCAATTCCAATTCACCAACTATGAGCAGGCGATAAACTTGTGGAAAATCCCTATTTTAAATTAAAAATGTCAGGATTTGGTTCTGAAGCCCTGGGACAACCCCCTGAATGACTAACTATGCACTTAGAACTTTCAAATTATTTTTAATTGGCCAATGTCATTTTTGGAGTGAAAGTGCAAACTGATGGAAATTGGGGTACAAGGTATGGGGACAGGTATATTGGGATGCTTTATGAGTGGGACAAGTGTTTGTAGACTTGCAGGTAGGAGCAACTAGTCTGTTTCCACTTTTTTTTTTTTAAATCCCCTAAAATGACCCAAATGTATACATATACCCATTTTTATGTGCCCAAGTTTAATTCAGCACATACCGTATATACTCGAGTATAAGCCGACTTTTTCAGCACATTTTTCTATGCTGAAAAAGCCCCCCTCGGCTTATACTCGAGTCAGCTCACGGCTGCAGCAGACGCCGTGGGCTGTGTGGGCGTCCGCTGCAGCCGGCTCCAGGGACAGACACTAGAGGTAATTATTGACCTCTAGTGTCTGTGCGGCGCTGCTATGGGAGAGACATCATGACGTCTCTCACACAGAGAGGAGCGGGCGGGTGGCCAGACGGAGCAGCAGCAGCAGAAGCGGTCGGGAAGCAGGAGCGGGGCAGTGGCAAGTATTGTTTTTATTATTTTGTGTGTGTGTGTGTGTTTGTAAGCGGCGACGGGGGGAACAGCGACAGGGGGCAAATAAAGAGGGGGCACAACTACAGGGGGCAAATAAAGAGGGGGCACAACTACTGGGGGCAAATAAAGAGGGGGCACAACTACTGGGGGCAAATAGGAGGCAACTACTGGGGGCAAATAAAGAGGAGGCACAACTACTGGGGGCAAAGAAAGAGGGGGCACAACTACTGGGGGGCAAAGAAAGAGGGGGCACAACTACTGGGGGCAAAGAAAGAGGGGGCATGTTTTTATCTGGCACTGTGGGGGGATATCTGTCACTGGGGGTATATGTGGCACTGGGGGCACAGCCCTAGCAACAAGCATTACCCCCTGGCAACAAAGCATAACACCTACCGCATGAAACCCCTGGCAACGTGCATGACACCTTGAGCATGAAAACCCCTGGCACCCTGCATTTCCCACCCTAGGCTTATACTCGAGTCAGTAATTATTCCCAGTTTTTTGTGGTAAAATTAGGTGCCTCGGCTTATATTTGGGTCGACATATACTCGAGTATATACGGTACCGGTACTTTGTTGAAAAAAATAAGAGCTTTTTTTTTTTTTTTTTTTACAAAATCCATATAACTGCCCAATCTAAGTGCCAGAAAACAAGTTGTATGGTAAGAACTAAAGGTGTGTACACACGGTGAGATTTTTTTCTTGAGATTTTGACTATATAGTCAAAATCGCAAGAAAAGTTAGTGCAAATCGCAAGGTGAAAGTCACCTTGCGATCCCGATGCGCGGCCCCGCCAGGTCGGCGTCGCAAGAAAAGATAGACTGTGCAGGCAAGTCAATCCTTGCTAGATCGGTGTACTATCTAGTTCATCTCACATATCTCACATGTCAATGACATCTCACATAAGCCAAAATCGTAAGCACACATAGTCCATATCTCAAGAAAAGTTAGTCAAAATCTGTCCTATCTGGGCTCCGGGGAGTTCAAGGGAAATCGCAAGTAAAAATCGAACATAGCAAGGATCTCACCGCGTGTACACACCCTTACCGTTGTTAAAACTCTTTCTGCAAGGTACACTGGGCTCCACAGGATGGACAATGGGGTGTAGAGTAGGATCTTGATCCGAGGTACCAACAGGCTCAAAGCTTTGACTGTTCCCAGAATGCACAGCGCCACCTCCTCTATAACCCCGCCTCCCTGCACAGGAGCTCAGTTTTTAACCAGCCTAATGCAGTAGCAGGAAGAGAGACGACAACGGTTAGTAGCCACATACACCACACTCTCACGACAGGAGAAGTGTCAGTGGTTAATGCCATACCAACCCAAAGAAGCTAAGTGCGTCAGGGTGGGCACCTTGTGGAGCCCAGTGTACCTCGCAGAAAGAGTTTTAACAACGGTAAGTTCTTACCATAAAACTTGTTTTCTGCTGCGGGGTACACTGGGCTCCACAAGGATGGACAATGGGGATGTCCTAAAGCAGTTCCTTATGGGAGGGAACGCACTGTAGCGGGCACAAGAACCCGGCGTCCAAAGGAAGCATCCTGGGAAGCGGCAGTACCAAAGGCATAAAACCTCATGAACGTGTTCACGGAGGACCACGTAGCCGCCTTGCACAATTGGTCAAGGGTTGCACCACGTTGGGCCGCCCAAGAAGGTCCAACAGACCGAGTAGAATGGTCCGTAATGTGAGCAGGAGCTGACAGACCAGCCTTCACATAAGCATGTGCAATCACCATTCTAATCCACCTGCCCAGGGTCTGCTTGTGAGCAGGCCAGCCACGTTTGTGAAATCCAAACAAAACAAAGAGAGAATCAGATTTTCGAATAGAAGCAGTTCTCTTCACATAGATACGGAGAGCCCGTACCACATCCAAAGACCGCTCTTTGGAAGACAAGTCAGGAGAGACAAAGGCTGGAACCACAATCTCCTGATAAAGTTGGAACGAGGAAACCACCTTCGGTAAATAACCGGGATGAGTCCGAAGTACCGCCCGGTCACGGTGAAAATTCAGATAAGGGGAACTACAGGAAAGTGCATTCAAATCCGACACTCTTCTAGCACAGGCAATAGCCAGCAAGACCACCACCTTAAGGGAAAGCCACTTAAGATCAGCTGAACCAAGGGGTTCAAATGGAGGCTCCTGCAACGCCTCCAAAACCACGACCAGTCCCAAGGAGCCACAGGCGGGACATAGGGAGGTTGCATACGCAACACACCCTGAGTGAAAGTATGATCATCAGGTAAAGTCGCAATTTTTCTCTGAAACCACACCGACAAGGCAGAAATATGAACCTTGAGGGAGGCCAGACGCAGGCCTAAATCCAGGCCCTGCTGCAGAAAAGCCAAAAGTTTGGCTGTACTAAACTTGGAAGCGTCATAACTGTTAGATGCGCACCAAACAAAGTAGGAATGCCAGACCCTACGGTAAATCCGGGCAGAAGCCGGTTTCTGGGCCCGCAACATAGTTTTAATGACCTCATCAGAAAAACCCTTAGCCCTCAAGACGGAAGCTTCAAGAGCCACGCCGTCAAAGACAGTCGGGCTAGGTCCTGGTAGAGACAGGGGCCCTGAACGAGGAGGTCTGGGCGTTGTGGAAGTAGAATTGGACGCTCTGACGATAGGCCCTGCAGGTCTGAGAGCCAGTGCCGTCTGGGCCACGCTGGAGCTATGAGAAGCAGAATTACTTTTTCTTGCTTGAACTTCCAAATTACCCTGGGCAGGAGAGACATCGGAGGGAATACGTACGGCTGCCGAAACATCCACGGCACCGCCAGCGCATCCACGAATGCTGCTTGAGGATCCCTTGTCCTTGCTCCGAAGACCGGAACCTTGTGATTGTGTTGAGACGCCATCAGATCTACGTCTGGAAGGCCCCACTTTTCCACTAGGAGTTGAAACACTTCTGGATGGAGGCCCCACTCGCCGGCATGCACGTCCTGACGACTGAGAAAGTCCGCTTCCCAATTCAGGACTCCCGGAATGAAGATTGCCAATATGGCCGGTAGATGGCGTTCCACCCAATGTAGAATCCGTGAGACTTCCTTCATTGCCAGACGGCTTTGAGTGCCGCCTTGATGATTTATGTAAGCCACTGTGGTGGCGTTGTCTGACTGCACTTGAACAGGACGGTTGTGAATTAAATGCTGGGCTAGGTTCAATGCATTGAAGACCGCCTGCAATTCCAGAATGCTGATTGAGAGGAGGGACTCCTCCTTGGTCCATCGACCCTGAAGGGAGTGTTGCTCCAGCACCGCGCCCCAACCTCTTAGACTGGCATCTCTCGTCAACAGGACCCAGTTGGATATCCAGAAGGGACGGCCGCTGCACAATTGATGGTCCTGGAGCCACCAGAGCAGCGACAGACGGACCTCCGGAGTCAATTAGATCATTTGAGACCTGATCCGGTGAGGCAGGTCGTCCCACTTGGCTAGAATCGGCCTCTGGAGGGGGCGAGAATGGAATTGAGCATACTCCACCATGTCGAATGCTGAGACCATGAGGCCCAGCACCTGCATCGCCGAATGTATCGACACTTGTGGACGAGAAAGGAAGCAACGAATCCTGTCCTGAAGCTTCAGGACTTTCTCCTGACACAAGAACAACCTCTGGTTGTGAGTGTCCAATAGCGCTCCCAGATGCACCATGCTCTGAGCAGGGATCAGGGAGGATTTCTTCCAGTTGATCAGCCACCCGTGGGCTTGTAGAAACCGGACCGTCATATCTAGATGATGTAGGAGAAGTTCTGGGGAATCTGCCAGGATTAACAAGTCGTCCAGATACGGCAGTATCCTGACCCCTCGACGGCGGAGTACCACCGTCATCACCGCCATTACTTTGGTGAAGACTCGCGGAGCCGTTGTTAAACCAAAAGGTAACGCCCGAAACTGGTAATGGAGGTTGCCAATAGCAAACCTCAGGTATTGCTGATGTGACGCTGCTATAGGAATATGCAGGTAAGCATTCTGTATGTCCAGGGAGACCATGTAGTCCCCAGGTTCCAAAGCCAGAACTATAGAGCGAAGGGTTTCCATACGGAACTTGGAAACCTTCACAAACCTGTTCAATGCCTTGAGGTTGAGAATGGGCCGGGAGGACCCATTCGGTTTCGGGACTAGAAACAGCGGAGAATAGTACCCTCGGCCCCTCTGCGCAAGAGGCACCTGGACTACGACTCCTGTATCCAGGAGGGTCTGTACCACCGAATGCAGAGTGTTTGCCTTTGTCTGGTCCGACGGGACGTCTGTCTGGCAAAATCGATGAGGGGGTCGGTTTTTGAAGGCTATGGCTTAACCTCGAGTGACGACTTCCCGAACCCAGGCATCTGAAGTGGTTTTCAACCATTCCTGGGTATACCTTAGAAGCCAGCCCCCCACCCTGGGATCCCCCAGGGGGAGGCCCGCCCCGTCATGCGGCAGGCTTATCGGCCTTGGAAGCTGGCTGACGGGCCGCCCACGCTCTTTTTGGCTTTGGCTTACCAGGTTTGGAAGTGCGGGCCTGCTTCTTGTACGCCTGACCTTTTGCTTTACCTGAAGGACGAAAGGGGCGAAAGGAAGTACCTGTAGCCTTCGACACAGAAGGAGCGGTAATTGGCAGACAGGAAGTTTTGGCAGTAGCCAAGTCAGCCACTATCTTATTTAAGTCCTCCCCAAACAGAATATCTCCCTTGAAAGGGAGTACCTTCAGGGTTTTTCTAGAGTCCAGATCCACAGACCAGGATCTCAGCCACAATATCCGGCGAGCCAGGACTGACGTAGTAGAGGCCTTGGCTGCTAGGACACCGACATCAGAAGCTGCCTCTTTAATATAGCGATAAGCTGTGACAATATATGACAAGCATTGTCTAGCATGGTCAGAAGAGATTTCAGCTTCTAACTCCAAGGCCCATGCTTCAATAGCCTCTGTAGCCCATGTTGCTGCAATAGTGGGCCTTTGTGCAGCACCCGTGAGGGTGTAAATCGCTTTAAGACAACCCTCCACACGTTTAACCGTAGGCTCTTTTAGAGACGTGACGGTAGTGACAGGTAAACCACCATCCTAGCCACATGTGAGTCTACTGGAGGAGGCGTTTCCCAATTCTTAGACAGCTCTGGTGCGAGGGGATAGCGAGCCAGCATCTTCTTTTGAGGCACAAACTTCGTACCCGGGTTTTCCCAGGGTTCCTGGCGTATATCCACTAGGTGATCAGAGTGAGGTAAAGCTTGTTTAACCACCTTCTGACGCTTGAACCTATCTGGTTTCTTAGGAGGGACGGATGGCTCGGGATCATCCGTAATCTGTAGAATTAACTTAATAGCCTCCAAAAGATCAGGAACATCCAACATGTAAACAACCCTCCCCATCAGCAGAATCTGAGTCAGAACCTGTGGGGTCAGTGTAAGTGCAGTCTTCATCAGACGAGGTGTCAGTGACAGCAGTGGATTGTGAGGAGACAAGCGCTCGCTTAGAGGACCCCTTGGACTTAGGCGAGCGATGGTCAGACTTTTTTGTAGTCAGGGACTGGTTCAACGTCTTCAATTGAGCAGATAAATCGTCCGCCCACGGCGGGTTAGCTGCAGGGACCCCATACGGTTGCATAGGGGGTGTTAGTTTATTAACTAGCGTATGCAGAAGCGTGGAAAAAGCGGCCCACGGTGGGTCATTATGTACCTCCGTTGCCACAGTCCCACTGGCGGGGCAAGGAGCTCCCAGAACCAGAGCTGCTATATTCTCCTCATAGGGATCTGTGGCTTCAGCAACACCGGCAGTGTGTTCAGCCCCAGAACCGTTACCCCCAGAAGCAGACATGATATAACTTGCAGTATCAGGTAACACAGTACAATTGGCAGCAGCACAATACCTCTTACCCAAACCCCTGTGCAGTGTAGTCAGCACTAGCAGAGATAAAGGAGAGATATGGTGACTAAATCACAGAGAAAAAATAAGAATTTACTTACCGATAATTCTATTTCTCGTAGTCCGTAGTGGATGCTGGGGACTCCGTCAGGACCATGGGGATTAGCGGCTCCGCAGGAGACAGGGCACAAAAGTAAAAGCTTTAGGATCAGGTGGTGTGCACTGGCTCCTCCCCCCATGACCCTCCTCCAAGCCTCAGTTAGGATACTGTGCCCGGACGAGCGTACACAATAAGGAAGGATTTTGAATCCCGGGTAAGACTCACACCAGCCACACCAATCACACTGTACAACCTGTGATCTGAACCCAGTTAACAGCATGATAACAGCGGAGCCTCTGAAAAGATGGCTCACAACAATAATAACCCGATTTTTGTAACAATAACTATGTACAAATATTGCAGACAATCCGCACTTGGGATGGGCGCCCAGCATCCACTACGGACTACGAGAAAATAAGAATTTACTTACCGATAATTCTATTTCTCGGAGTCCGTAGTGGATGCTGGGGTTCCTGAAAGGACCATGGGGAATAGCGGCTCCGCAGGAGACAGGGCACAAAAAAGTAAAGCTTTTACCAGATCAGGTGGTGTGCACTGGCTCCTCCCCCCATGACCCTCCTCCAGACTCCAGTTAGGTACCGTGCCCGGACGAGCGTACACAATAAGGGAGGCAATTTGAATCCCGGGTAAGACTCATACCAGCCACACCAATCACACCGTACAACTTGTGATCTAAACCCAGTTAACAGTATGATAACAGAAAGAGCCTCTTAAAGATGGCTCCTTAACAATATAACCCGAATTTGTTAACAATAACTATGTACAGTATTGCAGATAATCCGCACTTGGGATGGGCGCCCAGCATCCACTACGGACTCCGAGAAATAGAATTATCGGTAAGTAAATTCTTATTTTCTCTATCGTCCTAAGTGGATGCTGGGGTTCCTGAAAGGACCATGGGGATTATACCAAAGCTCCCAAACGGGCGGGAGAGTGCGGATGACTCTGCAGCACCGAATGAGAGAATTCCAAGTCCTCTTTTGCCAGGGTATCAAATTTGTAGAATTTTACAAACGTGTTTTCCCCCGACCACGTAGCTGCTCGGCAGAATTGTAATGCCGAGACCCCTCGGGCAGCCGCCCAAGATGAGCCCACCTTCCTTGTGGAATGGGCCTTAACAGATTTAGGCTGTGGCAGGCCTGCCACAGAATGAGCAAGTTGAATTGTGTTACAAATCCAACGAGCAATCGTCTGCTTAGAAGCAGGGGCACCCAACTTGTTGGGTGCATATAGTATCAACAGCGAGTCAGATTTTCTGACTTCAGCCGTCCTTGAAATGTATATTTTTAAGGCTCTGACAACGTCCAACAACTTGGAGTCCTCCAAGTCGCCAGTGGCCGCAGGCACCACAATAGGTTGGTTCAGGTGAAACGCTGATACCACCTTAGGGAGAAAATGCGGACGAGTCCTCAGTTCTGCCCTATCCGAATGGAAGATTAGATAAGGGCTTTTATAAGATAAAGCCGCCAATTCAGATACTCTCCTGGCGGAAGCCAGGGCCAGTAACATAGTCACTTTCCATGTGAGATATTTAAAATCCACCTTTTTCAATGGTTCAAACCAATGGGATTTGAGGAAATCTAAAACTACATTTAGATCCCACGGTGCCACCGGAGGCACCACAGGAGGCTGTATATGCAGTACTCCTTTAACAAAAGTCTGTACCTCAGGAACTGAGGCCAATTCTTTTTGGAAGAATATTGACAGGGCCGAAATTTGAACCTTAATAGATCTCAATTTGAGACCCCTAGACAATCCTGATTGTAGGAAATGTAGGAAACGACCCAGTTGAAATTCCTCCGTCGGAACACTCCGATCCTCGCACCACGCGACATATTTTCGCCAAATGCGGTGATAATGTTTCGCGGTGACTTCCTTCCTTGCCTTAATCAAGGTAGGAATGACTTCTTCTGGAATGCCTTTCCCTTTTAGGATCTGGCGTTCAACCGCCATGCCGTCAAACGCAGCCGCGGTAAGTCTTGAAAGAGACAGGGACCCTGTTGTAGCAGGTCCCTTCTCAGAAGTAGAGGGCACGGGTCGTCCGTGACCAACTCTTGAAGTTCCGGGTACCAAGTCCTTCTTGGCCAATCCGGAGCCACTAGTATTTCTTACTCCTCCTCACCGTATAATCTTCAATACCCTTGGTATGAGAGGCAGAGGAGGAAACACATATACTGATTTGTACACCCAAGGTGTTACCAGTGCGTCCACAGCTATTGCCTGTGGATCTCTTGACCTGGCGCAATACTTGTCCAGTTTCTTGTTGAGGCGAGACGCCATCATGTCTACCATTGGTCTTTCCCAACAGTTTATTAGCATGTGGAAGACTTCTGGATGAAGACCCCCCTCTCCCGGGTGTATATCGTGTCTGCTGAGGAAGTCTGCTTCCCAGTTGTCCACGCCCGGGAAGAACACTGCTGACAGTGCTATTACGTGATTCTCCGCCCAGCGAAGAATCTTGGCAGCTTCTGCCATTGCACTCCTGCTTCTTGTGCCGCCCTGTCTGTTTACATGGGCGACCGCCGTGATGTTGTCCGACTGAATCAACACCGGTTTTCCTTGCAGGAGTGGTTCCGCCTGGCTTAGAGCATTTTAGATTGCTCTTAGTACCAGAATGTTTATGTGAATAGACTTTTCCAGGTTCGTCCATACCCCCTGGAAGTTTCTTCCTTGTGTGACTGCTCCCCAACCTCTCAGGCTGGCGTCCGTGGTCACCAGGATCAAATCCTGTATGCCGAATCTGCGGCCCTCCAATAGATGAGCCTTTTGCAACCACCACAGAAGATATACCCTTGTCCTTGGCGACAGGGTTATTCGCAGGTGCATCTGAGGATGCGACCCTGACCATTTGTCCAACAGATCCCTTTGGAAAATTCTTGCATGGAATCTGCCGAATGGAATTGCTTCGTAAAAAGCCACCATTTTTCCCAGGACTCTTGTGCATTGATACAGACACCTTTCCTGGTTTTAGGAGGTTCCCGACAGGTCGGATAACTCCTTGGCTTTTTCCTCGGGAAGAAAAACCTTTTTCTGAACCGTGTCCAGAATCATCCCTAGGAACAGCAGACGTATCGTCGGAAAACAGCTGCGATTCTTGGAATATTTAGAATCCAGTCGTGCCGTCGAAGAACTACTTTAGATAGTGCTCTTCCGACCTCCAACTGTTCTCTGGAACTTGCCCTTTTTAGGTCGTGCAAGTAAGGGATAATTTAGATGCCTTTTTTCTTTGAAGAAACATCTTTTCGGCCATTACCTTGGTAAAAAGGCCCGGGGTGCCGTGGATAATTCAAACGGCATCGTCTGAAACTGATATTGACAGTTCTGTACCACGAACCAGAGGTACCCTTGATGAGAAGGACAAATTTTGGACATGGAGGTAATCCTTGATGTCCAGGGACACCATATAGTCCCCTTTTTTCCGGTTCGCTATCACTGCTCTGAGTGACTTTATCTCGATTTGAACCTTTTATGTAAGTGTTCAAAACATTTTAGATTTAGACTATGTGTCACCAAGCCGTCTGGCTTCAGTACCACAATATAGTGTGGAAAAATAATACCCTTTTCCTTGTCGTAGGAGGGGTACTTTGATTATCACCTGCTGGATATACAGCTTGTGAATTGTTTCCAATGCTGCCTCCCTGTCGGAGGGAGCCGTTGGTAAAGCAGACTTCAGGAAGCTGCGAGGAGAAGATGTCTCGACTCTCCAATCTTTACCCCTGGGATAATACTCGTACGATCTAGGGGTCAACTTGCGAGTGATCCCACTGCGCCCTGAGACTCTTGAGACTACCCCCCCACCTTGAGTCCGCTTGCACGGCCCCAGCGTCATGCTGAGGACTTGGCAGACGCGGTGGAGGGCTTCTTTTCCTGGGAAAGGGCTGCCTGCTGCAGTCTACTTCCCTTACCTCTATGTCTGGGCAGATATGACTGGCCTTTTGCCTGCATGCCCTCATGGGAAAGGAAAGATTGAGGCTGAAAAGACGGTGTCTTTTTTAGCTGAGATGTAACTTGGGGTAAAAAAGGTTGGATTTCCCAGCTGTTGCTGTGGTCCCCAGGTCCGATGGACCGACCCCCAAATAACTCCTTCCCTTTATACAGCAATACTTCCATCTGCCGTATGGGATCTGTATCACCTGACCACTGTCGTGTCCCTGACATCTTCTGGGAGATATGGACAACGCACTTATCTTGATGCCAGAGAGCAAATATCCCTCTGTGCATCTCACATACATATATATAGAATGCATCCTATTAAATGCTCTACATGAATAAAATATTTTCAGTCAGGGAATCCGACCAAGCCAACCCAGCACTGCATCTCCAGGCTGATGGCGATCGCTGGTCGCAGTATAACCACCGTATGTGTGTATATACTTTTTAGGATATTTTTCCAGCTTCCTATCAGCTGGCTCCTTGAGGGCGGCCGTATCTGGAGACGGTAACGCCACTTGATAAGCGTGTGAGCGCCTTATCACCCTAAGGGGTGTTTCCCAACGTACCCTAATTTCTGGCGGGAAAGGGTATAACGCCAATATTTGCTATCGGGGTAACCCTACGCATCATCACACACTTCATTTTATTTTATCTGATTCAGGAAAAACTACAGGTAGTTTTTTCACTCCCACATAATACCCTTTCTTGTGGTACTTGTAGTATCAGAAACACGTAACACCTCCTTCATTGCCCTTAACGTGTGGCCCTAATGAGAAATACGTTTGTTTATTCACCGTCGACACTGTATTCAGTGTCCGTGTCTGTGTCTGTGTCGACCGACTGAGGTAAATGGGCGTTTTTTAAAACCCCTGACGGTGTTTCTGAGACGCCTGGACCGGTCCTAATAGATTGTCGGCCGTCTCATGTCGTCAACCGACCTTGCAGCGTGTTGACATTCTCACGTAATTCTCTAAATAAGCCATCCATTCCGGTGTCGACTCCCTAGAGAGTGACATCACCATTACAGGCAATTTCTCCGCCTCCTCACCAACATCGTCCTCATACATGTCGACACACACGTACCGACACACAGCACACACACCGGGAATGCTCTGACAGAGGACAGGACCCACTAGCCCTTTGGGGAGACAGAGGGAGAGTCTGCCAGCACACACCAAAAACGCTATAATTATATAGGGACAACCTTATATAAGTGTTTCTCCCTTATAGCATCTTTTATATATATACAATATCGCCAAAATCAGTGCCCCCCCTCTCTGTTTTAACCCTGTTTCTGTAGTGCAGTGCAGGGGAGAGCCTGGGAGCCTTCTCTCCAGCTTTTCTGTGAGAGAAAATGGCGCTGTGTGCTGAGGAGATAGGCCCCGCCCCTTTTTCGGCGGCCTCGTCTCCCGCTATTTTTGAAGTTAGGCAGGGGTTAAATATCTCCATATAGCCTCTGTGGGCTATATGTGAGGTATTTTTTGCCTCTAATAAGGTTTTTATTTGCCTCTCAGAGCGCCCCCCCCAGCGCTCTGCACCCTCAGTGACTGTTGTGTGAAGTGTGCTGAGAGGAAAATGGCGCACAGCTGCAGTGCTGTGCGCTACCTTTATGAAGACTCAGGAGTCTTCAGCCGCCGATTTTGGACCTCTTCTCTCTTCAGCGTCTGCAAGGGGGCCGGCGCGCGGCTCCGGTGACCATCCAGGCTGTACCTGTGATCGTCCCTCTGGAGCTAGTGTCCAGTAGCCAAGCAGCAAATCCACTCTGCACGCAGGTGAGTTCACTACTTCTCCCCTAAGTCCCTCGTTGCAGTGATCCTGTTGCCAGCAGGACTCACTGTAAAGTAAAAAACCTAGCTAAACTTTCTCTAAGCAGCTCTTTAGGAGAGCCACCTAGATTGCACCCTTCTCGTTCGGGCACAAAATCTAACTGGAGTCTGGAGGAGGGTCATGGGGGGAGGAGCCAGTGCACACCACCTGATCTGGTAAAAGCTTTACTTTTTTGTGCCCTGTCTCCTGCGGAGCCGCTATTCCCCATGGTCCTTTCAGGAACCCCAGCATCCACTTAGGACGATAGAGAAATAGAATTATCGGTAAGTAAATTCTTATTTTCTCTGACGTCCTAAGTGGATGCTGGGGACTCCGTCAGGACCATGGGGATTATACCAAAGCTCCCAAACGGGCGGGAGAGTGCGGATGACTCTGCAGCACCGAATGAGAGAACTCCCGGTCCTCCTCAGTCAGGGTGTGCCCCTGACCAAGTAGCTGCTCGGCAAAGTTGTAAAGCCGAGATCCCTCGGGCAGCCGCCCAAGATGAGCCCACCTTCCTTGTGGAATGGGCATTTACATATTTTGGCTGTGGCAGGCCTGCTACAGCATGTGCAAGCTGAATTGTACTACACATCCAACTAGCAATCGTCTGTTTAGAATCAAGAGCACCCAGTTTATTGGGTGCATACAGGATAACAGCAAGTCAGTTTTCCTGACTCCAGCCGTCCTGGAAACCTATATTTTCAGGGCCCTGACAACATCTAGCAACTTGGAGTCCTCCAAGTCCCTAGTAGCCGCAGGTACCACAATAAGCTGGTTCAGGTGAAACACTGACACCACCTTAGGGAGAAACTGGGGACGAGTCCGCAGCTCTGCCCTGTCCGAATGGACAATCAGATATGGGCTTTTGTGAGACAAAGCCGCCAATTCTGACACTCGCCTGGCCGAGGCCAGGGCCAACAGCATGGTCACTTTCCATGTGAGATATTTCAAATCCACAGATTTGAGCGGTTTAAACCAATGTGATTTGAGGAATCCCAGAACTACGTTGAGATCCCACAGTGCCACTGGAGGCACAAAAGGGGGTTGTATATGCAGTACTCCCTTGACAAACTTCTGGACTTCAGGAACTGAAGCCAATTCTTTCTGGAAGAAAATCGACAGGGCCGAAATTTGAACCTTAATGGACCCCAATTTGAGGCCCATAGACACTCCTGTTTGCAGGAAATGCAGGAATCGACCGAGTTGAAATTTCTTCGTGGGGCCTTCCTGGCCTTACACCACGCAACATATTTTCGCCACATGTGGTGATAATGTTGTGCGGTCACCTCCTTCCTGGCTTTGACCAGGGTAGGAATGACCTCTTCCGGAATGCCTTTTTCCCTTAGGATCCGGCGTTCAACCGCCATGCCGTCAAACGCAGCCGCGGTAAGTCTTGGAACAGACATGGTACTTGCTGAAGCAAGTCCCTTCTTAGCGGCAGAGGCAATGAGTCCTCTGTGAGCATCTCTTGAAGTTCCAGGTACCAAGTCCTTCTTGGCCAATCCGGAGCCACGAGTATAGTTCTTACTCCTCTACGTCTTATAATTCTCAGTACCTTGGGTATGAGAAGCAGAGGAGGGAACACATACACTGACTGGTACACCCACGGTGTTACCAGAGCGTCCACAGCTATTGCCTGAGGGTCTCTTGACCTGGCGCAATACCTGTCCAGTTTTTTGTTCAGGCGGGACGCCATCATGTCCACCTTTGGTCTTTTCCAATGGTTCACAATCATGTGGAAGACTTCCCGATGAAATCCCCACTCTCCCGGGCGTCGGAATGAACACTGCTGACAGTGCTATCACCTGATTTTCCGCCCAGCGAAGAATCCTTGCAGTTTCTGCTATTGCCCTTCTGCTTCTTGTGCCGCCCTGTCTGTTTACGTGGGCGACTGCCGTGATGTTGTCCCACTGGATCAATACCGGCTGACCTTGAAGCAGAGGTCTTGCTAAGCTTAGAGCATTGTAACTTGCCCTTAGCTCCAGTATATTTATGTGGAGAGAATTCTCCAGACTTGATCACACTCCCTGGAAATTTTTTCCCTGTGTGACTGCTCCCCAGCCTCTCAGGCTGGCATCCGTGGTCACCAGGACCCTTCCTGAATGCCGAATCTGTGGCCCATTAGTAGATGAGTACTTTGCAGCCACCGCAGAAGAAACACCCTTGTCCTTGGAGACAGGGTTATCCGCTGATGCATCTGAAGATGCGATCCGGACCATTTTTTCAGCAGATCCCACTGAAAAGTTCTTGCGTGAAAACTGCCGAATGGAATCGCTTCGTAAGAAGCCACCATTTTTCCCAGGACCCTTGTGCAATGATGCACTGACACTTTTCCTGGTTTTAGGAGGTTCCTGACTAGCTCGGATAACTCCCTGGCTTTCTTCTCCGGGAGAAACACCCTTTTCTGGACTGTGTCCAGAATCATCCCTAGGAACAGCCGATGTGTCGTCGGAAACAACTGCGGTTTTGGAATATTTAGAATCCACCCGTGCTGTCGTAGAACTACTTGAGATAGTGCTACTCCGACCTCCAACTGTTCTCTGGACCTTGCTCTTATCAGGAGGTCGTCCATTTTCTTTGAAGAAGAATCATCATTTCGGCCATTACCTTGGTAAAGACCCGGGGTGCCGTGGACAATCCAAACGGCAGCGTCTGAAACTGATAGTGACAGTTCTGTACCACGAACCTGAGGTACCCTTGGTGAGAAGGGCAAATTGGGACATGGAGGTAAGTATCCCTGATGTCCCGGGACACCCTATAGTCCCCTTCTTCCTGGTTCGCTATCACTGCTCTGAGTGACTCCATCTTGATTTGAACCTTTGTAAGTGTTCAAATATTTCAGATTTAGAATAGGTCTCACGAGCCTTCTGGCTTCAGTACCACAACATAGTGTGGAATAATACCCCTTTCCTTGTTGTAGGAGGGGTACTTTGATTATCACCTGCTGGGAATACAGCTTGTGAATTGTTTCCAATACTGCCTCCCTGTCGGAGGGAGACGTTGGTAAAGCAGACTTCAGGAACCTGCGAGGGGGAAACGTCTCGACTTTCCAATCTGTACCCCTGGGATCCTACTTGTAGGATCCAGGGGTCCTGTACGGCCCCAGCGTCATGCTGAGAAACTTGGCAGAAGCGGTGGAGGCTTCTGTTCCTGGGAATGGGCTGCCTGCTGCAGTCTTCTTCCCTTTCCTCTATCCCTGGGCAGATATGACTCTTATGGGGACGAAAGGACTGAGGCTGAAAAGACGGTGTCTTTTTCTGCAGAGATGTGACTTAGGGTAAAAACGGTGGATTTTCCAGCAGTTGCCGTGGCCACCAGGTCCGATGGACCGACCCCAAATAACTCCTCCCCTTTATACGGCAATACTTCTTTGTGCCGTTTGGAATCTGCATCACCTGACCACTGTCGTGTCCATAAACATCTTCTGGCAGATATGGACATCGCACTTACTCTTGATGCCAGAGTGCAAATATCCCTCTGTGCATCTCGTATATATAGAAATGCATCCTTTAAATGCTCTATAGTCAATAAAATACTGTCCCTGTCAAGGGTATCAATATTTTTAGTCAGGGAATCCGACCAAGCCACCCCAGCTCTGCACATCCAGGCTGGTCGCAGTATAACACCAGTATGTGTGTATATACTTCTTAGGATATTTTCCAGCCTCCTATCAGTTGGCTCCTTGAGGACGGCCCTATCTGGAGACGGTACCGCCACTTGTTTTGATAAGCGTGTGAGCGCCTTATCCACCCTAAGGGGTGTTTCCCAACGCGCCCTAACTTCTGGCGGGAAAGGGTATACCGCCAATAATTTTCTATCGGGGGAAACCCACGCATCATCACACACTTCATTTAATTTATCTGATTCAGGAAAAACTACAGGTAGTTTTTTCACACCCCACATAATACCCTTTTTTGTGGTACTTGTAGTATCAGAAATATGTAACACCTCCTTCATTGCCCTTAACAAGTAACGTGTGGCCCTAAAGGAAAATACGTTTGTTTCTTCACCGTCGACACTGAAATCAGTGTCCGTGTCTGTGTCGACCGACTGAGGTAAATGGGCGTTTTAAAGCCCCTGACGGTGTTTGAGACGCCTGGACAGGTACTATTTTTTTGCCGGCCGTCTCTGTTGACATTATCACGTAATTCCATGAATAAGCCATCCATTCCGGTGTCGACTCCCTAGAGAGTGACGTCACCATTACAGGCAATTGCTCCGCCTCCTCACCAACATCGTCCTCATACATGTCGACACACACGTACCGACACACAGCACACACACAGGGAATGCTCTGATAGAGGACAGGACCCCACTAGCCCTTTGGGGAGACAGAGGGAGAGTTTGCCAGCACACACCAAAAACGCTATAATTATACAGGGACAACCTTTATATAAGTGTTTTTCCCTTATAGCATTTTAATATATATAGGCCCTCATTCCGAGTTGTTCGCTCGTTCTTTTTCATCGCATCGCAGTGAAAATCCGCTTAGTACGCATGCGCAAAGTTCGCACTGCGACTGCGCCAAGTAACTTTACTATGAAGAAAGTATTTTTACTCACGGCTTTTTCTTCGCTCCGGCGATCGTAATGTGATTGACAGGAAATGGGTGTTACTGGGCGGAAACACGGCGTTTCAGGGGCGTGTGGCTGAAAACGCTACCGTTTCCGTAAAAAACGCAGGAGTGGCCGGAGAAACGGTGGGAGTGCCTGGGCGAACGCTGGGTGTGTTTGTGACGTCAACCAGGAACGACAAGCACTGAACTGATCGCACAGGCAGAGTAAGTCTGGAGCTACTCTGAAACTGCTAAGTAGTTAGTAATCGCAATATTGCGAATACATCGGTCGCAATTTTAAGAAGCTAAGATTCACTCCCAGTAGGCGGCGGCTTAGCGTGTGTAACTCTGCTAAATTCGCCTTGCGACCGATCAACTCGGAATGAGGGCCCTAGTCATATCGCCAAATAAGTGCCCCCCCTCTCTGTTTTAACCCTGTTTCTGTAGTGCAGTGCAGGGGAGAGCCTGGGAGCCTTCCCACCAGCATTTCTGTGAGGGAAAATGGCGCTGTGCGCTGAGGAGAATAGGCCCCGCCCCCTTTTCGACGGGCTTCTTCTCCCGTTTTTCTGAGACCTGGCAGGGGTTAAATACATCCATATAGCCCCCAGGGGCTATATGTGATGTATTTTTAGCCAGAATAAGGTACTATCATTGCTGCCCAGGGCGCCCCCCCCCCAGCGCCCTGCACCCTCAGTGACCGCTGCTATGAAGTGTGCTGACAACAATGGCGCACAGCTGCAGTGCTGTGCGCTACCTTATGAAGACTGAAAAGTCTTCTGCCGCCGGTTTCTGGACCTCTTCACTTTTCGGCATCTGCAAGGGGGTCGGCGGCGCGGCTCCGGGACGAACCCCAGGGTGAGACCTGTGTTCCGACTCCCTCTGGAGCTAATGGTGTCCAGTAGCCTAAGAAGCCAATCCATCCTGCACGCAGGTGAGTTCACTTCTCTCCCCTAAGTCCCTCGATGCAGTGAGCCTGTTGCCAGCAGGACTCACTGAAAATAAAGAACCTAAAAACTTTTTCTAAGCAACTCTTTAAGAGAGCCACCTAGATTGCACCCTGCCTCGGACGGGCACAAAAACCTAACTGAGGCTTGGAGGAGGGTCATAGGGGGAGGAGCCAGTACACACCATGTGATCCTAAAAGCTTGCTTTTGTGCCCTGTCTCCTGCGGAGCCGCTATTCCCCATGGTCCTGACGGAGTCCCCAGCATCCACTTAGGACGTCAGAGAAATACGTATTAAAGTATATCTCTGTGAAAATCCTATATCAATATAAAACCTGACGCACCAAGCCCCCTCAGGTTATAGAATATAGGGATAGCAAGTTGAGTAAAAGACACGAAATGGAAACCACTCAGCTATCTAATGCACACACAGATAGTAATAACCTCTGCATTGTACAAACTGACTAACAATAATACTGCACTGGACTAGCTTATATACATAGCTATATAGTCAATAGATATAACACTGCACAGTAAGAACTGGATGTATATCACAGGGTAATTGTACTAGAAAACCCTGACTAAATGCACTCTTTCTTAACTAACACTGTCTAAAAAGGCAGGTAGAATACTTAAGTGTCATGTAAAGTCACAGCACTGACAACCAGGCGGCTTTACACAGGAGGATTTGCCCAAGCAGTCCCAGGAACAGTGAAGCTGAGAGATAATGGCACCCAGACATTGATAGGGAGTGAGGGAGACACAGATATGCAGCTCCAGGGCGGGAACATTTGCGGGAAATGGCGCCCTGGGGCTGGGGGAGGGGCTTCAGGTCTAAGCCTTATCCCTCTGCTGGCAAAACCACTGGGTACTGTGGGCTACTGAAAATGGTTTAGAGAGAAAACCTGACCTGCAGCACCAATGCCCTGGTGATCTAGTGGGATCGCCTGTACTGCCACAGTGTCCACCGCCAGCGCGCGCGGTCCGCCTCCCACTGACCGCGCTGGATCGCGATAAAGACTGGGTCCCACAAGCGGGACCCACTCACCACCTCCCGAAGCGCGACCACGCGATCCCGGAGAGCCCCCGTCGTGTGTGCCTGACATGAAGAAAACCGGAGCCCCCTGCTGTAGTTACCCGGCAACCAGGGCTCGGGAGTGTACAGCGCCGCTGGGGAGAGCTGGAGCTGCAGCAGTGAATGTCTTCTGACATTTACCACCGCTGCTGCCCTTGAAGTCTTCTTAGGGCTGCCTGGGGCAGCCCCTCTGTTATGTGCCTGCTATCTGCAGCACCAACTACAAAACTGAGCTCCTGTGCAGGGTGGCGGAGTTATAGAGGAGGCGGCGCTGTGCATTCTGGGAACAGTCAAAGCTTTGAGCCTGTTGGTGCCTCGGATCAAGATCCTACTCTACACCCCATTGTCCATCATTGTGGAGCCCAGTGTACCCCGCAGCAGAAATACGTTTATTATATATAATAAAACTTTTATACTGTTATCTAGGGAGGCCAATCTTGTGCCATTTTTTTCAATCCAGGGATTGACAGCTCGCATCAGATGTGAGTGTCAGGAAAGTGGTTAATGGATTCCAGCAAATATAAATTCTTGAGGCATTTTTAGGAACACTTGCCCCAGTAACAGTACATTTAATTACCAACATGTACAAGCTTACTTTTATTTGTTTCTGATATTTGGAATCCTTCTGGAAGTAACAGTACACTAGGATTAGTAGTGGAAAATCGCAATCAAAATCTGTAACATTAGTGAGCTACTCTTTGATACTACTACTGTATCCTACTTGTTCTCTTATACCATTCTGTCTCTTATTTTATTGATTTCTTGATGTGGTGTTCCCCACTATTTTTGGGGCACACCACCCCCCTATCCTTCACATTTCTACTATTTTCCTTGTCTTGATGGTCCTAATATGCCTTTACGTTTTGCTTGAACATGTTATGCCTATTGACTTTTCTGTGAGTGATATGTACTTGGCTACTACATGTTGTTACTGGCATCGTCTCTGTTTTTACTCCACTTGGTTGGCTCGATCATCCATTTGTTCTTGTGATGTTATTCTAGTTTTTTTTTGTTCTATTTTGTAATTTTGACGTCACTTTTACTGCTTTTACAAATAAGAAATAAACCATTTAAAAAAATTATAAGGTTAAAGCCATGAATTATGAGCTGTGGATAAATACTTTAGTGCCCGTTTCACAACAAAAGAAGAAAAAATTAGGCAGATTTCCTATTGTCAGGATGAAAACCACCTGGACATTGTGAACATCATGACTGCCCCCTGGGACTAACCCTCAAGCTGAGCAGTGAACCGAGAGGCGTACGTACCAGGACCAGACTTTGCTGGGTCATTTCCATTGGACATTAGTGTGCTCCCCACATTCTCACTCCCACCCGCACTGCTCTCATGAGACCAGGACATTTATAGACTTACCATTATTAACTCTCTTTCTGCAAGGTACACTGGGTTCCACAGGGAAAAAAAATCGGGTGTAGAGTGGATCTTGATCCAGAGTGGTACCAACAGGATAAAGCTTTAGGCTGTCCCCAGGATGCATTGTGGGGCCTCCTCTATAACCCCGCCTCCAGGTACTGGAGTTTCGTTAAACAGTCCAATGTAGGAGCAGGTAAGAGAGAAGGCAGATGTTAGTCACATAGAACCACATTCTCACGACAGGAGAAGGGACCAGCAGCTAATGCCATACAAACCCATAGAAGCAAGGGTGCGTCGGGGTGGGCGCCCAGTGGAACCCAGTGTACCTCGCAGAGAGCATTAACAATGGTAAGTCTACCATAACTCTCCTTTTCTGCAGCAGGGTACACCTTGTTACACAGGGAAAACATTGGGTGATGTCCTAAAGCAGTTCCTCAAGGGAGGGGACGCACCTTAGCGGGTATAAGAACCCGGCGTCCAAAGGAAGCATCCTGGGAGGCGGAAGTATCAAAGGCATAGAACATGATGAACGTGTTCACAGAGGACCACGTAGCCGCCTTGCACAATTGTTCTGCGGACGCGCTACGGCGGGCCGCCCAAGAAGGTCCAACAGGCCGAGTAGAATGGGCTTAATAGCAGCAGGACCTGGGAGTCCATCATGCGCATAAGCTTGTGCAATCGCCATTCTAATCCATCTGGCCAAGGTTTGCTCATTCACAGGCCAGCCACGTTTCTGGAAACCAAATAGTACAAACAGGGTATCTGACCTCCTGATAGAGGCAGTTCTCTTCACATATATACGGAGAGCCCTTGCCACATTCAAAGACCGCTCTTTGGTGGTCAAGTCAGAAGAGATAAAGGCCGGAACCACAATCTCTTGGTTAAGGTGGAGAGATGACACCACTTTAGGTAAGTAACCTGGGTGAGTTCGCAGAACTGCCCGGACACGATGGAATATCAGAAAGGGTGGACGACAGGACAAAGCGCCTAAGTCAGACACCCTTCTAGCTGAGGCAATAGCCAGCAGAAATAGGACATTGGCTGTGAGCCATTTAAGGTCCACTGACTCAAGAGGTTCAAATGGAGACTCTTGCAGGGCATTCAGGACAACAGACAGATCCCATGGAGCCACAGGAGGGACATAGGGAGACTGAATCCGTAACACACCCTGAGTGAATGTATGAACGTCAGGTATAGATGGAATTTTTCTCTGAAACCACACTGACAAGGCAGATATGTGAACCTTGAGGGGGCCAGACGAAGGCCTAAGTCCAGGCCTTGTTGCAGGAAAGATAGGATTCTGGATGTTTTGAATCTGTACGCATCATAGTTCTTATCAGCACACCAGGTGAAGTAAGAATTCCAGACCCTATAATAGATCAGAGCAGACATCGGCTTACGGGCTTTCAACATAGTTAGAATGACCGCCTCAGAGAATCCTTTGGCTCTCAGGAGTGATGGTTCAAGAGCCACTCCATCAAAGCTAGTCTGGCCAAGTCTGGATAGAGGAGGTCTGGTCATTGAGGAAGTAGAAGAGGACGCTCTGTCGATAGACCCTGCAGGTCTGAGAACCAATGCCGTCTGGGCCATGCCGGAGCGACTAGAAGTATTCCTCCTTCTTGCTTAAACTTCCGCAGAACCCTGGACAGGAGTGACACTGGAGGGAACACGCAAGGCAGCTGAAGTTCCATGGAGTGGCTAGTGCGCCTACGAATGCTGCTTGAGGATCCCTGGTCCTTGATCTGAAGACCGTAACCTTGTGATTGTGTTGAGACGCCATCAGGTCTACATCTGGTAGGCCCCACCTGTCCACTAGGGGTTGAAAGACTTCCGGATGAAGACTCCACTATCCGGCGTGTATGTCCTGGCGACTAAGGAAGTCCGCTTCCCAGTTTAGGACCCCCGGAATGAACGCTGCCGATATTGCTGGCAGATGGCGTTCTGCCCATTGAAGGATTTTTGACACTTCCAACATTGCCATGCAGCTTCGAGTGCCACCTTGATGGTTGATGTATGCTACCGTGGTGGCGTTGTCTGACCGTACTTGAACAGGCCTGTTCTGTACCAGAGGCAGGGCGAGAGTTAACGATTGAACACAGCCTGCAGTTCCAGAATATTAATTGGGAGGAGGGACTCCTCCTTGGTCCAACGACCCTGGAAAGAGTGTTGCTCCAACAACGCACCCCGTCCCCGCAGACTGGCATCTGTCGTCAGCAGGACCCAGTCGGGGATCCGGAAGAGATGGCCCCTGCTCAATTGCTGGTCCTGGAGCCACCAGGTCAGCGAATGACGAACCTCCGGAGTCAATGTAATCATGTGAGATCTGATCCGATGAGGTAGGCCGTCCCCCTTGGAAAGGATTAACCTCTGCAGAGGGCAGGAATGAAATTGAGCGTACTCTACCATGTCGAATGCCAAAACCATCAAGTCAAGTACTTGCATCGCCGAGTGTATCGACACTCTGGGGCAACAAAGGAAGCATCTTATCCTGTCCTGAAGCTTCAGGACTTTCTCCGGTGACAGGAACAGACATTGACTGTGTGTCCAGAAGAGCCCCCAGGTGCACCATACTCTGAGCTGGGACCAGCGAGGATTTCTTCCAACTGATGAGCCATCCGTGGACTTGTAGGAAGCTTACCGTCAGTTGTAGATGACTGAGGAGGACATCGTGGGAGTTTGCCAGGATTAGCAAGTTGCCCAGATACGGCAGGATCCTGACTCCCTGGAGACGAAAATGTGCAGTCATTATGACCATGACCTTGGTGAAGATCCGAGGAGCCATAGCCAGTCCAAATGGCAGAGCCTGGAACGGATAGTGCAGGTTGCCAATAGCAAACCGCAGATACTGCTGATGTGACTTGGCAATAGGTATATGCAGGTACGCATCCTGAATATCCAGGGATACCATATAGTCTCCGGGTTCCATCGCCAGCACAATTGAGCGCAGCGTCTCCATACGGAACTTGGACACTCTCACAAACTTGTTTAGCGATTTGAGGTTGAGTACAGGCCGGAACGACCCTTTGAGATTCGTAGTAACCACTAGCCCTTTGGGACAGGAGGGAACTCACAACCTTCAGCAGAGCTTGCGCCTTTAGTGGATCCGAAGGGATGACCGCGGTGCAAAGCTGGCGAGGGGGACGTCTCTTGAAAGAGACTGCGTACCCGTGAGAGACAACTTCTTGCATCCATGCGTCTGAAGTGGTCTTTAACCAGACCTGGGTGAACTGCAGAAGTCGGCCTCCCACACTGGGGTCACCCAGGGGGAGGCCCGCCCATCATGCGTCAGGCTTGTCTTGTTTAAAAGCAGGCTGACGGGCCATCCAGGACTGTTTTGCCTTGGGCTTAGGTTTTGGAAGAACAAGATTGTCTCGGGTATGCCTGACCTTTTGCTTTCCCTTAAGGTCGAAAGGAACGAAAATTGGTACCTTTTGCCTTTTTGCAGAAGTATTAGTATTTGGGAGAAAGGCTTAGCAGCTGCCAGTTCAGACACAATTTTATTTAGGTCTTCCCCAAACAAGATGTCTCCCTTAAAAGGGAGTACCTCCAAGGTCTTTTTGGAGTCCAGGTCCACCTTCCATGACCTCAACCACAGAATGCGGCGAGCCAGGGCAGACGTAGTTGATGCCTTGGCCACCAACACACCTGCCTCAGAGGACTCCTCTTGAATATAATAAGAGGTGGTGGTGATGTGAGACAGGTATTGTCTGGCATTGTCAGATATATCCTCGGGCAGCTCTTCGTCTAATGCCTGAACCCATGCTTCAATACCTTTAGTAGCCAAGGAAACAGCAATCGTGGGTGTATGTACAGCACCTGTCAGGGAGTAAATAGATTTCAGGCATCCCTCCACGCGCTTATCTGTCGGTTCTTTCAGTGAAGTCACAGTGGTGACAGGCAGAGTGGATGATACCACTAGGCGGGTGACATTTGAATCCACCGGCGGTGAATTTTCCCACTTGTTACACAACTCTGCCGGGTGAGTATAGCGAGCTAAGGCCCGTTTGGAGAGGGGGAATTTCTTCCCTGGATTAGACCAGGGTTCCTGCCTGATGTCTACCAAATGGTCAGAATGGGGTAATAGATTTTTAGCCACCTTCTGCAGTTTAAACATGTCAGTTTTCTTGGTGTCAGTAGTGGAATCCTCATCATCAGTGATTTGTAGGATTTGCTTAATAGCAACCACTAGAGCAAGGACATCCACTTGCAATGTAGAATCCTCATCAGAAATGCCTCATTCAGTGTGACAGGACAGTATGTTGCCCCTCCTCTTCAGATGAAACATCAGAGATTTTGAGAGACATCTGAGCCCACTTAAATGACCCAGAGACACAGGATTATCTTGGGGTAGATTTTTGTCTGACCATGGAATGAGTCAACTGATTAGACAGGTTGTCTGCCCAAGGCGGATTGACCATAGGGACTATTTGAGGCTGTAATAGTACAGGTGGTCCCATAGGGGGCGTTAGGCGTTCCACTAGAGTACCCAGTAGGTTTGAGAACACAGCCCAGGGTGGTTCTTGACTGGTTACAGGAGCCGCGGACTGACTAGGGGTTGTATGTCACATAGTACACAGACCATCATACACAGCTTCCCCCTCTGATAAATCCTTGGCGCATGCTCTGCATGATGCAGGAGCGTCCACAGACTTGCTGCCCTTTCTGTTAGACATTGTACACAAATGCAACACAGAGCGGTTTAGTACGATGAAGCCAGACAGAGTATAACATCTGCGAATAAATCCGTATAGTATGTGACTGAGTCCCCAGTACACAACACCTGCGAATAAATCCGGTATTGTGTGACTGAGTACACAGTAGAATACACAAAATAGTTAAATACTGTGACGCACTATATAAACAACCGTGACGCACCTAGTCCCTTAAGGTACAGAATAAAGTGATAGATCTCTGGGAAACACTGAAAGTGAAACCTCACAGCAATTACAGGCACATTAGCATTGCAGATAATTATTATATTACAATAAAACTGCCCTGAACTAATATATGTACAAAATATATACACACACACGCAGGAGGTATATATCAGAATACTTGTACAATATATTCTGTAATAGGTACACTTTTTCTTAACTAACGCTGTCTGTATAAAGACATGTAGAATACTCAAGTGTTTGTAAAGTCACAGCGCTGTATATAGGTGGCTTTACAAGGGAGAACTTGCCCTGCAGTCCAGTAGACCAGCCGCAGCTATACCTAAGATGTCGCCCAGCGTCTCAGTCAGGGAGTGAGGGAGAGTGTGAGGAAGCTCCAGGGCGGGAAAATCTACAGTAAATGTCGCCCTGGGCCGGAGAGGGGCTACAGGTCAAGCGCCAACTCCCCTATGCTGGGCCTCACCGCTGGTACTACAAAGCCTTATTAACAGGGGCATTAGTACTCCCGACCTGTACTCCTATGCCCTGGCAGATATAGTGGGGTCCCTGCTAAGTGACCATGTCCATGCCAGCGGGCAGTCCGTCTCCCTAGACATGCGTTCGGAACGCGATTTAATGGCGGTCCCGCCTGGGGGACCCTCTTACCTCCTCCCCGTAGCAGCCACGCGAACCAGGAGAGCGTCTGCAACCGTGTGCCTAGAACCATAGCGTCTCTGCCGCAAGTACCCAGGAATAGGCCGCTGGAGTATGCGACGCCACTTGGGGGTTACGGAGACGCATCGCGGAATGTCACCCTGACATATTAGTGCTGAATCCCTTGAAGTCTTCTGAAAAAGCTTTTCTTCAGGGCTGCCCAGAGCAGCCCTCCTGTTAGTGACCTGCTTCTACAGGCAGCAACTCAAAACTGAGCTCACAGTGCTTGGAGGCGGGGTTATAGAGGAGACACCACAATGCATCCTGGGACAACCTAAAGCTTTAGCCTGTTGGTACCTCTTTAGATCAAGATCCACTCTACACCCAATGTTTTCCGTGTGGAACACCATATATTCCACTGCAGAAATAATGTTCGTACAGTTTTCCTGCAAATGTGTTTTTCTCTTTTTTTTCTTCTTACAGCGTACTTCCACCCCACTGTGTGCTATTCCTGTAATGTTTACCTCCATTGATTGCACACCCTGCCAGCAGCAACCTATGCAGTGCGCCCCACATGGCTGCCTCGGATGGTTCCTCTGTGGGCAGGGTGTGCTTCATTTGGATCTTTCCATGCAGGGTATAGCATACTCTCACACGTGTCAGTTTATCCATACATGCATTTGACCCTTGTATGGCTTATCTCCCACTGTGTATCCTTCGTAGTGCACCCAAATGGCTGCCTTATCTTGTGCGCTTGTGGATGGGATGAAAAATACATGGACCTGATGGTTTTGTTGGAACCCTACTCTGAACTTTAGAACTCTGTAATCTCCCCATTTTGTGTTATCTCTTCTAGGGGTGGACTATTCCACCCTGGGTAATCCTACGCAGTGCGCCCAAGATGGCTGCTGCACCTGGTACCTTGTGAGGGTGGAAGACACCAATCATGCATTATGCTTTCTGTGTGCTCAAAATATTTTTTTTAATGTCTGTGTGGTTTTTGTTTCGATGTATTACTTAAATCTTCTGTATTATGTGCATTGTTTGAGTTCAAAATGGTGTCGCGGATGGCTGCCTCAGTGCTGCTCTGCCAAGCAGCCTTCGTTTTTAGTTTTACATGTATAATATGTCGAGTCTATCGTACAGTTGCAATGTGCAGTATGAACTCATACGTGTAATGTATGCTACGTTTTTCCCCCCTTCTTATGCTGTGTATTCCCCCTTCATGTTGCTGCTTGGTGATGCATTGTACCACAGAAAAATCCTAGTGTACACGAGTACACCTGGCCAATAAAGCGGATTCTGATTCTAACTGACAACGGTACACAGAAATGTGAGTGGAGATACCAACCTGCTCCCATATTACTTCAGCAATTTGATCTATTACGACTCCAAATTCCCGAAACTCTCCAGAGTACTTCACATACGCCCAGGTCAAGAAAGACAGCAACGCCAATCCCATGACCAGGTTGCAAATGTTTGCTATAGAGTTCAGGCCAATGAAACCAGTAAGCCCTGAGATAATGTACATTGCAAACATGACGGCAAACAAAGTGGCTGGTGTGCGAGCAGCATAAAATATATTTTTGCCATCGTTGTGTTTCATGAAGTGTGCATAGGTTTCGTCTATCTCCTCCTCCAGCTTGTCCTGGTATCGGCGACAGAACTCCTCTCCTCCCATCTTCTTCACAGAACGGAACTGCTTTATACACACTTCTTTCACATCCAAGTGCTTCCTTTCAAGATCAGCGGGTGCAATGTATGGCTTATCTCCTCCACAGACCTGTTGAAGACAACTTTATTACATGTGCATACTGATACTTATACAATTAACATTTTTTGGGCTCAGCTTACATGACAATTTATAAGGGGATGCAGTTATTGTACTGGCTGTCGGGATCCCGACGTTCAGGAGACTGATGCCGGAATCCCGACAGCGGTGACACGGCGCCGGCTGGAATCCCGACAAATCCTGGATATTCCCACTTGGTTGGTGGGTCCACGCCACCAACAGATATAACCTGCGTTATATATACCAATACTGTGTTATATACACCAATATAAACTGTGGCAAGAGGCAAGCCGCCAGGCCCGCATACTGACAGATGGCCTCCCGTTTGCCAGCAAATTGTATGTATTTCCTTTTAAGAACAGTAGTTTGGTATAAGGGTGAACAAAATGAAAGTATTTTCCATTCTGGCAGAATCAGAACGTCAGGAGTGTACCAAGCGCGGTAACGTGTGCTGGCAGGAGTGTACCAAGCGTGATAACGTGTGCCGGCAGGAGTGTACCAAGCACGGTAACGTGTGCCGCCAGGGGCGTACCAAGCACGGTAATGTGTGCCGCCAGCGGCGTACCAAGCGCGGTAACGTGTGCCGCCAGCGGCGTACCAAGCGCGGTAACGTGTGCCGCCAGGGGCGTACCAAACGCGGTAATGTGTGCCGCCAGGGGCGTACTAAGCACGGTAATGTGTGCTGTCAGGAGTGTACCGTGTGCAGTAATGTATCCGATCAGGAGTGTACTGCATGCGGTAATGTAAACAGTCAAGCAAGCTCTTCACACAGTAATGTATACTTAGTAAAGAAACAGAAAAAATGGTTCTATTGCTAGCACACATTGTATTGATTGTGTAACTATCTTAGCCTATATCCTTTAGTGATATTCCCTTAAAATTTCGAACAAAATATATTAAAAACTTTATCTTGACGATATATATATTGAATTGTTCCAGTAAAGACTCTTAGAAAAGAGTTTTGTGGTTTTCATTTTCAATAGAGTAAATTTTGTCTGTTAAGCATTATCCTCTAAGTACGTATTACCAATTGAAGTAAAACAAACCAACTGTTATTACTCATCATAATAGTGGTATACCAATGCAGACTGAGTGGGTCAAACCACAACAGAAGGTGATCTTAGAAAAAAGGTGTCTTTCAGCTGTATAGTGGTCTGCCAGTATAATTCGACACTACTGATGGTAAAAAGCCATACTCAAAAGTATGAAAAAAAGAGAGAATTTCTGAATGCCTATGAGGAACTAACGTGAGCCAAAAAGGACTGTAGTATTGTACCTAAGAAGCCAACGAACGCATGTATTAAAGCAACCCGACACACATTTCACAATGAAATGCTTTGTGAAGGAAAGTCATCCCTTCAAATCTTTTAAAGGATTGGCCACCTTGGGAATTAGTAATTGGACCACCTACCAGCTGAGGTGGTGTTTTGTTGGGACAATTTTAAACACCTCTGTGCAATTCGTGATGCTTTTACTTTAAAATGTACACCATTATAGACATATTAATCTGTTCTCCTGGCTATAATCGTAAATGGCAATGTGCAAGCAATGTATTTATTGTACAATCTTCACTTACTGAGAGGTCACACACAGTACTTTATACCATTTAAATTAGGTATCCTACATAATGCTGCAATGTTGTTATGGTATATAGCACTGTTTCCCAACCCAGGCCCTCAAGGCACACTAAGGGGTCTATCAGAGCAGTAACTAGACTTTTTGGTGCCCTATGTTCTCTTTATACCACATTCATGTGCTCAACCTGAGAGCTTGCCGCCATTCAGCCACAACACCCCTCATTAAATAACACATTTTAATATACTGCCACAAACAGGACTCAAACCCACAACCTGCTGCATCCCAGCCAAACACCCCACCCACCGAGCCACTTGATCCCGCATAAAAATTAGATTTCTCACTATATGAAGCTACCTATACCTTGTAAAAAAAAATAAGCAGCATCATAATCGAGCAGATCCATGCTGTGTGTAGCCACACATCCAATCCCTTGCAGCCGCTACATATACTACATAGATCTGCCCAGCCCCAACGCTGATCATCCCTTCACAAAGTACAAGATAAGCTTCAAATAGCTAAAACTCCAGTTTGGAATTCTTTAGCTTTTTATGCAAGGGCAGATAGCTCAATGAATAGAGTGTCTGACTGCAATGTCATAGGCAATGGGTTTGAATCCTTGGCACATCAGCATCCTGAATTGTAATAAAGGACAGTGCGCCTGAACACCAAATCAAGTCCATGACTGCTGCATGGGTATTAGCAACAAAAGGGGTGGTCAGGAGATGCTGGGCTTTAAAAAGGGGGGTAAACTGCAAGTGAAAGTAAGCAGATAATTCATAAATTGACAAGTGCTGCCAATAGCACCCCCTTAACTGCAGCGCTATGTGCGGGGCACAGTCCGCACACACCTAGTTATAGCCCTGGGGTCTATTCATGTAGCAGAGAAAAGCCCTGTTTTGCATTAAACAGGGCTTTTCTGTTTCCTGCTGCTCACTGAGCAGGTAACCGTGGAGAAGTTTCTCTAGCAGCACACCCACTTCGTGCCTGAATCACATCACCATACTTTTGTATGGTAAGTGCGATTCATGAAAGAAAGGAAAGCTCTACTTTACGCTTCTCCATGGAATTCAGGTACGCCATCTCAGGATGGCAGAACCTGAACTTTGGTGTGGAGACAGCAGGGAAGCTTGAAATTAAAATGATATAGTCCCTGTGCGCACAATTGGGCAGCTCTAATAAGCCCTGAGATAGCGCACATATTGGCCAGAGATATCTTGTGTTTGTAGCAGGGAAGCTTAATGCTTCTCTTCCCGACACCCGTGCTAGCTCCACCCTGACCGCCAATCGGCCACTGCGGCCTGCCAGGAGATCAGAGAATGGCGCACGCGCAGGCGAGATGCGTCGGCTTCGACGAGGTGAGCACTGGATAAAACTGCATCGCTGGACCCCTGGATTCCGCAGTGCATCATCGGAGAGGTGAGTATGCTACTTATCTAAGCTATATATTACATCAGACCAATGCAATGTATTAGTGTTAAGTAGCAATTCAATTTATACTTTTTACATGAGTAGACCCCTAACAGTCCAGGTTTTAGTGATATCCATGCTTGAGCACAGATTTTTAAATTAAAATAAGAGACTAATTAAATGACCTGTGCTCAAGTATGGCTAGCCTTAAAACATGTATTAATAGGGCAGAATTCAATTGTTTATCGCGCCTGATTTCCCATCTAAAGTGACAGGAAATCAGACGGGGGATATTCATATGGTCTTTGTTTTTTGTTTTGGCGGATCGCGCCCAGACAAGCCCGGCTTTAGCCACGTAGACTAAACCAGATTAAAGAGCTGGGTGCAACAAAAAAATAAGATTTTAAACCTACCGGTAAATCTTTTTCTCCTAGTCCGTAGAGGATGCTGGGGACTCAGTAAGGACCATGGGGTATAGACGGGCTCCGCATGAGAAATGGGCACTATAAAGAATTTTAGAATGGGTGTGCACTGGCTCCTCCCTCTATGCCTCTCCTCCAGATCTCAGTTAGAGAAACTGTGCCCAGAGGAGATGGACAATACGAGGAAAGGATTTTGTTAATCTAAGGGCAAGATTCATACCAGCCCACACCGTATAACCTGGAATATACGCAACCAGTAAACAGTATGAACAAAACAGTATCAGCTAAAGACTGATCTCAACTGTATCATAACCCTTATGTAAGCAACAACTATATACAAGCCTTGCAGATTTTGCCCGCACTGGGACGGGCGCCCAGCATCCTCTACAGACTAGGATAAATATTTACCGGTAGGTTTAAAATCTTATTTTCTCTTACATCCTAGAGGATGCTGGGGACTCCGTAAGGACCATGGGGTTTATACCAAAGCTCCAGACCGGGCGGGAGAGTGCGGACGACTCTGCAGCACCGACTGAGCAAACGCAAGGTCCTCATCAGCCAAGGTATCAAACTTATAGAACTTTGCAAAAAAGTGTTTGAACCCGACCAGGTAGCTGCTCGGCAAAGCTGTAAAGCCGAGACGCCTCGGGCAGCCGCCCAATAAGAGCCCACCTTCCTAGTGGAATGGGCCTTTACCGAATGTGGTAACGGCAATCCTGCCGTACAATGAGCCTTGCTGAATCGTGTTACAGATCCAGCGAGCAATAGTCTGCTTCGAAGCAGGAGCGCCAACTTTGTTGGCTGCATACAGGACAAACATTGCTTCTGTTCTCCTAACCAGAGCCGTCCTGGCTACATAGATTTTTAAGGCCCTGACTACATCCAGGGACGTGGAATCCTCCAAGTCATCCGTAGCCACAGGCACCACAATAGGTTGGTTCATATGAAATGCTGAAACCACCTTAGGCAAAAATTGAGGACGAGTCCTCAACTCTGCCCTATCCACATGGAAAATCAAACAGGAACTCTTGTGAGACAATGCCGCCAAATCAGACACCCGCCTTGCAGATGCCAAGGCCAACAACATGACCACCTTCCAAGTGAGAAATTTTAATTCAACCGTTTGAAGAGGTTCAAACCAGTGAGACTTTAGGAACCGTAACACCACGTTAAGGTCCCATGGTGCCACTGGGGGAACAAAAGGAGGCTGGATGTGCAGCACTCCCTTTACAAAAGTCTGGACTTCCGGGAGAGATGCCAATTCCTTCTGAAAGAAAATAGACAGGGACGGAATCTGTACCTTAATGGAGCCTAATTTTAGGCCCATATCCACTCCTGTCTGTAGAAAGTGGAGAAAACGGCCCAGATGGAAATCTTCCGTAGGAGCCTTCATGGCTTCACACCAAGATACATACTTCCTCCAGATACGGTGACAATGTTTCGCCGTCACCTCCTTCCTAGCCTTTATCAGAGTAGGGATGACTTTTCCCACTGAAAAGTCCTTGCATGAAACCTGCCGAAGGGGATGGCCTCGTAGGCTGCCACCATTTTCCCCAGAACACGAGTGCATTGATGAACAGACACTCTTTTTGGTTTTAGCAGGTCTCTGACCATGTTCTGGAGGTCCCGGGCTTTTTCTATCGGGAGAAAAACCCTCTTCTGATCCGTGTCTAGAATCATGCCTAGGAATGATAGTCGAGTCGTTGGAATCAATTGCGACTTTGGCAGATTGAGAATCCAAACGTGTTGTTGTAGCACTCTCAGGGAGAGTGACATGCTCCTCTGCAATTGATCTCTCAATCTCGCTTTTATCAGGAGATCATCCAAGTACGGGATAATTGTGACTCCCTGCCTGCGCAGGAGCACCATCATCTCCGCCATCACCTTGGTGAAAATCCTCGGAGCCGTGGAAAGCCCAAATGGCAACGTCTGAAACTGGTAATGACAGTCCTGTACAGCAAATCTCAGATACGCCTGATGAGGATATATGGGGACATGAAGGTATGCATCCTTTATGTCGAGTGACACCATAAAATTCCCCCATTCCAGACTGGAGATCACAGCCCGGAGCGATTCCATCTTGAATTTGAACTTTTTCAAAGTACAGGTTTAGGGATTTTAGATTTAAAATGGGTCTGACCGAGCCATCCGGCTTCGGGACCACAAACAAGATTGAATAGTACCCTTTCCCCCGTTGGACTAGGGGAACCTTGATAATCACTTGCTGTTGACACAGCTTTTGAATTGCAGCTAACACTACTGCCCTCTCTGGGGGAGAAGCTGGCAAGGCCGACTTGAAAAATCGGCGAGGGGGCACCTCTTCGAATTCCAGTTTGTAGCCTTGGGATACAATTTCCATTGCCCAAGGATCCACGTCTGACAGAACCCAGACCTGGCTGAAGAGTCAAAGACTTGCCCCCACCGGCGCGGACTCCCTCAGTGGAGCCCCAGCGTCATGCGGTGGATTTAGTAGAAGCCGGGGAGGACTTCTGCTCCTGGGAACTAGCCGGAGCAGGTGCTCTCTTCCCTCTACCCTTAACTCTGGCGAGGAAAGATGAGCCCCGACCTCTTCTGGACTTATGCGACCGAAAGGACTGCATCTGATATTGTGGAGTTTTCTTTTGCTGTGGGGGAACAAAAGGCAAAAAGGTAGATTTACCCGCGGTAGCTGTGGCAACCAGGTCCGCGAGACCTTCCCCAAATAAAACTTCACCTTTGTATGGCAAAACCTCCATATGCTTCTTTGAGTCGGCATCATCCGTCCATTGGTGGGTCCACAGGGCTCGCCTAGCAGAAATCGCCATGGCGTTGGCTCTCGAACCTAGCAGCCCAACGTCTCTTTGAGCGTCCCTCATATATAAGACTGCGTCTTTAATGTGACCTAAGGTCAATAAAATGGTATCCCTGTCTAGGGTATCAAGGTCAGCTGACAAGGTATCTGTCCAAGCTGCAACTGCACTACACACCCATGGCGATGCTATTGCCGGTTTGAGTAAAGCACCTGTATGCGCATAAATAGATTTTAAAGTAGTTTCCTGTCTGCGATCAGCAGGATCCTTGAGGGCTGCCGTGTCCGGAGACACCTTCTTGGACAGGCGCGTTAAAGCCTTGTCCACCCTGGGTGAGGATTCCCAACGAACCCTGTCCTGTGCAGGGAAAGGATACGCCATAAGAATCCTCTTGGGAATCTGCAGTTTTTTATCTGGAGTTTACCAAGCTTTTTCAAATAACTCGTTAAGCTCATGAGATGGGGGAAAGGTTACCCCAGGTTTCTTTTCCTTATACATGCGCAACCTCGTGTTAGGTACCGAGGGGTCATCTGTGATATGCAAAACATCTTTTATTGCAATAATCATATAATGAATACTTTTGGCCACCCTTAGGTGTAACCTCGCATCATCGTAGTCGACACTGGAGTCAGAATCCGTGTCGGTATCAGTGTCTGCTATTTGGGATAGGGGACGTTTTTGAGACCCAGAAGGGCCCTGTGACCCAGTCGAAGCCGTGGATTGACTCTCTGCTTTTTCCCTGGACTCTGCTTTGTCCAGTCTCTTATGTAATAAGGTCACATTTGCATTTAAAACATTCCACATGTCCATCCAATCATGAGTCGGCGTTGCCGACGGAGACACCACAATCATCTGCTCCACCTCCTCCTTAGCTGAGCCTTCCGCATCAGACATGCCGACACACTCGTACCGACACCCCCCCACACACAGGGATATAGTTATAAGGAGACAGTTCCCCAATAAGGCCCTTTGGAGAGACAGAGAGTATGCCAGCACACACCCAGCGCCAACTGACACTGGAAACAATTTCCCAGATAATATAGCGCATATATATATATTTATATAATTTACTGTGTAATACACTCACTGCGCCTTTCAAGTGCCCCCCTCTTTTCAGCCCTGTGTCACTGTGTTCAGCAGGGGAGAGACCAGGGTGCCAGCTTCTCTGCAGATATCTGTGGAGAAAATGGCGCTGGTTAGTGCTGAGGGACCAAGCTCCGCCCCCTCCAGCGGCGGGCTTCGGTCCCGCTCAAAGTATAAAAACTGGCGGGGGATTTATATAATTACTGCCTCCGCAGCCCATAAACTTATAAATGCCAGATTTAGAGGTTTTTATTGCTGCCCAGGGCGCGCCGCCCCCCCCCCCCCCCCCTGCACCCATCAGTGCCTGCTAGTGTGTGTTGTGTGTGGGAGCAATGGCGCGCAGCGTTACCGCTGCGCGCTTACCTCAGGGGAGATCTGAAGTCTTCTGCCACCTAAGAAGTCTTCTTTCTTCTTATACGCACCTGGCTTCTATCTTCCGGCTCTGTGAGGAGGACGGCGGCGCGGCTCTGGGACGAACGGCGAGGGGAGACCTGCGTTCCGACTCCTCTGGAGCTAATGGTGTCCAGTAGCCTATCACTTAAGTAGGTCTGCTTCTCTCTCCTCAGTCCCACGATGCAGAGAGCCTGTTGGCAGCAGTGCTCCCTGAAAATAAAAAAACCTAACAAAATTCTTTTTCAGAGAAACTCAGGAGAGCTCCCCCTGTAATGCACCCAATCTCCTCTGGGCACAGGATCTAACTGAGGTCTGGAGGAGGGGCATAGAGGGAGGAGCCAGTGCACACCCATTCTAAAATTCTTTATAGAGCCCGTCTATACCCCATGGTCCTTACGGAGTCCCCAGCATCCTCTAGGACGTAAGAGAAATAATAAGAATTTACTTACCGATAATTCTATTTCTCATAGTCCGTAGTGGATGCTGGGGACTCCGAAAGGACCATGGGGAATAGCGGCTCCGCAGGAGACTGGGCACAAAGTAAAAGCTTTAGGACTAGCTGGTGTGCACTGGCTCCTCCCCCTATGACCCTCCTCCAAGCCTCAGTTAGGATACTGTGCCCGGACGAGCGTACACAATAAGGAAGGATTTTGAATCCCGGGTAAGACTCATACCAGCCACACCAATCACACCGTACAACCTGTGATCTGAACCCAGTTAACAGCATGATAACAGAAGGAGCCTCTGAAAAGATGGCTCACAACAACAATAACCCGATTTTTGTAACAATAACTATGTACAAGTAATGCAGACAATCCGCACTTGGGATGGGCGCCCAGCATCCACTACGGACTATGAGAAATAGAATTATCGGTAAGTAAATTCTTATTTTCTCTAACGTCCTAGTGGATGCTGGGGACTCCGAAAGGACCATGGGGATTATACCAAAGCTCCCAAACGGGCGGGAGAGTGCGGATGACTCTGCAGCACCGAATGAGAGAACTCCAGGTCCTCCTCAGCCAGGGTATCAAATTTGTAGAATTAAGCAAACGTGTTTGCCCCTGACCAAGTAGCTGCTCGGCAAAGTTGTAAAGCCGAGACCCCTCGGGCAGCCGCCCAAGATGAGCCCACTTTCCGTGTGGAATGGGCTTTTACAGATTTTGGCTGTGGCAGGCCTGCCACAGAATGTGCAAGCTGAATTGTACTACAAATCCAACGAGCAATCGTCTGCTTAGAAGCAGGAGCACCCAGCTTGTTGGGTGCATACAGGATAAACAGCGAGTCAGATTTTCTGACTCCAGCCGTCCTGGAAACATATATTTTCAGGGCCCTGACTACGTCCAGCAACTTGGAATCCTCCAAGTCCCTAGTAGCCGCAGGCACCACAATAGGTTGGTTTAAGTGAAATGCTGAAACCACCTTAGGGAGAAATTGAGGACGAGTCCTCAATTCTGCCCTGTCCGTATGAAAAATTAGGTAAGGGCTTTTATAGGATAAAGCCGCCAATTCTGATACACGCCTGGCTGAAGCCAGGGCTAACAGCATTACCACTTTCCATGTGAGATATTTCAAGTCCACAGTGGTGAGTGGTTCAAACCAATGTGATTTTAGGAATCCCAACACTACATTGAGATCCCAAGGTGCCACTGGAGGCACAAAAGGAGGCTGTATATGCAGTACTCCCTTGACAAACGTCTGAACTTCAGGAACAGAAGCTAGTTCTTTTTGGAAGAATATCGACAGGGACGAAATTTGAACCTTAATGGACCCTAATTTGAGGCCCATAGACAGTCCTGTTTGCAGGAAATGCAGGAATCGACCCAGTTGAAATTCCTCCGTAGGGGCCTTCCTGGCCTCGCACCACGCAACATATTTACGCCAAATACGGTGATAATGTTGTACGGTTACATCCTTCCTGGCTTTGATCAGGGTAGGGATGACTTCATCCGGAATGCCTTTTTCCTTCAGGATCCGGCGTTCAACCGCCATGCCGTCAAACGCAGCCGCGGTAAGTCTTGGAACAGACATGGTCCCTGCTGGAGCAGGTCCTGTCTTAGAGGTAGAGGCCACGGGTCTTCCGTGAGCATCTCTTGAATTTCCGGGTACCAAGTCCTTCTTGGCCAATCCGGAGCCACGAGTATAGTCTTTACTCCTCTCCTTCTTATGATTCTCAGTACTTTTGGTATGAGAGGAAGAGGAGGGAACACATACACTGACCGGTACACCCACGGTGTTACCAGAGCGTCCACAGCTATTGCCTGAGGGTCCCTTGACCTGGAGCAATATCTGTCCAGTTTTTTGTTGAGGCGAGACGCCATCATGTCCACCTTTGGTTTTTCCCAACGGTTTACAATCATGTGGAAGACTTCTGGGTGAAGTCCCCACTCCCCCGGGTGAAGATCGTGTCTGCTGAGGAAGTCTGCTTCCCAGTTGTCCACTCCTGGAATGAACACTGCTGACAGTGGTATCACATGATTTTCCGCCCAGCGAAGAATCCTTGCCACTTCCGTCATTGCCCTCCTGCTTCTTGTGCCGCCCTGTCTGTTTACGTGGGCGACTGCCGTGATGTTGTCCGACTGGATCAATACTGGCTGACCCTGAAGCAGAGGCCTTGCCTGACTTAGGGCATTGTAAATGGCCCTTAGTTCCAGGATATTTATGTGAAGTGACGTTTCCATGCTTGACCACAAGCCCTGGAAATTTTTTCCCTGTGTGACTGCTCCCCAGCCTCTCAGGCTGGCATCCGTGGTCACCAGGACCCAATCCTGAATGCCGAATCTGCGGCCCTCTAGGACATGAGCACTCTGTAACCACCACAGGAGAGACACCCTTGTCCTTGGAGACAGGGTTATCCGCTGATGCATTTGAAGATGCGATCCGGACCATTTGTCTAGCAGATCCAACTGAAAAGTTCTTGCGTGGAATCTGCCGAATGGAATCGCTTCGTAAGAAGCCACCATCTTTCCCAGGACCCTTGTGCACTGATGCACTGACACCTGGCCTGGTCTTAGGAGTTTCCTGACTAGGTCGGATAACTCCCTGGCTTTCTCTTCCGGGAGAAACACCTTTTTCTGTACTGTGTCCAGAATCATCCCTAGGAACAGCAGACGTGTCGTCGGAATCAGCTGCGATTTTGGAATATTTAGAATCCATCCGTGCTGTTGTAGTACTATTTGAGATAGTGCTACTCCGACCTCTAACTGTTCTCTGGACCGTGCCCTTATCAGGAGATCGTCCAAGTAAGGGATAATTAAGACGCCTTTTCTTCGAAGAAGAATCATCATTTCGGCCATTACCTTGGTAAAGACCCGGGGTGCCGTGGACAATCCAAACGGCAGCGTCTGAAACGGATAGTGACAGTTCTGTACCATAAACCTGAGGTACCCTTGGTGAGAAGGGCAAATTGGGACATGGAGGTAAGCATCCTTGATGTCCAGAGACACCATGTAGTCCCCTTCTTCCAGGTTCGCTATCACTGCTCTGAGTGACTCCATCTTGAACTTGAACCTTTTTATGTAAGTGTTCAAGGCTTTCAGATTTAAAATGGGTCTCACCGAGCCGTCCGGCTTCGGTACCACAAACAGCGTGGAGTAATACCCCTTTCCCTGTTGTAGGAGGGGTACCTTGATTATCACTTGCTGGGAATACAGCTTGTGAATGGCTTCCAATACCGCCTCCCTGTCGGGGGTAGACGTTGGTAAAGCAGACTTCAGGAACCGGCGAGGGGGAGACGTCTCGAATTCCAATTTGTACCCCTGAGATACTACCTGCAGGATCCAGGGGTCCACTTGCGAGTGAGCCCACTGCGCGCTGAAATTCTTGAGACGGGCCCCCACCGTGCCTGAGTCTGCTTGTAAGGCCCCAGCGTCATGCTGAGGACTTGGCAGAAGCGGGGGAGGGCTTCTGTTCGTGGGAAGAAGCTGTCTGTTGCAGTCTTTCTCCCCTTCCTCTGCCCCGGGGCAGATATGAGTGGCCTTTTGCCCGCTTGCCCTTATGGGGACGAAAGGACTGAGCCTGAAAAGACGGTATCTTTTTCTGCTGCGAGGTGACTTGGGGTAAAAAGGTGGATTTCCCAGCCGTTGCCGTGGCCACCAGGTCCGATAGACCGCCCCCAAATAACTCCTCCCCTTTATACGGCAATACTTCCATATGCCGTTTGGAATCCGCATCCCCTGACCACTGTCGCGTCCATAATCCTCTTCTGGCAGAAATGGACATCGCACTTACTCTTGATGCCAGAGTGCAAATGTCTCTCTGTGCATCTCGCATATATAGGAATGCATCCTTTAAATGCTCTATAGTCAATAATATATTGTCCCTGTCCAGGGTATCAATATTTTCAGTCAGGGAATCCGACCAAGCCACCCCAGCACTGCACATCCAGGCTGAGGCGATTGCTGGTCGCAGTATAACACCAGTATGAGTGTATATACTTTTAAGGATATTTTCCAGCCTCCTATCTGCTGGCTCCTTAAGGGCGGCCGTTTCTGGAGACGGTAACGCCACTTGTTTTGATAAGCGTGTGAGCGCCTTATCCACCCTAGGGGGTGTTTCCCAACGAGCCCTAACCTCTGGTGGGAAGGGATATAGTGCCAATAATTTTTTAGAAATTAGCAGTTTTTTGTCGGGGGTAACCCACGCTTCATCACACACTTCATTCAATTCATCTGATTCAGGAAAAACTACGGGTAGTTTTTTCACACCCCACATAATACCCCTTTTTGTGGTACTTGCAGTATCAGAGATGTGAAAAACCTCCTTCATTGCCGTGATCATGTAACGTGTGGCCCTACTGGAAAATACGTTTGTTTCTTCACCGTCGACACTGGAGTCAGTGTCTGTGTCTGGGTCCGTGTCGACCCACTGAGGTAACGGGCGTTTAATAGCCCCTGACGGTGTTTGAGACGCCTGGACAGGCACTAACTGAGCTGCCGGCTGTCTCATGTCGTCAACAGTTTTCTGTAACGTGCCGACACTGTCACGTAATTCCTTAATTACGGCCATCCATTCAGGTGTCGACTCCCTAGGGGGTGACATCACCATTATAGGCAATTGCTCCGCCTCCACATCATTTTCCTCCTCATACATGTCGACACACACGTACCGACACCCAGCACACACACAGGGAATGCTGATAGAGGACAGGACCCACTTAGCCCCTTGGGGAGACAGAGGGAGAGTATGCCAGCACACACCAGAGCGCTATATATGTATAGGGACAACGTTACAATAAGTGTCTATCCCTTATAGCTGCTTATATCTGTTATTTTGCCAAATAAGTGCCCCCCTCTCTTTTTTACCCTGTTTCTGTAGTTGCAGGATGCAGGGGAGATTCTGGGAGCCTTCCTACCAGCGGAGCTGTGTGGGAAAAATGGCGCTGTGTGCTGAGGAGATAGGCCCCGCCCCCTTCACGGCGGGCTCTTCTCCCGCTTTTTTCTGGAAAACTGGCAGGTGTTAAATACATCCATATAGCCCAGGAGCTATATGTGATGTATTTTTTGCCAAATAAGGTAAATTCATTGCTTCCCAGGGCGCCCCCCCCCAGCGCCCTGCACCCTCAGTGACCGAAGTGTGCTGAGAGCAATGGCGCACAGCTGCAGTGCTGTGCGCTACCTTATGAAGACAGGAAAGTCTTCTGCCGCCGATTTATGGACCTCTTCTTGCTTCAGCATCTGTAAGGGGGCCGGCGGCGCGGCTCCGGGACCCATCCATGGCTGGGCCTGTGATCGTCCCTCTGGAGCTAATGTTCAGTAGCCTAAGAAGCCCAATCCACTCTGCACGCAGGTGAGTTCGCTTCTTCTCCCCTTAGTCCCTCGATGCAGTGAGCCTGTTGCCAGCAGGTCTCACTGAAAATAAAAACCCTATTTAAACTTTTACTCTAAGCAGCTCAGGAGAGCAACCTAGATTGCACCCTTCTCGTTCGGGCACAAAATCTTAACTGAGGCTTGGAGGAGGGTCATAGGGGGAGGAGCCAGTGCACACCAGCTAGTCCTAAAGCTTTTACTTTGTGCCCAGTCTCCTGCGGAGCCGCTATTCCCCATGGTCCTTTCGGAGTCCCCAGCATCCACTAGGACGTTAGAGAAAATATATTTTTGGGTGCCCAAATGGGTAATTTTTCACTCATTTCAGCTCACCACTTCCAGAGGGTGCAAGCTGAAATACTTGCACTAGCAGCTGTTGGCGCTCGAATGGAGCAACAATTGAATTCCACACTTCAGTCTGTCTGCCTTGAGGACCGTGGTTGAAAACACCTAGTGTATACAATCACACAGACTATATGGTAAGTACTGTGATTTATAGCTCTCATATTGGTCATACTAATGTTAATAGGATCACAGTTTTACTTGAGTGTTTGCACACTGCAAATATGAGAATATTATCTATCTGAATATATAGTTTCAGGGGAGGAAAAAATGGTAATAGCCACAAACTGCATTACAGTTATTTACACATGATATCTACTATGTGTGCCCCTAGAATTGACAGACTGCTGTGAAATACCTACCATTAATATGATATATAACAGTTGGGTAATTATTCTTCATTTAATACAGATCTAGTGAATAATGGTGAATATAAAATTTACTAAATTGAAAACATAAGTACAAAAAGCAAAAAAACTTTAGCAGTCCACTGCATCCCAGAACACACATCTTATATAGCATATATGGGATGAGCATTTGGTGTTTTCAACTTTGACAGACCGAATTGTACAATGAAGTTACTGTACTCAGGTTTAGAAGGGAACTCACTTGCTCCATGCCTTTGCTGTATGTGTCCTTAGCGCCAGCAACTGCAGCCAGGTTATTTGCTTCTGCTGTTGCCTACAGGAAAAAATAAAAGTTCTAATTAGTCATTTGCAAATAAGGACTGTCTGATAAGGCAATATAAGTAACAATTTCAGAAATACCTGAAGCATAGATTTGGGATGAGGAAGCTCTTCTCCTTGATAGATTTTGATGTATGCCTGGGACATAAATAAAATGAGTCAGCAGAGGAATTGCAAATTGTAGAAAATGGAAAAGCACAAAGCAAGCTGAACTGAGATTATTATACATTTTACAAGGAACGCTCTACATCCAAATCTGTTCCTAAAACCAGACCTTGAGAAGTGTGCAATCCTGTGTTTACTGGGGCATATCTGCAGTTTCAGCAACAGTCATCCCTGTTTATGAGTGTAATGGTTATGCCAATCCAGTCTGTCATCATGAAGAACTATAAATGAATGTAGTCATCACTGCAATGTACCCATAACACTGATGGGATGCTATATAGTTAACTTTGCTTTTTAAAACAGGGCAGGTACTGCCCACACTGCTTGGCATTGAGATACCTCAAGCACCAGTGTTTTACTTCCCTGGTGATCCAACCATCAGGATTGTATGACCTTCCATCTGATCTATGCTCTACACCAGGCCTGGCCAACCTGTGGCTCTGTTGTGAAACTATATTCCCTAATAGCACAAGCGTGGCAGGGCATGCTGGGACTTGACAAGGCCTGCTCTACACTAACAAGTCACAGCTGTTATACAAATATCGTGATTATTTTTTACCCAATGGTCATTAAGGGCTACCCAATTAGGGCCCTTTTTTTCTCCGGGGAAAAATTAAGCGTTTTCGCGCAGAAACAGCCAGGATCCAGGATAAGTACCGGGACCCATGGTTTTTGCAGAAGTGAAAATGGGTCATTTGATGTTGACATTTTTTATATCCTGGCTTGGGCAGGTGAAAATAAATCCCCGATAACTTCCGTTCTATGTGGCCAATTGGATGGCCCTGGGTGTGGTAAATTACCGTGGTTAATAGGATACCGGGCTAGGTCAACAAGTCTCACTTGGAGTCTGTCCCCGGATGTGTTTTGCACAGAATTGTGGGATCTACATTTTTAAAGATGCTTGTCAGGTTTCTTCTAATTTTCAAAAAGTTGAGCAAGTTCTGATCTAGGTTCTCCTGCAGCAATTGAAATTTTGAACATTCTTCATGGCTTAAGAAAACCCCCTACTACTCTCACTCATTACTTGTTTCCTAAAATAAGAGGCACATACTGGCTTCCAGATTAATTACTGCTAACATCTGTGGTATTACGGCCCTGGGAGGTACCCAAGTGCTTCCCCATACAGGTTGGGGACAACCCTAGGCTTCAACATCACTGCAATTAGGTGTCATTATGAAACACTAAAGAAGTTGAACTGGTCCTATAATGCCATGCATAATGCATACACCGAGGACAAATATAAATGCACAAAATGTTTGAGAAAAGATAATTTTTTTTTATTCCTCATGTTAAAGAAAATTAAACACGGCATAAGAGAACAACAAATCAACCCCCGCCAAAAAACACATGAATAGGTTTTCCAGTTTTCAACGTGAATCAAGTTTGCTGTACAGTGAAATACACAACTCTCCCACAATAAAAAGTAGTAATTTTGGGGGGAGTGCAATGAGTGACTATAAAAAATAATAAATTGCGCTTACAGTAAGGCACTTCACCAAATAATCCCAGGTCATGTGTACCTGTAACAGTCCCAGGCCTCACTTCTCTATTACCTCTTCACATTCCAGTGTACTCATCTATTGCATTAATGGTTAGTTCACAGAAGAACGGCATTCACACCCACTTAGGGGTCTACTCATGACGCAGTGAAAAGTGTGGAGAAGTTTCCATTGGCAACCAATAAGCATTAAAGTAACATTTATCATTTGCAAACTATAAAATAATACAGAGCAGCTGATTGGTTGTCATGGGCAACTTCTCCACTGGCTCACTTCTCCAGTCTTTTCACTGCTTCACGAATAGACCCCTTAGTCTGTTTCAAATAGGCTGCATAGGATTATTCCACCTGTCGGAATCCCATGTATGGAGCAGCCTTAGAAAGTACCATTTAATTTAGTTATATATGCTCGCCTCTGCACCTCTTCATTAAGCAATTGCATTCTACATACTCAGTATATAAGATCTCTATTCTGCCAAGCGTCTTGGTAACATAGTAAAAGTTTCTGAGGTTGAAAAAATACAATTTGTCCATCAAGTTCAACCTGTTAGTGATCTCCTACACTGAAGTATTATTAAGAAAAATTTTAACTGTGGTGAATGTTTAGCCGTAAACTAAAAATACTCAGTTTTTGATTACTATAGTATATGATTTACCCACCATAACCCTGTATATCCTTATCCATTAGGAATTTATCAAACCCATACTTAAAAGTAATGACAGAGTCCGCCATTACTATTTTCCCAGGCAGGGAATTCCAAATATGTATTGTCCGTACTGTGAAGAAACCTTTTAGTCTGTGTGCAAATTCTCCTCTCCTCTAACCTAAGCAGGTATCCACGTGTTCTTTTTGTTGATCTTACCAGAAACATATCCCCTGCTAGCTCTGTGTATTGACCCCATATATATTTGTTAATGTTAATCATATCCCCTCTTAATCTCCTTTTCTCCAGTGTAAACATGCCTAGCCTAGCAAGCCTTTCCTCGTATTCCCCTTCATCGATTTGGTCGCCTGTCTCTGAACCTTTTCTAGTTCCGAGATATCCTTTTTGTAGTATGGTGCCCATAATTGTGCACAGTATTTGAGATGTGGCTTCACTGGTAATTTATATAATGGGAGTTTAACACTCATCCCGTGCATCAATTCCCTGCTTAATGTATGCTAATACCTTGTTTGCTGCACTCCTACTTTGGGTACTACTGATAAGTTTGATATCTATGGGAACACCTAAATCTTTTTCCAGTATTTCCTAGTTTCTCCCTATTTCGTATGTAGGTAGTGTTCTTGTGTTTACTACCGAAGTGCATTACTTTACATTTGTCTATATTAAACCTCATTCTCCATTTTGAAGCTCATGCTTCCAGTTAAAATAAGTAATTCTGAAAAGACTCAGCATTTTCTGTAAAAATTGACACTATGCTTTCTAGACCTGCTTCTAGATCATTTATGAAAATGTTGAACAATAGTGGTCCAAGTACAGACCCCTGTGGCACACCACGGTGTATCTCAGTCCATTTTGAAAAAGTTCCGTTTACCACCACTCGCTGCTCCCTTCTATCCAACCAATTACTCACACAAGTGCATAATTTGTTCTCCATCCCAAATTCTCTTAACTTGTAGATTAGTATCATGTGAGGTACTGTATCGAAAACTTTTGCAAAGTCTAAAAAGATTACATCCTCCTCTTTACCCTGATCTAGGTTTGCACTGTTTCATAAAAGCCTATTAAGTTAGTTTGACATGATCTATCATTCACAAATCCATGTTGATGCCTATTAATAACCTTATTGGTTTCAAGGAACTCCTGTATTCTATCCCTTAAAATACCTTCCAGTACTTTCCCCACTATAGATGTATGACTTACTGGTCTATAATTACCCAGTTCAGATTTACTCCCCTTTTTAAATATTGGCATTACTTCTGCTAAATGCCAGTCTTTGGGAACCATGCCTGATGTGAGTCCATGAAAATCAAATATAGGGGTCTTGCTAATTCAGCGTGCATCTTCATGAGAACCCTTGGGGGAATTCCATCGGGACCAGGTGATTTATTAATCCTAATTTATTTTAATCTGTCACAGATTTCTTCCTCACTTACATAAGCACTTTGCAGTGAAAGATTCGCATTGCTGAGGTTATACGCCAATCCCGCCATCTGGTCCTCTCTTGTGAATACTGATGAGAAAAACTCATTTAATTCTTCCGCTACCTCAATGTAGTCTTTGATTAGGACGTCCAACCTGCCTTTTAAGGGGCATATACTCATTCTTTAATCTTTTGCTGATTTATTTAAAATAGGATTTTAATTACCTACCGGTAAATCCTTTTCTCGCAGTCCGTAGAGGATGCTGGGGTCCACATTAGTACCATGGGGTATAGACGGGTCCACTAGGAGCCACTGGCACTTTAAGAGTTTGAGTGTGGGGGCTGGCGTCTCCCTCTATGCCCCTCCTACCAGACTCAGTCTAGAAACTGTGCCCGAGGAGAGGGACAACTTCGAGAGAAGGATTTTACACAGATAGTGGCGAGATTCACACCAGCTCACACACAAGGCAAACCAAGCTAACCAGCTTGAAACATCAGCAACAGCTGAACAATATTACTTAACCAAGTAACAAAGCAGTACTCAACCAAGAACTAAGCAGTACTGAACTAAGTAACCACTGCAGGATCACGAAGCGCTGGGTAGGCGCCCAGCATCCTCTACGGACTATGAGAAAAGGATTTAGCGGTAGGTAATTAAAATCCTATTTTCTCTTACGTCCTAGAGGATGCTGGGGTCCACATTATTACCATGGGGATGTACCAAAGCTCCCAGAACGGAAGGGAGAGCGCGGAGGCTCTTGCAGAACTGACTGACCAAACTTCACGTCCCCGGGCAGCCACCCAGGAAGCACACACCTTACGAGTAGAGTGGGCCTTAACAGACGTAGGACACTGCAATCCTGCCGTAGAATACGCATGCTGGATAGTGAACCTGATCCAGCGAGAAATAGTCTGCTTAGAAGCAGGACATCCAAGTTTCTTGGGATCATACAGGACAGAGTTCGATTTTCTGTGACGAGCAGTCCTCTTCACATAGATTTTCAGAGCCCTTACAACATCCAAGGACTTTGATGAAATTGAGGAGTCAGTAGCTATTGGCACCACAACAGGTTGGTTGATATGAAATGCCGACAAATCCTTCAGAAGGAACTGCTGACGTGCCTGGAGCTCAGCTCTATCTTCATGGAAGATCAAGTAGGGGCTCTTAGAAGACAAAGCCCCCAACTCAGACACACGTCTAGCAGAAGCTAAGGCCAACAAAGTGACAGCCTTCCACGTGAGAAATTTTACCTCAAACTCCGGTAGAGGCTCGAACCAATCCGATTGGAGGAACTGTAACACCACGTTAAGATCCCAGGGCGCCGAAGGCAGCACAAATGGAGGCTGGATGTGCAACACCCCTTTCAGAAAGTCTGAACCTCAGGGAGGGAAGCAAACTGTTTCTGGAAGTAAATGGACAGGGACGAAATCTGGACCTTTACGGATCCCAAACGTAGGCCCATATCCACACCTGCTTGCAGGAAGAGGAGAAACCGTCCCAGTTGAAACTCCACTATAGGAAATTTCTTGGACTCACACCAAGATACATATTTTTACCAAATATGATGGTAATGTTTAGACGTTACTCATTTCCTAGCCTGTATCAGGGTACGAATAACCTTGTTCGGAATGCCCTTCCGAGCTAATATCTGACGTTCAACCTCCATGCCGTGGTAAGCCCCCTGTAGCAGGTCCTCACGAAGAGGAAGAGGCCTCGGATCTTCTAGCAGTAGATTCAGAAGATCCGCGTACCAAGCCCTTCTTGGCCAGTGCGAAGCAATGAAGATTGCCTAAACTCTTGTTCTCCTTATGAGTTTTAGAACTCTTGGAATGAGTGGAAGTGGAGGAAACACGTACACCAACAGAAACACCCACGGAGTCACTAGGGCGTCCACCGCCACGGCTTGCGGGTCCCTCGACCTTGAACAATACTGCCAAAGCTTTTTGTTGAGACGAGAGGCCATCATGTCTATTTGAGGTACACCTCAAAGATCTGTTATCTCCGTGAACACCTCCAGATGGAGTCCCCACTCTACTGGATGGAGATCGTGTCTGCTGAGGAAGTCTGTTTCCCAGCTGTCTACTCCCGGAATGAAGATTGCGGACAGCGCCAACGCGTGTTTTTCTGCCCAGAGCAGTGATTTTTCAACCTTTTTTTTTAACTCGCAGCACACCGGACAATATATTAAATTGCCAAGGCACACCATCAGTCCCCCATGGGAAAAACCCCCCACACACATTCACCCCCACAGTAAAATAGAAAAAAGCCCCCCACACACACACATTGGCCTCCACAGAAAAAACAATTACATTATTCCTCATAGAAAAAATAATCACATTGCACCCCACATAAATAATTTTTCTCTCCACATAAATTACCTTGCTCCCTACATACAAAATATTCCTCCCCATATAAGTTACATTGCCCCCCACATAAGTTACATTGCCCCCCCACATAAGTTATATTTATTGCCCCCCCCACATAAGTTATATTGCCCCCCCACATAAGTTATATTGCCCCCCCACATAAGTTACATTGCTTTCCACAGGGATAACAAAAATTAGCCCCTACTGTCATCTGTCCTCTGTCTGTCTGTCCCTCAGTGGCGGGGGGTTGCTTACAGTGCTGTGAGCACTGCGCGGGCAGGTGCGGATGCATGTGGGCGGGGGGCAAATGTGGATGCGGGAGGGAGGGCAGGTGTGGATGCGGGAGAGTGGCGGACAGGGGGCAGGTGTGGATGCGGAAGGATGGGCGGACTCCGCCCTTTCGGTTTATGTAAGGCACTGTCGTTACATTGTCCGACTGCACTTGAATGGCTCAATCTCGCAGAAGATGGGCCACTTGGAGAAGACCGTTGTAGACGGCTCTTAGTTGCAGAATGTTTATTGGAAGGCTGGATTCCAGGCCTGACCACCTTCCTTGGGAGGTTTACCCTTGAGTGACTGCACCCCAGCCTCAGAGACTTGCATCCGTGGTCAGAAGGACCCAGTCCTGAATCCCGAACCTGCAGCCCTCCACAAAGTGAGGTAGTTGCACCCACCAGAGGAGTGAAATCCTGGCTTTCGGCGACAGACGTATTCTCTGGTGCATGTGTAGATGAGATCCCGACCACTTGTCCAGGAGATCCAGTTGGAAGGGCCGAGCATGAAACCTTCCGTGCTGTAGAGCCTCGTAAGAGACCACCATCTTCCCCAGAAGGAGAATGCACCGATGAACCGAAACCCGGGCTGGCTGCAGGACATCCCAGACCATTGTTTGCATCGCCAACGCTTTCTCCTCCGGGAGAAACACCCTCTGCACTTCCATGTCGAGGATCATTCCCAGAAAAGACAACCTCCTGGTCGGCTCCAAATGTAATTTTGGAAGATTCAGGATCCAACCGTGTTCCCTGAGCAGATGAGTCGTGAGAACAATGGACTGCAACAACTTCTCCCTGGACAATGCCTTTATCAGCAGATCGTCCAGATATGGGATTATGTTTACCCCCTGTCTGCGGAGGAGAACCATCATCTCTGCCATCACCTTGGTGAACACCCTCGGTGCTGTGGAGAGGCCGAATGGCAGTGCCTGGAATTGATAGTGACTGTCTAATAGTGCAAATCTGAGATAAGCCTGGTGAGGCGGGCAAATCGGAATGTGGAGGTACGCATCCTTGATATTTAGGGATACCAGAAACTCTCCCTCCTCCAGACCTGAAATCACTGCTCTGAGAGACTCCATTTTGAATTTGAACACCCTCAGGTTCAACATTTCAAGTTGAAAATTGGTCTGACCGAACCATCTGGTTTTGGTACCACGAAAAGGTTTGAATAATTACCCTTATTTTGCATATGAGGTGGAATTGGGACAATGACCTGTGACTTTTCCAATTTTAGGATGGCTGCCTGTAGGATTGCCCTGTCTGTCAGCAAAGCTGGCAAGCCTGATTTGAAGAATCGGTGAGGCAGGAGTTCTTGAAACTCCAGTCTGTACTCCTGGGACACAATATCCTGTACCCAGAGATCCAGGCCGGACGACATCCAGACGTGTCTGAAACGTCTGAGTCTCGCACCCACCAGCCCGTCCTCCAGGCTTTGAGGTCCACCGTCATGCTGAGGATTTTGAGGAACCAGAAGCAGGTCTCTGGTCCTGGGAGTCTGCGGGCGCAGGCTTTTTGGATTTTGCCCGACCACCTCTAAAGAAAGTGGTAGGAGGCTTGGAATTTTTTGCCTTAGCGGTCCGAAAGGACTGCAGCACAGCTGAAGAAAATGGTTTCTTCATAGGTGTAGCAGAGGGAAGGAAAGGTGACTTACCCGCCAGTTGACGTGGAAATCCACGCATCCAACACTTCCCCAAATAGAGCCTGACCTGGATTCCGCGTCTGCAGACCATTGGCGTAGTCAGAGTCCCATGCGGGCTGAGACCGACATGGAAGATATCCTTGCAGTCAGCGTACCCAGGTCCTTCATGGATTCCACCATGAACCCTGCAGAATCCTGTATGTTACGTAAAAACTATTCAATGTCACTTCTATCCATTGTATCCAAATCCTCTAGTAATGTGCCTGACCACTTTATTATGGCTTTAGAAATCCATGCACAGGCAATAGTGGGACTTAACGCCACTCCTGAAGCAGTGTAAATGGATTTGAGCGTATTGTCAATCTTACGATCAGCCAGTTCTTTTAACGCGGTAGATCCAGGGACAGGTAAAACCACCTTTTTATGACAGTCTGGAGACAGATGCGTCAACAATGGGTGGGTTTTCCCATTTTTTTCCTATCTTCCTCAGGGAAGGGAAAAGCAACCAGAACCCTTTTTGGGGTTTTTTCCCAGGATTTTTCAAATATAGCGTTTAATTCTTTAGACGCAGGGAAGGTTAGCGAGGCAAGGGATGCCGCCCCCCTCAGAACACCGTCTGCATTATAAGAATCGGTATCCGTGTCTTCTTGCATAATTTGGGCAAGTGCACGTTTCTGTGGCAACATGCTGGGGGATTTTGCAGGAATAGGGACAGAGCCTGACCAAACTGCCATAGACTTCTTCAACACCTGAGTTTCAGTCTCAGTATTAGCTACCCTAGTAGAGATCTGAGAGATCATACCTTTGATAGAAGTTAAAACCACTCAGGTTCAACAATAGGGATCTGACACAAAGCATTACAATCCTGTGTACATGGAATGGATCCCACCTGAGAGGAAACATCTTCTGCAGCATATGACACAGAGTCCCTAGACATAGCTATGTGAGATATTTAACACCCCACACACACACACACACACACACACACACACACACACAGGGAAATGTCAGACACAGTTTCCCCCCCCAAGTATGACACAAAAAGACACACAGACTGGAGCCAACTCACACAGTGCTTTTTGAGGTAGAACGAATGAAACTACCAGCGCTGTCTGTGTACCCTTATAGACTACACAGACTTTACACAGCCTCCCCCACCCCCCCTTTCTACAACCCCCTGGTACCACACAGGATAGCTGGAGTTGCTTGGAGGAACAGCTCTCCCTGTCAGAGTCTGTTGTACAGGAACTGCAGGCAGGAAAATGGCGCTGAACGCTGCTGGGTCCGCTCTGAGAAGCTTCGCCCACTGAACATTATATTATACTGGCCTGAGGATTTCTGGCAGCGATCCTGGAACCCTGTCAGGCTTGCTGACCAGTGTAGGGTATAGGCGCTGGCTGATGGCGCCCATCACAGTGCCACACTATGTACCGCTGAGCCCCGGAGCGCAGTTAGTACTGCGCTCCCTACCCTGTGGCCGCCATCTTCACACTGGCTTCACCCCCCCCCCCCACCCCCCCCCCCATTAGTCCCTCGAAGCAGGGAGGCTGTTGCCAGCAGCCTCCCTGTAAAATAATAAACTCTAAAACAAACTTTCACCAGAGAAACTCTGGAGAGCTTCCCTAGCTGTGACTGGCTCCTCCGGGCACATTTTCTAGACTAAGTCTGGTAGGAGGGGCATAGAGGGAAGAGCCAGCCCACACTTTAAAACTCTTAAAGTGCCAGTGGCTCCTAGTGGACCAGTCTATACCCCATGGTACTAATGTGGACCCCAGCATCCTCTAGGACGTAAGAGAAAAAACATTTTGGGGTTTGATTTACTTTCCTTTGCTATTAGCTTTTACGTTTCTATTTTAGACGCAGATTTCTTTTTTGCATATTTTGTTACAATCCTTATAGTACTGGAATGTCCCCGCCTTCCCGTCTGATTTATACTTCTTGAATGCTGGCCATTAGTTCCTTAATCTTTTTGTTAAGAAACATTGGTTTGGAATTATTACTTCTTCATTTGCTGCCCATGGGAATTTACTTACGACTATAACTAGCGAGCAACATTTTTAATACATCCCATTTCTCTGGGGTATTCGTGCCTTGAAACAAAATATCCCAGTCAATGTCCCTTAAAGCTTCCCTCATCATGGCAAAGTTGGCTTTGCTAAAGTTTAGAGTCCTAGTTGAGCCTATATAGGGCTGTTTGTAAAAACAGATATTGAATGGGACCATATTGGTATAAGCATGACACAGGTATACTGCAGAATGATTCCCACGGCTGACACATACCTTGAAATACTCAAGGAGATCTCGACAAGTCACTTTGGTGCCTCCAATTTCTTTTTCTACCAAGTACTTCGGAGAAAGTAGTAAAGGGACCAGGTTTTGAAGTTCCTTTTTAAACTCGTCATCTATGTCTGATGCAAATAAAGACAGGATTTAACAATTAAATACAGGGATAAAAATGTGATGATACTGTAAGTACTACTTAACTGCAGATACAACTAGCTATCCCGAGAGTAACTACCATTTATGCTTAGGTATATTTCATGAAAAACATAATACTTAAACAATTAGACTTAGTAAACTTACCTACTAATTTGCCATCAAAATATGGATTGGTTGCAACTTTAAGCCCAGGATGTGGCAGGAGGAAACAGCCAATATTGGTAAAACAAGAGTGTATATGTTTCCTGACATTTTGTAACTCTTCGTGTTGGTTCTGTTTTACCTGCCAGACAAAGGGGAATGATCTGCAATGTTTTAAGGGAAATTAAACGCTAGATGTGACTACTAGAAATTTACTTCACAGGACGTCTCATTAACAAACTCGCTGGAGCAATGATGCAAGCAACTAAACTTGCCTTTGGCCACTACATGTGGTATGCCTTGTCTGAGGGCTAATTTAGTGCATCTAAAAGAACAACACTTCCCCACCAACTTACGGCAAACAAATAAAATAAAAAAATAAAAACAGGATTTTAAATTACCTACCGGTAAATCCTTTTCTCGTAGTCCGTAGGGGATACTGGGAATCCATTTAGTACCATGGGGTATAGATGGGTCCACTAGGAGCCATGGGCACTTTAAGAATTTGATAGTGTGTGCTGGCTCCTCCATCTATGCCCCTCCTACCAGCCTCAGTCTAGGAAACTGTGCTCGCGGAGACAGACATACTTTGAGAGAAGGATAGATAAGGAAAGTGGTGAGATTCCGAACCAGCACAAACAGAACAATAGGAAAGCCATGCTAACCAAACTTGAAACATGAACAGCAACAGCTGAACAAACCAGAATACTTAACGAAGTAACAGTGCAGGAAGAACGAAGCACCGGACGGGCGCCCAGTATCCCCTACGGACTACGAGAAAAGGATTTACCAGTAGGTAATTAAAATCCTATTTTCTCTTACGTCCTTGGGGATACTGGGAATCCATTTAGTACCATGGGGTAGGACCAAAACTCCCAAACTGGGTGGGAGAGTGCTGAGGTTCCTGCAGAACTGACTGACCAAACTGAAGGTTCTCAGACGCCAAAGTATCGAACTTGAAAAAAACTTTGCAAACGTGTTTGAACCTGACCAAGTAGCTGCTTAGCAGAGCTGTAAAGCAGAGACACCCGGGGGAGCCACCCAAGAAGAACCCACCGACCTAGTAGAGTGAGCCTGTACAGATTTTGGAACCGGCAATCCTGCCGTGGAATAAGCATGCTGGATAGTTAACCTCATCCAACGTGCAATAGACTGCTTTGAAGGAGGACAACCAATTTTATTTGGATCATAGAGAACGAATAGCGAGTCGGATTTCCTGTGACGAGCTGTCCTCTCTACGTACATCTTCAAAGCCCTCACAACATCCAAAGACTTTGAAGTAGCAGAGGTGTCCGCAACAGCCGGAACCACAATAGGTTGGTTGATGTGAAATGCAGACACCACCTCAGGAAGAAATTGCTGACGAGTTCTGAGTTCAGCTCTGTCCTCATGGAAAATGAAGTAGGGTCTCTTGTGAGACAACGCCCCTAGCACAGACACGCGTCTTGCTGAAGCCAAGGCCAACAGTGTGACTGTCTTCCATGTAAGGTACTTTACATCAATCTCCTGTAACGGTTCAAACCAGTCCGACTGGAGGAACTGCAGCACCAAATTGAGATCCCAAGGTGCCGTGGGAGGCTGGATATGTATAACACCTTTCAAGAACGTCTGGAACTCGGGGAGAGGAGCAAATTGTTTCTGAAAGTAAATAGACAAGGCCGAAATCTGTACTTTAACTGAGCCTAGGTGTAGGCCCACATCCACTCCCGACTGCAGAATAAGCAGGAGACGTCCCAGATGAAATTCCACCGCAGAATAGTGTCTGATCTCACACCAAGAGACATACTTCTTCCATATACGGTGGTAATGTTTAGACATTACCCCCTTCCTGGCCTGGATCACAGTCGGGATAACCTTGTCAGGAATCCCTCTCCTGGCTAGAATCAGCCGTTCAACTTCCATGTCGTTAAACGTAGCCGTGGTAAGTCTTGATAGACGAACAGGTCATGTTGAAGAAAATCCTCCCTAAGAGGTAGAGGCCACGGATCTTCGATCAGCATCCCGAGAAGGTCCGGAGGCCAGTCCGGAGCAATGAGGATTGCTTGAACCTTTTCCCTTTTTATTCTCTTTAGAATTCTTGGGATCAGAAGTAGTGGAGGAAACACGTACACCAGCTGGTAGACCCACGGAGTTGTCAGAGCATATACCGCCACTGCTTGTTGGTCTCTCGACCTGGAACAATACCACTTGAGCTTCTTGTTGAGTCGAGAGGCCATCATGTCGATATGTGGATATCCCCACCGACGTGTCAACCACCAGAACACCTCCGGGTGGAGGCACCACTCCCCCGGGTGCAGGTCGTGTCTGCTGAGGAAGTCTGCTTCCCAGTTGTCTACTCCCGGAATGAATACCGCCGACAACGCCACGGCGTGTTTTTCCGCCCAGAGGAGAATTCTTGACACCTCTGACATTGCTGCTCTGCTTTTCGTTCCGTCCTGTTGGTTTATGTACTTTACCGCCGTTACATTGTCCGACTGGACTTGAATGGCCTGATTCTGAAGTAAAGATGAGGCCTGCAGAAGGGCGTTGTAGATTGCCCTGTGTTCCAAGATGTTTATTGGGAGGATGACTTCGTGACTTGACCATCTTCCTTGAAACTGCACCCCCTGGGTGACTGCTCCCCAACCTCTAAGGCTTGAGTCGGTGGTTAGCAGAATCCAATTCTGAATCCCGAACCTCCGACCCTCGACGAGGGTAAGTCTGTAGCCACCACAGCAGGGAGATTCTGGCTCTTGGCGACAAACAGATCCTCTGGTGCATGTAAAGATGTGATCCGGACCATTTGTCCAACGGATCCAGCTGGAAGGGCCTCGCATAAAACCTACCGTACTGAAGTGCCTCGTAAGAGGCCACCATTTTCCCCAGAAGGCGAATGCACAGATGCACCGAAATCCGGGATAGCTTCAGGACAGCCAGAACCATCGACTGGATTACCATAGCCTTCTCCAAGGGAAGGAACACTCTCTGAGACTGTGTCCAGTATCATTCCCATGAAAGGAAGCCTCTGCGTCGGTTCCAGGTGACATTTTGGTAAGTTCAGAATCCACCCATGATCCAGGAGTAGTCTGGTTGAGAGGCCAATGCTGTCCAACAACCGCTCCCTGGACGGTGCCTTTATCAGAAGATCGTCCAGGTACAGAATTATATTCACTCCCTGTTTGCGGAATAGAATCATCAACTTTGCCATCACCTTGGTGAACACTCTCGGTGCCGTGGAGAGACTAAATGGCAGGGCCTGGAAATGGTAGTGGCAGTCCTGCAGTGCAAACCGTAGATAAGCCTGATGAGGCGGCCAGATCGGAATGTGAAGGTACACATCCTTGATATCCAGAGACACTAGGAATTCCCCCTCCTCCAGACCTGAGATCGCTCTCAGAGACTCCATCTTGAATTTGAACACTCGTAAGTATGGGTTCAAGGACTTGAGGTCCAAAATCGGTCTTACCAAACCGTCCGGTTTCGGTACTACAAACAAGATGGAGTAATATCCCTTGTTTTGCAGATGAGGTGGAACTGGAACAATGACCTGTACCAGTTTTTGAATGGCACCCTGTAAGGTTATACTTGCCTCTTATGAAACTAGTAAGCCTGATTTGAAGAATCTGTGAGGTGGGAGCTCCTGAAACTACAGTCTGTAGCCCTGGGAAATAAGCTCTATGACCCAGGGATCCTGGCACAAAACCTGTCCAGATGTGACGGAAATTTTTTAGTCGGGTTCCCATCTGCCAGTCTTCCAGGCATCGCGGTCCACCGTCATGCTGAAGGCTTTGAGGAAGCAGAGCTTGAGCTCTGTTACTGTGTATCGGCAGTTGCTGGTTTGCGTGGTTTACCTCTAGCGCCTCTGGTGGCTGTAGAAGAACGTCTGGTTTTGCCCTTAAACTTGGCAGTCCGAAAGGACTGTAGATTAGGTCCTGAGTAGGCCTTCCTGACTGGGGGGCTCTGGAAGGAAGATACAAGGACATACCTGCAGTAGCTTTGGAGATCCATTTGTCTAGTTCATCTCCAAATGCCGCGTCAGCATCAGCAGTCCACTGGCGTAGCCATAAGCCTCTGCGTGCTGACACTGCCATATCAATGGTGCGTGCATTAAGCAAGCCTATTTCTTTTTTGGCTTCCACCATAAAATTTGCAGAGTCCAGTATATGTTGCAGGAGTAAAATAATCTCCCCCTGAGGCAAGGTACCTAACCCATCAAGTAGGTTACCCAACCATTTGGCGATGGCCTTAGTAATCCACCCACATGCAATAGTGGGTCTCTGGGCCACCCCAGCAGCTGTATACAAAGATTTGAGTGTATTCTCAATTCTACGATCAGCCGTGTCTTTTAGGGAGGCTGCACCCGTGACAGGCAATACAATTTTCCATGACAGCCTGGATACTGATGCATCCACTATCGGTGGAGTTTCTCATTTTTTTCCTATCCTCAGGAGGACAAAGAAAAGAGGATATCAGCCTTTTAGGGTTTTGAAATTTCCTATCAGCATTAACCCACGGTTCTACATACAGGGTATTTAGTTCCTTTGACACAGGAAAAGTGGCTGAGGATTTCTTTTTTATATTAAAATAAGATTCCTCAGTCTCCTCTATTACCTTATTAGGGATATGCAGAACTTCTCTGATAGCTTCTATGAGAGCCTCTATTCCCTGTGACAGAGTAGCCTCCCCAACCTCTAAGTCCACCTCCCACTCCTCCATGTCTGACCCTTCATCAGAGTCAGACTGCAGGATATGGGACAAAGGACGTTTTTGCGGACAAATGGCAGGGGACCGAGACGCTGGTTTGGGTACTACTGAGTCTCTCTTCATAAACTCAGTCATTGATTGTCTTAAGTATTGAGTCTTTCTCATTACAGGACAATTTAAATAGAAATATTGGAATTCATTCCCCTAATGGAGTCCAGCCAAGCTGGCTCAGCCCCGCTAGCCTGGGAGGGTACACTACACCGAGTACACTGTAGTGAACCCCATGGAGAAGAGGAACACTGTGCCTTACATCAAACACACTCTTTGTCTGACATACTGTGACAGCACACAGGAACAGGTTTAATGCACAATTAACCCACAAAGAGCCCTTCCAGAGAGACACAGAGATAGTATGGAGCCAGCACACAGAGCCCTTACTGCTAATGTCAAGCTTAGCCGGGTTGCAGACCAAATACCCAGATTGGTGACTTCGTACACTAGTAAGCGCTCTCCCCCTGCTATGACCCCCTGGTACCGCTGAGGTAATCCGGAGTCTCTCCGGAGGAGCTGCGTGTCCCTGTCAGTCAGCGTCTGTGTCCACTGCAGAGGGAAAATGGAACTGGTGAGCTGCTGGATCCGCTCATAGTGAAGCCTCGACCCTTCAATGGCGCGCGGTCCTCCCGCACTTTTTTATACTGGCTGAGGTAATTTTGTGCCTAAAATGGAGTCAGCCCCCTTTTAAGTCTGTAATGCCAGTCTGGGTACTGTGTACACATATAGTGTACGGAGACTCAATTCGCTCCCTCAGAAGCTGTGCGCCTGCACTGTGTACGGAGTCTGGAGGCACAGCCGCACCATGTAGAAACCGCGCGTTTCCATACCCTCATGCCGCCATAATGGCCAGCGACTCCCTAACCGGGACACCAGCTTAGTACTCACCACTCTTCATTCTTCTGGCTGTTAGGGATGGAGGCGTGCTGCGGGAATGCATGCTCGCCGTGGTGGGGCTTGCGAATAGTTCCCTCAAAAGCTGGTGTCCTGTCAGCGGGGAACAGGACCATTAACCCTTCAAGAGGTTGGCCTGTTCCCCCACCTAGGTCCCACGAAGCAGGCAGGCTGGTGCCATCCAGTCCTGCCTGAAAATAACAAATATATAAAATAAATGCAGAAAACTCTTCAGGAGCTTCCAGCGACATGACCGGCTCCTCCGGGCACTTTTTCTAAACTGACTCTGGTAGGAGGGGCAGAGGGAGGAGCCAGTGAACAATATCGAATTCTTAAAGTGCCCATGGCTCCTAGTGGATCCATCTATACACCATGGTACTAAATGGATTTCCAGTATCCCCAAGTACGTAAGAGAAAAGTAAAATAAATAAATTCCATAAGCCTCATCACCCACACCAAGAAAAAAAATTATACCAATAACACAAGAAACACATTTACTTTAGAGAAATTTAGTTAGCAAAAGCAAAATTTTGCAATAAAGTAAATTAATGACAAAGAAAACGCTCATTTGGCTAATAAATTAGCAACCCTTTACCTGTAATCGTTTTTCCAAAAACAATTTTCCACCTTCTAAACCATATTGGTGCTCATAAGGATAGCTCCAGTCTCGGATTAAAAACATAAGGGTCTGTAATGAAAAATACAACATATTACAAATGAATATAAGAAAAATGCACTCCTACCAAGTGGCTATTTCTACAGATGACTCCCAGTTAGCACCTTTCATTTGCCTAATCTGCCAATTTAATGTAAGACTGACTCTAGACATCTCTTTTCTGTACAGTAAGCGATACTGGGGCAGATGTAGTAAGCCTGGAGAAGGGATAAAGAAGTGATGAAGCAGTGATAAGTGCAAGGAGATAATGCACCAGCCAATCAGCTCCTTGCGCTTATCACCTCTTTATCACTTCTTTATCCCTTCTCCAGGTTAATACATCTGACCCAATAATTCCAACTGCCGCAACTAAGCACTGGGGGGGGAGGCCCAATAGAATGCTCATGGCCGTTTGCAGTACACAGAGAACACTGTGGCACACCAATGCACATCCAACATAATACACAGAGCATATACTCCAATCATAGGACTTGCTGAGACTTTACGAATTTACATAAGTACATACAAGTGCCATGCTAAAGTATTCACCCCCCCTTGGCTGTTTACCTATTATGTTACATTACAAACTGTAATTTCATTTTTTTAATTTGCATTTTATGTGATGGATATGCTCAAAACAGTCTAAGTTGGTGAAGTGAAATGGAAAAAATTTCTATAAAAAAATAAGATTTTAAACCTACCGGTAAATCTTTTTCTCGTAGTCCGTAGAGGATGCTGGGACTCCGTAAGGACCATGGGGATAGACGGGCTCCGCAGGAAACATGGGCACTTTAAGAAAGACTTTGACTCTGGGTGTGCACTGGCTCCTCCCTCTATGCCCCTCCTCCAGACCTCAGTTAGAGAAACTGTGCCCAGAGGAGACGGACAGTACGAGGAAAGGATTTTTGTAATCCAAGGGCAAGATTCATACCAGCCACACCAACCACACCGTATAACTTGTGATAAACTACCCAGTTAACAGTATGAAAAAGAACATAGCATCAGTCCAAGACCGATGAAACTATAACATAACCCTTATGTAAGCAATAACTATATACAAGTCTTGCAGAAGTAGTCCGCACTTGGGACGGGCGCCCAGCATCCTCTACGGACTACGAGAAAAAGATTTACCGGTAGGTTTAAAATCTTATTTTCTCTAACGTCCTAGAGGATGCTGGGGACTCCGTAAGGACCATGGGCATTATACCAAAGCTCCCAAACGGGCGGGATAGTGCGGATGACTCTGCAGCACCGACTGAGCAAACAGGAGGTCTTCCTCAGCCAGGGTATCAGACTTATAGAACTTTGCAAAGGTGTTTGACCCTGACCAAGTAGCAGCTCGGCACAGCTACAGCTGTGCCGAGACCCCTCAGGCAGCCGCCCAAGAAGAGCCCACCTTCCTAGTGGAATGGGCCTTAACCGATTTTGGTAACGGCAATCCTGCAAGAATGCGCCTGCTGAATCGTGTTACAGATCCAGCGAGAAAAAGTCTGCTTTGAAGCAGGGCCGCCAACCTTGTTGGCTGCATACAGGACAAACAGTGCTTCTGTTTTTCTGACTCTAGCCGTTCTGGCCACGTAAATTTTCAAAGCCCTGACCACATCAAGGGACTCGGAATCCTCCAAGTCATGCGTAGCCACAGGCACGACAATAGGTTGGTTCATATGAAAGGATGAGACCACCTTAGGCAGAAATTGAGGACGGGTCCGCAATTCCGCTCTATCCATATGGAAAACCAGATAGGGGCTTTTATGTGATAAAGCCGCCAATTCCGAACTCGCCTAGCCGAAGCCAAGGCTAACAACATGACCACCTTCCAGGTGAGATATTTTAACTCCACTGTCTTAAGTGGTTCAAACCAATGTGACTTCAGGAAACTTAACACCACGTTAAGGTCCCAAGGCGCCACCGGAAGTACAAAAGGAGGCTGAATATGCAGTACTCCCTTCACAAAAGTCTGTACTTCAGGTAATGAGCCCAATTCCTTTTGAAAGAAAATGGATAAGGCCGAAATCTGAACTTTAATGGAACCTAATTTTAGGCCCAAATTCACTCCAGTTTGTAGGAAGTGAAGAAAACGGCCCAGGTGGAATTCTTCCGTAGGAGCATTCCTGGCCTCACACAAGAAACATATTTTCTCCATATTCGGTGATAATGTTTAGATGTCACGTCCTTCCTAGCCTTTATTAGCGTAGGAATGACCTCATCCGGAACACCTTTTTCCGCTAGGATCCGGCGTTCAATCGCCATGCCGTCAAACGCAGCCGCGGTAAGTCTTGGAACAGACAGGGACCTTGTTGTAACAGGTCCTGCCTTAGAGGAAGCGGCCACGGATCTTCTGTGAGCATTTCTTGCAGATCCGGATACCAGGTCCTTCGTGGCCAATCTGGAACAATGAGAATTGTTCTCACTCCTCTCTTTCTTATTATCCTCAACACCTTGGGTATGAGAGGAAGAGGAAACACATATACCGACTGGAACACCCACGGTGTCACTAGGGCGTCCACAGCTACCGCCTGAGGGTCTTTCGACCTGGCGCATTACCTTTTTAACTTTTTGTTTAGACGGGATGCCATCATGTCTATTTGGGGTAGTCCCCACCGACTTGCAATCTGCGCGAAGACTTCCTGATGAAGTCCCCACTCTCCCGGATGCAGATCGTGTCTACTGAGGAAGTCTGCTTCCCAGTTGTCCACTCCCGGAATGAACACTGCTGACAGAGCGCTTACATGATTCTCCGCCCAGCGAAGAATTCTGGTGGCTTCCGCCATTGCCAGTCTGCTCCTTGTGCCGCCTTGGCGGTTTACATGAGCTACTGCGGTGATGTTGTCTGACTGGATCAGAACTGGTCGATTGCGAAGTAAGATCTCCGCTTGACGTAGGGCGTTGTATATGGCCCTTAGTTCCATTATGTTGATGTGAAGACAAGTCTCTTGACTTGACCAAAGTCCTTGGAAATTTCTTCCCTGTGCGACTGCTCCCCAACCTCGGAGGCTCGCGTCCGTGGTCACCAGGATCCAGTCCTGAATGCTGAACCTGCGGCCCTATAGAAGGGGAGCACCCCGCAGCCACCACAGGAGAGATACCCTGGCGGAGAGGGTGATCAACTGATGAATCTGTAGATGTGAACCGGACCACTTGTCCAGTAGGTCCCATTTGAAAGTCCTCGCACGGAACCTGCCGAAGGGAATGTTTTCCCCCGGACTCGGGTGCAGTAATGCACTGACACCTGTCTTGGTTTCAATAAGTTCCTGACCAGAGTCATGAGTTCCTGGGCCTTCTCTCTCTGAAGGTAAACCCATTTCTGGTCCATATCCAGAACCATACCCAAGAATGGCAGACTAGTCATAGGAACCAACTGTGACTTCGGGATATCGAGAATCCAGCCGTGTTGCTGTGACACCTTCAGCGAAAGTGACACGCTGTTCAACAACTGCTCTTTTGATCTCGCCCTTATAGGAGATCGTCCAAGTATGGGATAACTGTGACTCCTTGCTTGCGTAGGAGCACCATCATTTCCGCCAATTACCCTGAAATTGGTAATGACAATACTGTACCGCAATTCTCAGGTACGCCTGATGGGGTGGATAAATGGGAACATGAAGGTATGCAGCCTTTATGTCTAGATACACCATCAAATCCCCCCTTCCCAGGCTGGCCATGATCGCTCTGAGCGATTCCACTTTAAATTTGAACCTTTTCCAGTATAGGTTCAGAGTTTTTAATTTTAAAATAGGTCTGACCGAACCATATGGTTTCGGGACTACAGCCAAGGTTGAGTAATATCCCCTTCCTTGTTGCAGGAGGGGAACCTTGATCACCACCTGTTGGAGATACAATGTGTGAATTGTACTTAATATTATCTCCCTTTCTTGGGGAGAAGCCGGTAGGTCCGATAACGAAAACCAGCGAGGAGGCACCTTTCGAATTCCAGCTTGTAACCCTGAGAACAATTTTTTATTGCCCCGGGATCCACCTGTGAGTGAACTCAGATGTGGCTTTAGAGTTGAAGACGTGCTCCCCCTGGGACGGACTCCCTTAGCGGAGCTCCCGCGTCATGCGGTGGATGTAGTTGAGGCCGGGGAGGACTTCCGTTCCTGGGAACTAGCTGTGCCCTTACCTCTGGTAAGAAAGGACGCTCCTCGTACTTTCTTGTTATTCTACGACCGAAAGGACTGCATTTGATAATGTCGTGCTTTCTTAGTCTGTGAGGGAATATAAGGCAAAAGATCAAAATTACCAGCTATAGCTGTGGAGACCAGGTCTGAGAGCCCTTCTCCACACAATTCCTCAGCCTTGTAAGGTAAACCCTCCATATGCCTCTTTTAGTCGGCATCACCTGTCCATTGCATGTTCCATAGGACACGTCTAGCAGAAATCGACATAGCGTTGATTCTAGAACCCAGTAGACTAACGTCTCTTTGGGCATGTCTTAAATATATAATATATATATATATATATATATATATATATATATATATATATATATATTAGGGACAATAACATGGTATCCTTATCTAGGGTTTCAATCTCCGCTGATAAGGTATCTGTCCACGCTGCTACAGCGCTATAAACCCATGCCGACACAATCGCCGGTCTGAGTAGTGTACCAGAATGTGTGTAAATGGACTTCAAAGTACTTTTACTGTATGCTATCTGCAGAATCCCTGAGGATAGCTGTTAAGTCAGCGCTACCTTTTTGGGTAACGTGTCAATGCCTTGTACACCCTAGGGGAAGATTCCCATCGTATCCTGGCCCCATTAGGGAAAGGATACTCCCTGAGAATTCTTTTTGGGAAGCTGCAGCTTCTTGTCTGGAGATTCCCGCTCTTTTCTTCATGAGAGGAGGGAAATTTACCTCAGCTTTCTTCCCCTTAAACATGTGTACCCTCGTGTCAGGGACAGATGAGTCATCAGTGATATGCAAAACATCTTTTATTACAATAATCATATATTGAATACTTTTCTGCCAGTTTAGGCTGTACTTTGCATTATTGTAGTCGACACTGGAGTCAGACTCCGTGTCGATATCAGTGTCTATTATTTTGGATAGTGAGCGTTGTGAGACTCTGAAGGTCTCTGTGACATAGGGACAGACATGGGTAGATTCCCTCTCTGTTCTCTAATCTTTTGTGTAATAAATTCATCTTAGCACTTAATTTCATATATCCAATCAGGTGTCGGCGTTGTCGACGGAGACACCACACACATACATTTGCTCCATCTCCTCCTTAGGAGAGCCTTTTACCTCAGACATGTCGACACACACGTACCGACACACCACACACTCAGGGAATGCTCTTCTGAAGACAGTTCCCCCACAAGGCCCTTTGGAGAGACAGAGAGAGAGTATGCCAGCACACACCCCAGCGCAATATGACCCAGGAAAAACACAGCAATATAATGTTTACCCTGTAGCGCTGTTATTATTATCTGCACCGAATTATGTGCCCCCCCTCTTCTTTAAAACCCTCTCTTCTACCGTGGTATAAGCAGGGGAGAGTGCGGGGAGCTTCCTCTCAGCGGTGCTGTGGAGAAAAACATGGCGCTGGTGAGTGCTGAGGGAGAAGCCCCGCCCCCTCGGCGGCGGGCTTCAGTCCCGCTAAAAGTGTAAAATTGGCGGGGCTAATGCATATTTACAGTGTCCAGCTGTATATATGCTCTCTTTTGCCAAATAAGAGGTTTATATTGCTGCCCAGGGCGCCCCCCCCCGCGCCCCCCCCTGCGCCCTGCACCCTTACAGTGACTGCCATTTGTGAGGTGTATGGGAGCAATGGCGCACAGCTGCAGTGATGTGCGTTACCTCAGTGAAGTCTTCTGCCGCCTCTGAAGATCTTTTCCTCTCATACTCACCCGGCTTCTATCTTCCGGCTCTGTGAGGAGGACGGCGGCGCGGCTCCGGGACGAACTCCAGGGTGAGACCCGTGTTCTGACTCCCTCTGGAGCTAATGGTGTCCAGTAGCCTAAGAAACAGAGCCCTGAAACTCAGAGAAGTGGGTCTGTTTCTCTCTCCTCAGTCCCTCGATGCAGGGAGTCTGTTGCCAGCAGGCTCCCTGAAAATAAAAAACCAACAAAAAATAAGAATTTACTTACCGATAATTCTATTTCTCGGAGTCCGTAGTGGATGCTGGGGTTCCTGAAAGGACCATGGGGAATAGCGGCTCCGCAGGAGACAGGGCACAAAAAAGTAAAGCTTTTACCAGATCAGGTGGTGTGCACTGGCTCCTCCCCCTATGACCCTTCTCCAGACTCCAGTTAGGTACTGTGCCCGGACGAGCGTACACAATAAGGGAGGCAATTTGAATCCCGGGTAAGACTCATACCAGCCACACCAATCACACCGTACAACTTGTGATCTAAACCCAGTTAACAGTATGATAACAGAAAGAGCCTCTTAAAGATGGCTCCTTAACAATATAACCCGAATTTGTTAACAATAACTATGTACAGTATTGCAGATAATCCGCACTTGGGATGGGCGCCCAGCATCCACTACGGACTCCGAGAAATAGAATTATCGGTAAGTAAATTCTTATTTTCTCTATCGTCCTAAGTGGATGCTGGGGTTCCTGAAAGGACCATGGGGATTATACCAAAGCTCCCAAACGGGCGGGAGAGTGCGGATGACTCTGCAGCACCGAATGAGAGAATTCCAAGTCCTCTTTTGCCAGGGTATCAAATTTGTAGAATTTTACAAACGTGTTTTCCCCCGACCACGTAGCTGCTCGACAGAATTGTAATGCCGAGACCCCTCGGGCAGCCGCCCAAGATGAGCCCACCTTCCTTGTGGAATGGGCCTTAACAGATTTAGGCTGTGGCAGGCCTGCCACAGAATGAGCAAGTTGAATTGTGTTACAAATCCAACGAGCAATCGTCTGCTTAGAAGCAGGGGCACCCAACTTGTTGGGTGCATATAGTATCAACAGCGAGTCAGATTTTCTGACTTCAGCCGTCCTTGAAATGTATATTTTTAAGGCTCTGACAACGTCCAACAACTTGGAGTCCTCCAAGTCGCCAGTGGCCGCAGGCACCACAATAGGTTGGTTCAGGTGAAACGCTGATACCACCTTAGGGAGAAAATGCGGACGAGTCCTCAGTTCTGCCCTATCCGAATGGAAGATTAGATAAGGGCTTTTATAAGATAAAGCCGCCAATTTAGATACTCTCCTGGCGGAAGCCAGGGCCAGTAACATAGTCACTTTCCATTTGAGATATTTAAAATCCACCTTTTTCAATGGTTCAAACCAATGGGATTTGAGGAAATCTAAAACTACATTTAGATCCCACGGTGCCACCGGAGGCACCACAGGAGGCTGTATATGCAGTACTCCTTTAACAAAAGTCTGTACCTCAGGAACTGAGGCCAATTCTTTTTGGAAGAATATTGACAGGGCCGAAATTTGAACCTTAATAGATCTCAATTTGAGACCCATAGACAATCCTGATTGTAGGAAATGTAGGAAACGACCCAGTTGAAATTCCTCCGTCGGAACACTCCGATCCTCGCACCACGCGACATATTTTCGCCAAATGCGGTGATAATGTTTCGCGGTGACTTCCTTCCTTGCCTTAATCAAGGTAGGAATGACTTCTTCTGGAATGCCTTTCCCTTTTAGGATCTGGCGTTCAACCGCCATGCCGTCAAACGCAGCCGCGGTAAGTTTTGAAAGAGACAGGGACCCTGTTGTAGCAGGTCCCTTCTCAGAAGTAGAGGGCACGGGTCGTCCGTGACCAACTCTTGAAGTTCCGGGTACCAAGTCCTTCTTGGCCAATCCGGAGCCACTAGTATTGTTCTTACTCCTCCTCACCGTATAATCTTCAATACCTTTGGTATGAGAGGCAGAGGAGGAAACACATATACTGATTTGTACACCCAAGGTGTTACCAGTGCGTCCACAGCTATTGCCTGTGGATCTCTTGACCTGGCGCAATACTTGTCCAGTTTCTTGTTGAGGCGAGACGCCATCATGTCTACCATTGGTCTTTCCCAACAGTTTATTAGCATGTGGAAGACTTCTGGATGAAGACCCCCCTCTCCCGGGTGAATATCGTGTCTGCTGAGGAAGTCTGCTTCCCAGTTGTCCACGCCCGGGAAGAACACTGCTGACAGTGCTATTACGTGATTCTCCGCCCAGCGAAGAATCTTGGCAGCTTCTGCCATTGCACTCCTGCTTCTTGTGCCGCCCTGTCTGTTTACATGGGCGACCGCCGTGATGTTGTCCGACTGAATCAACACCGGTTTTCCTTGCAGGAGTGGTTCCGCCTGGCTTAGAGCATTTTAGATTGCTCTTAGTACCAGAATGTTTATGTGAAGAGACTTTTCCAGGTTCGTCCATACCCCCTGGAAGTTTCTTCCTTGTGTGACTGCTCCCCAACCTCTCAGGCTGGCGTCCGTGGTCACCAGGATCAAATCCTGTATGCCGAATCTGCGGCCCTCCAATAGATGAGCCTTTTGCAACCACCACAGAAGATATACCCTTGTCCTTGGCGACAGGGTTATTCGCAGGTGCATCTGAGGATGCGACCCTGACCATTTGTCCAACAGATCCCTTTGGAAAATTCTTGCATGGAATCTGCCGAATGGAATTGCTTCGTAAAAAGCCACCATTTTTCCCAGGACTCTTGTGCATTGATGTACAGACACCTTTCCTGGTTTTAGGAGGTTCCTGACAGGTCGGAAAACTCCTTGGCTTTTTCCTCGGGAAGAAAAACCTTTTTCTGAACCGTGTCCAGAATCAACCCTAGGAACAGCAGACGTATTGTCGGAAAACAGCTGCGATTCTTGGAATATTTAGAATCCAGTCGTGCCGTCGAAGAACTACTTTAGATAGTGCTCTTCCGACCTCCAACTGTTCTCTGGAACTTGCCCTTTTTAGGTCGTGCAAGTAAGGGATAATTTAGATGCCTTTTTTCTTTGAAGAAACATCTTTTCGGCCATTACCTTGGTAAAAAGGCCCGGGGTGCCGTGGATAATTCAAACGGCATCGTCTGAAACTGATATTGACAGTTCTGTACCACGAACCAGAGGTACCCTTGATGAGAAGGACAAAATTTGGACATGGAGGTAATCCTTGATGTCCAGGGACACCATATAGTCCCCTTTTTTCCGGTTCGCTATCACTGCTCTGAGTGACTTTATCTCGATTTGAACCTTTTATGTAAGTGTTCAAAACATTTTAGATTTAGACTATGTGTCACCAAGCCGTCTGGCTTCAGTACCACAATATAGTGTGGAAAAATAATACCCTTTTCCTTGTCGTAGGAGGGGTACTTTGATTATCACCTGCTGGATATACCGCTTGTGAATTGTTTCCAATGCTGCCTCCCTGTCGGAGGGAGCCGTTGGTAAAGCAGACTTCAGGAACCTGCGAGGAGAAGATGTCTCGACTCTCCAATCTTTACCCCTGGGATAATACTCGTACGATCTAGGGGTCAACTTGCGAGTGATCCCACTGCGCCCTGAGACTCTTGAGACTACCCCCCCACCTTGAGTCCGCTTGCACGGCCCCAGCGTCATGCTGAGGACTTGGCAGACGCGGTGGAGGGCTTCTTTTCCTGGGAAAGGGCTGCCTGCTGCAGTCTACTTCCCTTACCTCTATGTCTGGGCAGATATGACTGGCCTTTTGCCTGCATGCCCTCATGGGAAAGGAAAGATTGAGGCTGAAAAGACGGTGTCTTTTTTAGCTGAGATGTAACTTGGGGTAAAAAAGGTTGGATTTCCCAGCTGTTGCTGTGGTCCCCAGGTCCGATGGACCGACCCCCAAATAACTCCTTCCCTTTATACAGCAATACTTCCATCTGCCGTATGGGATCTGTATCACCTGACCACTGTCGTGTCCCTGACATCTTCTGGGAGATATGGACAACGCACTTATCTTGATGCCAGAGAGCAAATATCCCTCTGTGCATCTCACATACATATATATAGAATGCATCCTATTAAATGCTCTACATGAATAAAATATTTTCAGTCAGGGAATCCGACCAAGCCAACCCAGCACTGCATCTCCAGGCTGATGGCGATCGCTGGTCGCAGTATAACCACCGTATGTGTGTATATACTTTTTAGGATATTTTTCCAGCTTCCTATCAGCTGGCTCCTTGAGGGCGGCCGTATCTGGAGACGGTAACGCCACTTGATAAGCGTGTGAGCGCCTTATCACCCTAAGGGGTGTTTCCCAACGTACCCTAATTTCTGGCGGGAAAGGGTATAACGCCAATATTTGCTATCGGGGTAACCCTACGCATCATCACACACTTCATTTTATTTTATCTGATTCAGGAAAAACTACAGGTAGTTTTTTCCACTCCCACATAATACCCTTTCTTGTGGTACTTGTAGTATCAGAAACACGTAACACCTCCTTCATTGCCCTTAACGTGTGGCCCTAATGAGAAATACGTTTGTTTATTCACCGTCGACACTGTATTCAGTGTCCGTGTCTGTGTCTGTGTCGACCGACTGAGGTAAATGGGCGTTTTTAAAACCCCTGACGGTGTTTCTGAGCCGCCTGGACCGGTCCTAATAGATTGTCGGCCGTCTCATGTCGTCAACCGACCTTGCAGCGTGTTGACATTCTCACGTAATTCTCTAAATAAGCCATCCATTCCGGTGTCGACTCCCTAGAGAGTGACATCACCATTACAGGCAATTTCTCCGCCTCCTCACCAACATCGTCCTCATACATGTCGACACACACGTGCCGACACACAGCACACACACCGGGAATGCTCTGACAGAGGACAGGACCCACTAGCCCTTTGGGGAGACAGAGGGAGAGTCTGCCAGCACACACCAAAAACGCTATAATTATATAGGGACAACCTTATATAAGTGTTTCTCCCTTATAGCATCTTTTATATATATACAATATCGCCAAAATCAGTGCCCCCCCTCTCTGTTTTAACCCTGTTTCTGTAGTGCAGTGCAGGGGAGAGCCTGGGAGCCTTCTCTCCAGCTTTTCTGTGAGAGAAAATGGCGCTGTGTGCTGAGGAGATAGGCCCCGCCCCTTTTACGGCGGGCTCGTCTCCCGCTATTTTTGAAGTTAGGCAGGGGTTAAATATCTCCATATAGCCTCTGTGGGCTATATGTGAGGTATTTTTTGCCTCTAATAAGGTTTTTATTTGCCTCTCAGAGCGCCCCCCCCAGCGCTCTGCACCCTCAGTGACTGTTGTGTGAAGTGTGCTGAGAGGAAAATGGCGCACAGCTGCAGTGCTGTGCGCTACCTTTATGAAGACTCAGGAGTCTTCAGCCGCCGATTTTGGACCTCTTCTCTCTTCAGCGTCTGCAAGGGGGCCGGCGGCGCGGCTCCGGTGACCATCCAGGCTGTACCTGTGATCGTCCCTCTGGAGCTAGTGTCCAGTAGCCAAGCAGCAAATCCACTCTGCACGCAGGTGAGTTCACTACTTCTCCCCTAAGTCCCTCGTTGCAGTGATCCTGTTGCCAGCAGGACTCACTGTAAAGTAAAAAACCTAAGCTAAACTTTCTCTAAGCAGCTCTTTAGGAGAGCCACCTAGATTGCACCCTTCTCGTTCGGGCACAAAATCTAACTGGAGTCTGGAGGAGGGTCATAGGGGGAGGAGCCAGTGCACACCACCTGATCTGGTAAAAGCTTTACTTTTTTGTGCCCTGTCTCCTGCGGAGCCGCTATTCCCCATGGTCCTTTCAGGAACCCCAGCATCCACTTAGGACGATAGAGAAATACTTTTACAGGAAACTCAGGAGAGCTCCTGAAATGCACCCAGCTCCTCTGGGCACAGTATCAAACTGAGGTCTGGAGGAGGGGCATAGAGGGAGGAGCCAGTGCACACCCAGAGTCAAAGTCTTTCTTAAAGTGCCCATGTCTCCTGCGGAGCCTGTCTATCCCCATGGTCCATACGGAGTCCCAGCATCCTCTAGGACGTTAGAGAAAAATAATTTTTTATAAATTAAAATTTGAAAATTGGCATGTGCATATCTATTCACCCCCTTTGCTATGAAGCCCCTCAAAAGTTCTGGTGCTACAAATTACCTTCAGAAGTTACATAATTAGTGAAATGAAGTCCACCTGTGTGCAATCTAAGTGTCACATGATCTGTCAGTATAAACACACCTTTTCTGAAAGGCCCCAGAGGCTGCAACACTACTAAGCAAGAGGCATCACACCATGAAGACCAAGGAGATCTCCAAACAAGTCCGGGACAAAGTTGTTGAGAAGTACAAGCCAGGGTTGGGTTATAAAAAAAATTATCCAAATCTTTAATGATCCCCCGGAGCACCATCAAATCCATCATCTTCAAATGGAAAGAACATGGTACCACAACAAACCTGCCAAGAGAGGGCCGGCCACCAAAACTCACAGACCATGCAAGGAGGGAATTAATCAGAGAGGCAACACAGAGACCAAAGGTAACCCTGAAGGAGCTGCAGAGTTCCACAGCAGAGACTGGTGTATCGCGCATGTGACCACAATAAGCCGTACACTCCATAGAGCTGGGCTTTATGGAAGAGTAGACAGAAAAAAGCCATTACTTCGTGTTAAAAAACGAGATTTATGGTAACAACTTACCGTTGTTAAATCTCCTTCTGCGAGGTACACTGGGCTCCACAGGGAATGACAATGGCGTGTAGAGTAGGATCTTGATCCAAGGCACCAACAGGCTAAATGCTTTGACTGTTCCCAGAATGCATAGAGCTGCATATCTCTCTCTTCCTCACTCCCTGTCAACGTTTGGACTCCATTAGGACAAGCTGAGCTGCATGTCAGGGCTGTGCATTTTACAGGACACTCTACATGTCTGCTGACAGTGTTAGTTAAGAAAGAGTGCATTTAGTCAGGGTTATGTAGTACAAGTACCCTGTGATATAACAATGCACAGTAAAGACTGGATGTATATCTATTGAGTGTATAGCTATAATTAATATTACTCTTTATTGCTAGTCCAGTCCAGTTTTATTGCATGTCATAATTTCTGCATTGTATAATGTGACTGTGTGTGCATATAGCTGCTGTGTGACCTCCATTTCGTGTATCTCACTCAGATTGCTTTCCCTATATTCTATAACCTGAGGGGGCTAAGTGCGTCAGGGTTATTATTTAATATAGGTGTTTCACAAGATATACTTAGTGTATTTTTCTCTGTGATTTTTAGTCACCATATACCTCTGCAATTCTCTGTTTGTGCTCATACACTACACAGGGGGTTCTTGTTAGGTATTGTGCTGCTGATATTGTACTGGGTTGCCTTGAATTGAACTTTCAGATATGTCAGCTACAAGGGGCGACGGAGCTGGGGCTGATCCCACAGTGCGCGGTGGTGACGCTGCACACACGTTTGAGGATAATATAGCAGCAGAGGGTTCAGGTTCTGGGGGTTCCTTACCCCCCCAGTGGGATCGTAGCAACGGGGGTTCAAAATGATCCACCTTGGGCTACTTTTTCCACGCTATTGAATACGCTGGTAACTAGACTAACGCCCCATATGGTACCTCCTGTGCCGGTGCAACCGCTTACGGTCCCTGCGGTTAATCCGCCATAAGCAGATCAACTGTCCACTCAGTTACAGCAATTGAACCAATCACTGACAAAACAAAAATCTAACCCTCGCCCGTCTAAGACCAAGGGGTCCTCTAAGCGGGCCATTACTTCCTCACAATCCACCAACGTCCCAGTCACCTCGGGAACATTTACTCTAAATGGCGCCCTGGGGCTGGGGGAGGGGCTACAGGTCAAAGCCTTATCCCCCTGCTGGACTTCACCACCGGGTACTGTGGGCTATATAATAAATATTTTTTAATAAAACCGACCTGTGCCCTTGCCCTGGTGGTCTAATGGGGTCCCTGTACCGCCACATTGTCCCCACCGGCCGCGCCGGATCACGGTTTCCAGTGGGTTCCGCCTGGGGGACCCTCCTACCTCCTCCGAGTGCGGCCACGCGATCCTGGAGAGCAGCGGTGGTGTGTGTGACTGACGGAGAAAAACCAGAGCCTCCACTGTAAGTAACCGGCAACCAGTGCGCGGGAGTATACAGCGCTGCTGTGGGAGGTGATGGAGCTGCAGCAGGAGATGTCTGACTGACATCTAACACTCACAGTGCCTCTGCTACAGCCCTTGAAGTCCTTATTTTTCACTTTAAAAAGCTCTTCTCAGGGCTACAACTACAAAACAGAGCTCCTGTGCACGGAGGCGGGGTTATAGAGGAGGCGGCGCTATGCATTCTGGGAACAGTCAAAGCTTTTAGCCTGTTGGTGCTTCGGATCAAGATCCTACTCTACACCCCAATGTCATTCCCTGTGAATGGCCTAGTCAAAGCCTAGATCTCAATCCAATTGAGAATCTGTGGTCAGACTTGAAGATTGCTGTTCACAAGCAGAAACCATCCAACATGAAGGAGCTGGAGCAATTTTGCCTTGAGGAATGGGCAAAAATCCAAGTGGCAAGATACTGTATGGCAAGCTCATATCCAAAGCAACTTGCAGCTGTAATTGCCGCTAAAGGAGGCTCTACAAAGTACTGACTTTAGGGAGAGAACAGTTATGCACACTGAAGTTTTCTGTTATTTTGTCCTGTTTGTTGTTGGCTTCACAATAAAAAACAACAACGTGATTTATGGTAAGAACTTACCGGTGTTAAATCTCTTTCTGCGAGGTACACTGGGCTCCACAAGGAAATAACATTGGGGTGTAGAGTAGGATCTTGATCCGAGGCACCAACAGGCTCAAAGCTTTAGACTGTTCCCAAGATGAACAGCGCCGCCTGCTCTATAACCCCGCCTCCATGCCAGTGAGCTCAGTTTAGTTAACCAGCCCAATGCAGTAGCAGGTACAAGAGACGACAACCGCTCGTAGCCAATAACACCACACACTTGCCACAGGAGAGGGTGTCAGTGGCTATGCCAATACCAACCCAAAAAAGCTAAGTGCGTCAGGGTGGGTGCCTTGTGGAGCCCAGTGTACCTCGCAGAAAGATTTAACAACGGTAAGTTCTTACCATAAATCTCGTTTTCTGCTGCGGGGTACACTGGGCTCCACAAGGAAATAACATCGGGGATGTCCTAAAGCAGTTCCTTATGGGAGAGGACGCACTGTAGTGGGCACAAGAACCCGACGTCCAAAGGAAGCATCCTGGGAAGCGGCAGTATCAAAGGCATAGAACCTTATAAACGTGTTCCTCGATGACCACGTAGCCGCCTTGCACAATTGTTCAAGGGTCGCACCACGGTGGGCCGCCCAAGAAGGTCCAACCGACCGAGTAGAATGGGCTTTAATGGTAGCAATAACCGGACGAACAGCTTGTACATAAGCATGTGCAATCACCATTCTAATCCATCTGGCCAATGTCTGCTTAGAAGCAGGCCAGCCACATTTGTGAAAACCAAACACAAAAAGAGAATCGGATTTCCTAATGGAAGAAGTTCTCTTCACATAGATACGGAGAGCCCGTACCACATCCAAAGGCCGCTCTTTGGAAGACAACTCACGAGAATTAAAGGCCGGAACCACAATCTCCTGGTTAAGGTGGAAAGAAGACACCACCTTGGGTAAAAAACCTGGGCGTGTCCGAAGAACCGCCCGGTCACGGTGAAAAATAATCAAATAGGGGGACTTATAGGATAAGGCACCGAAGTCCGAGACCCTTCTAGCTGAAGCTATAGCCAGCAAAAACAACACCTTAAGGGATAGCCACTTAAGGGCAGCAAATGTAAGAGGCTCAAACGGAGACTCTTGTAAGGCCTCCAAGACCCACGACAGATCCCAAGGGGCCACAGGTGGCGCATAAGGAGGCTGAATCCTCAACACACCCTGAGTGAATGTATGGACATCAGGTAAGGTAGCGATCTTTCTCTGAAACCAAACCGACAAGGCCGAGATGTGAACCTTGAGGGAGGCCAGACGCAGGCCTAAATCCAGGCCTTGTTGCAGAAAGGCCAATAGTTTAGCCGTACTAAACTTGAAAACGTCATCATTGTGAGACGCACACAAAGTAAAGTAAGCATTCCAGACCCTATGGTATATCCGAGCAGAAGCCGGCTTACGGGCCTTCAACAGTTTGAACGACCTCCTCAGAAAAACCCTTGGCCCTCAGGACGGAAGTTTCAAGAGCCATGCCGTCAAAGCCAGACGGGCCAAATCCCGGTAAACACAAGGGCCCTGAACGAGGAGGTCTGGTCATTGTGGAAGTAGAAGGGAACGATCCAACGAGAGGCCCTGTAGATCGGAGAACCATCGCCACCTGGGCCACGCCGGAGCGACCAGAAGTAGGTTTCCTCCTCCTTGTTTGAACATCCGTATCACTCTGGGCAGGAGGGACACCAGAGGGTACACATACGGCAGCCGAGCATCCACGAACGCGGCTTGAGGATCCCTTGTCCTTGTGTCGAGACGCCATCAGGTCCACATCTGGGAGACACCACATGTCCACGAGAAGTTGAAACACCTCCGGATGTAGGCTCCATTCTCCGGCGTGCACGTCTTGACGACCGAGATAGTCCGCCTCCCGTTTCAGAACGCCCGGAATGAACACTGCTGATATGGCCGGCAGATGGCGTTCTGCCCACTGAAGAATCCTTGACACTTCCCTCATCGCCATGCGGCTCCGAGTGCCGCCTTGATGATTGATGAACGCCACCGTGGTGGCGTTGTCCGATTGTACTTGAACAGGTCTGTTCTATATCAGATGCTGGGCCATTGTCAACGCATTGAACACTGCCCTCAGTTCTAGAATGTTTATCGGGAGTAGAGACTCCTCCTTGGTCCACCGACCCTGGAGAGAGTGTTGTTCCAACACCGCGCCCCAAACTCTCAGACTGGCATCCGTCGTCAGCAGTTGGATATCCAGAAGGGACGGCCCCTGCTCAATCGTTGGTCCTGAAGCCACCAGCTCAGTGACAGATGGACCTCCGGAGACAGGGAGATCATGTGAGAACTGATCCGGTGAGGCAGACCGTCCCACTTGGACAGAATCAACTTCTGCAGAGGGCGAGAATGGAATTGAGCATACTCCACCATGTCAAAAGCAGACACCATGAGACCTAGCACTTGCATCGTCGAATGAATCGACACTTGCGGACGGGAGAGGAAGCATCGGATCTTGTCCTGAAGCTTCAGGACTTTCTCCTGAGACAGGAACCACCACTGGTTGGGGGTTTCCAATAACGCTCCCAGGTGTACCATGCTCCGAGCCGGAACCAGGGAAGATTTCTTCCAGTTGATCAGCCATCTGTGGGCTTTCATGTACTGGATTGTCAAATCGAGATGACACAGGAGTTCCGGGGAACTTGCCAGGATCAACAAATTGTCTAGGTAAGGTAGTATCCTGACCCCTTGACGGCGTAGCCGTTGTCAAACCAAAAGGTAACACCCGAAATTGGTAATGAAGGTTGCCCACTGCAAACCGCAGGTACTGCTGATGAGATACCACAATATAAATATGTAGGTAGGCATCCTGTATGTCCAGGGAGACCATATAGTCCCCAGGCTCCATGGCCAGAACAATAGAGAGCAGCATTTCCATACGGAACTTGGAAATTCGCACATGCTTGTTCAAGGACTTCAGATTGAGAATGGGCCTGCGAGGACCCGTTCGGTTTCGGGACTAGAAACAGCGGTGAATAGAACCCCTCGCCCCTCTGAGTCAGGGGCACCTGTACCACCACTCCTGTGGACAGAAGGGAACATACCACCAAGTGCAAAGTGTTTGCTTTTGCCGGATCAAGAGGCACATCTGTTAGGCAAAATCGATGAGGGGGGCGATTCTTGAAGGGTATGGCATAACCTCGAGCAACGACTTCCCTCACCCAGGTATCCGAAGTGCTCTTCAACCATTCCCGGGTAATACCTAAAAGTCGCCCCCCCACGCCGAGATTCCCCAAAGGGAGGCCTGCCCCGTCATGCGGCCGGCTTATCATATTTTGAATCTGGCTGATGGGCGGCCCAAGCACGCTTCGGTCAGGGCTTGGCAGGTCTGGAAGTACGGGCTTGTTTTGGGTACGCCTGACCTTTTGCTTTACCTGGAGTACGAAAGGGCAGAGGGAAAGTACTTTTAGCCTTCTATCTGGAAGGAAACGTACTAGGTAGGCAGGCTGTTTTAGCAGTAGCCAGGTCAGCCACAATAATCTTATTGAGGTCTTCTCCAAAGAGAACGTCTCCCTTGAAAGGAAGAACCTCCAGGATTTTTCTGGAATCTAAATCCACGACCAGGATCTCAACCAAAGGATATGTCTGGCCAAAACGGACGTAGTAGCAGCCTTGGCCACGAGCACCCTGGCATCGGAGGCCGCCTCCTTAAGGTACAGAGAAGCCGTGGCAATATATGAGAGACATTGTCGAACATGCTCAGTAGCATCAGAAGGCAGTTCCGCCTCGAGTTCCTGAGCTCACGCTTCAGCAGCCCAAGTTGCTGCAATAGTTGGCCTTTGAACAGCCCCAGACAGGGTATAAATCACTTTTAAACAGCCCTCCACCCGACGATCCGTTGGTTCCTTCAGAGAGGTGACGGTAGTTACTGGCAGGGCAGAGGAAACAACCATACGCGCCACATGAGAATCTACAGGCAGAGGGGTTTCCCAATTTTGACACACCTCCGCAGAGAGAGGATAGCGAGCCAACAGTCTCTTATTCGGTGTAAACTTTGTCCCCGGATTTTCCCAGGATTCCTGACGTATGTCAATCAGGTGTTTAGAGTAGGGTAGAACCTGCTTAACCACCTTCTTACGCTAAAACCTATCAGGTTTCTTGGAGACAGTCTCAGGCTCAGAATCATCAGCCACCTGAAGAATGAGCCGTATCGCCTCAATCATATCCGAGACATCCACGGACGATTTCCCCATCCCATCTGAAATATCAGCGTCAGTGTCCGAGGGGTCAGTATAAGCACCGTCCTCCTCGGAGGACGTGTCAGTTAAGGCCGCGGATCGGGAGGAGGTAATGGCCCTTTTAGAAGATGACTTAGTCTTATGCGGGCGAGAGTGACCCTTGGATTTGGACATGGATCGGTTCAAATGCTGTAACTGAGTGGAAAGCTGATCCGCCAACGGCGGGTTCACAGCGGGGACCATAATCTGTGGTAGCGGCACAGGTGGTCCCACGGGGGCGTCAATTTAGTTACAAGCGTGTCTAACAACGTGGACAATGTAGCCCAAGGTGGTTTTTGTGATGCCCCGAGTGCTACCGACCCACTGGGGGGCAAGGAAGCCCCTGAACCTGAACTCTCAGCTGCTAAATTATCCTCCATTCCGTCAGTGGCCTCACTACCACGCAGTGTGGGAGAGGCCCCAACTTTGTTGCCACGTGTAGCAGACATAACAATGCGCACAGCAATGAGCAACCCGGTACAAAAAATTATTTTATTTATAGCAGCACTATACCTAGTGAGAACTCTCAGAGGAACAGCCGAAGCTGGACAGACCGAGGATTCAATAGGAATAGAATATATGGTGACTATAATTCACAAGAAAAAAATACTCCAGTAGCATATCTTGTGAAACAAACCTATATTATCAGAAAAAAACACTTGGCCCCCACAGGTATAGTAATATAGGAATAGCACGCTGAGTGAAATACCCTGCAATAAGGCAACCACACAGCAGCTACATGCACACACACGTATATAGTCACAGACGTACCATGCAGAAATTATGTACCATAAACTGCACTGGACTAGCAATACAAAGTAATACTCAGTATGGCTATATGTGATAACAATAGATATAACAAACACAGTATGCACTGGATGTATATCACAGGGTGTTTGTACCACACAACCCTGACAGTATGCACTCTTTCTTAACTAGCACAGTCGCAGTGACAGGTAGAATACTCAAGTGTCCTGTAGGAAGCACAGCACTGGCAGTCAGGCGGTTCCACAGAGGAGGATTTGCCCCAGCAGTCCTAGAAACAGCTCAGCTCAATCTGTGATGGACGCTGGTCAGGAGTGAGGTAGAGATATGCAGCTCCAGGGCGGGAACATTGTAGAAATGGCGCCCTGGGGCTGGGGGGAGGGGCCTCAGGTCCGGCCTGCTCCCCCTGCTGGCATCCCCACCGGTACAACGTCCCCCCTGACCTGTGCCCATATAGAAACACCCTAGTGGCTAGTGGATCATCAGCCCAGTAATCTGCGTCCACGCCAGCGCGCGCGGCCCGCCTCCTACGGCCGCGCGGGATTGCGGTGCAAAGTGCGGCAAAGAAGCCCCTTACCTCCCCCTTGAAAGCGGCACCGCGATCCGGGAGACGGCAGAGTGTGTGTGACTCACTGGAGGACAGAGGAAGAAGCCGGCGCCTCCGCTGTAGTGACCCGGCAACCGCGGGAGTATACAGTGCCGCTGGGGGTGATGTAGCTGCAGCAGAAATGTCGATCAGACGCCAGCCTGCTGCAGCCCTTTGAATAGTCCTCTTCTGTTTATAAAGTTTAAGCTAAGAATAGGCTGCCTGAAGCAGCCCCCTGTTAAGTGACCTGCTACTGCAGGCACCAACTACAAATTGTGCTCACTGGCATGGAGGCGGGGTTAAAGAGGAGGCGGCGCTGTGCATCTTGGGAACAGTCTAAAGCTTTGAGCCTGTTGGTGCCTCGGATCAAGATCCTACTCTACACCCCGATGTTATTTCCTTGTGGAGCCCAGTGTACCCCGCGGCAGAAATCAAAAAACATCTTCAAAGTTGTAGCCATGTTCTGTTAATGAAATGATGCAAACCTTCAAACAATCCATTTTAATTATAGGTTGTGAGGCAACAAAACATGAAAAATGCAAAGGGGGGTGAATACTTTAGCAAGGCACTGTACATATGCAGGTTACTGTCCCAAACAAAAACAAAAAATACATCCTCACTAAATTGCGTATATGAACTTGATACCCATGTGCCTTCAATAGGAGGTACATAATAGATTTCACATCCGCAAAATATGCTCTCCCAATACAATTCTCCGATGTAGTAATGTTAGACGTAGGGGCCGTATAGACAAATATTTACAAAAAAAAATAAAAAGCATATAAAAAGTTAATTGGACCTAGCATAGAGTTGAATGCAAAGCAGCTGTAGACGCTCTCACATTGCATGCATGGAAATAAATGTATGTATTCACATGTGCACAGATAAACACACATCTTTATAGTCCAGCCATCCCTATTCTCAGGCAATGTTTGCTCCCCATGGTCATTATCACCAGCATGTACTAGGCACAATGGATACATACGAATACGGGTGTATTTACACCTTTACATACAGCAGTAATCTTTATTAACAATACATAGGTGCAGTTATGCATTTTAAAGCTATGCTTGCTTCCAGCTATCTCGCTTACCCATCTAAGGTCTTCTATGTTATTCCAGCACCTTGTATGGAGGTTGCAGAATCCATGATGCAGCAAGGTGTAGTTAGAGCTACAAATGGGATGCAGTTACATTGCTGGCAGTCAGGATCCCGGCGGACAGGATACAGACGCCGGAATCCCAGCTCACAGGGGCTATTCCCACTCATGGGTGTCCACGACACTCATAGTGGGAATAGAACCTGTGGCGAGCGCAGTGAGCTACTGAGCCCGCAGGGTGGCAAGCGCAGCAAGCCCACAAGGGGAATCTCTGTGCTCGCCCCGTTGCCGGCATACTGACGGACGGTATCCAGACAGTCTGTAAAACATACTGATCCCCTACAATCTGCTCCCCTGCAGCACAGCTTAGACTATTCTCTCTATATATAGGAGGGCAAAAAAAAATAAGAATTTACTCACCGGTAATTCTATTTCTCGTAGTCCGTAGTGGATGCTGGGAACTCCGTAAGGACCATGGGGAATAGCGGGCTCCGAAGGAGGATGGGCACTCTAGAAAGATTTCAGACTACCTGGTGTGCACTGGCTCCTCCCACTATGACCCTCCTCCAAGCTTCAGTTAGGATACTGTGCCCGGACGAGCGTACACAATAAGGAAGGATTTTGAATCCCGGGTAAGACTCATACCAGCCACACCAATCACACCGTACAACTCGTGATATGAAACCCAGTTAACAGTATGAAACAACTGAGCCTCTCAACAGATGGCTCAACAATAACCCGATTTAGTTAACCATAACTATGTACAAGTATTGCAGATAAACTGCACTTGGGATGGGCGCCCAGCATCCACTACGGACTACGAGAAATTACCGGTGAGTAAATTCTTATTTTCTCTGACGTCCTAGTGGATGCTGGGAACTCCGTAAGGACCATGGGGATTATACCAAAGCTCCCAAACGGGCGGGAGAGTGCGGATGACTCTGCAACACCGAATGAGAGAACTCCAGGTCCTCCTCAGCCAGGGTATCAAATTTATAGAATTTTGCAAACGTGTTTGCCCCTGACCAAGTAGCAGCTCGGCAAAGTTGTAAAGCCGAGACCACTCGGGCAGCCGCCCAAGATGAGCCCACCTTCCTTGTGGAATGGGCATTGACAGATTTTGGCTGTGGCAGGCCTGCCACAGAATGTGCAAGTTGAATTGTACTACAAATCCAACGAGCAATAGTCTGCTTAGAAGCAGGAGCACCCAGCTTGTTGGGTGCATATAGGATAAACAGCGAGTCAGATTTTCTGACTCCAGCCGTCCTGGAAACATATATTTTCAGGGCCCTGACCACGTCTAACAACTTGGAATCCTCCAAGTCCCTAGTGGCCGCAGGCACCACAATAGGCTGGTTCAAATGAAACGCTGACACCACCTTAGGGAGAAACTGGGGACGAGTCCTCAATTCTGCCCTATCCATATGGAAAATCAGATAAGGGCTTTTATAAGACAAAGCCGCCAATTCTGATACTCGCCTGGCAGAAGCCAAGGCCAATAACATGACCACCTTCCACGTGAGATATTTCAGATCCACGGTTTTTAGTGGTTCAAACCAATGCGATTTTAAGAAACTCACCACCACGTTGAGATCCCAAGGTGCCACAGGAGGCACATATGGGGGCTGAATATGCAGCACTCCCTTTACAAATGTCTGAACTTCAGGTACTGAAGCTAGTTCTTTCTGAAAGAAAATCGATAGAGCCGAGATCTGTACCTTAATGGAACCCAGTTTTAGGCCCATATTCACTCCTGCTTGCAGGAAATGCAGAAATCGACCTAGTTGAAATTCCTCAGTTGGGGCCTTTTCGGCCTCACACATTGCAACATATTTCCGCCACATGCGGTGATAATGATTTGCTGTAACCTCTTTCCTGGCTTTAATAAGCGTAGGAATGACTTCCTCCGGAATGCCCTTTTCTTTCAGGATCCGGCGTTCAACCGCCATGCCGTCAAACGCAGCCGCGGTAAGTCTTGGAACAGACAGGGCCCCTGCTGTAGCAGGTCTTGTCTTAGCGGCAGAGGCCACGGGTCCTCTGAGATCATCTCTTGAAGTTTCGGGTACCATGTTCTTCTTGGCCAATCCGGAACCACGAGAATTGTGTTTACTCCTCGCTTTCTTATTATTCTCAATACCTTTGGTATGAGAGGCAGCGGAGGGAACACATAAACTGACTGGTACACCCACGGTGTCACCAGAGCGTCCACAGCTATCGCTTGAGGGTCTCTTGACCTGGCGCAATACCTCTCTAGTTTTTTGTTTAGGCGGGACGCCATCATGTCCACCTGTGGACGATCCCACTGATGTACAATCAGTTGGAAGACTTCTGGATGAAGTCCCCACTCTCCCGGGTGGAGGTCGTGTCTGCTGAGGAAGTCTGCTTCCCAGTTGTCCACTCCCGGAATGAACACTGCTGACAGTGCTAGTACATGATTTTCCGCCCATCGGAGAATTCTTGTGGCTTCTGTCATTGCCATCCTGCTTCTTGTGCCGCCCTGTCGATTCACATGGGCGACTGCCGTGATGTTGTCTGACTGGATCAGCACCGGCTGGTGTAGGAGCAGGGATTTTGCTTGACTTAGGGCATTGTAGATGGCCCTTAGTTCCAAAATATTTATGTGAAGGGAAGTCTCCTGACTTGTCCATAGTCCTTGGAAGTTTCTTCCCTTTGTGACTGCCCCCCAGCCTCGCAGGCTGGCATCCGTGGTTACCAGGACCCAGTCCTGAATGCCGAATCTGCGACCCTCCAGAAGATGAGCACTCTGCAGCCACCACAGAAGAGACACCCTGGTTCTTGCAGACAGGGTTATCAAGCGATGCATCTGAAGATGCGATCCGGACCACTTGTCCAACAGGTCCCACTGAAAGATTCTGGCATGGAACCTGCCGAAGGGAATTGCTTCGTAAGAAGCTACCATCTTTCCCAAGACCCGCGTGCAGTGATGCACCGATACCTGTTTTGGTTTCAGGAGGTCTCTGACTAGAGAAGACAACTCCCTGGCTTTCTCCTCCGGGAGAAACACTTTTTTCTGGACTGTGTCCAGAATCATCCCCAGGAACAGTAGACGTGTCGTCGGGACCAGCTGTGACTTTGGGATATTCAGAATCCAGCCGTGCTGGTTCAGCACTTCCTGAGATAGTGCTACTCCCACCAACAACTGTTCTTTGGACCGTGCCTTTATTAGGAGATCGTCCAAGTACGGGATAATTAAAACTCCCTTTCTTCGAAAGAGTATCATCATTTCCGCCATAACCTTGGTAAATACCCTTGGTGCCGTGGAGAGTCCAAACGGCAGCGTCTGGAATTGGTAATGGCAATCCTGTACCACAAATCTGAGGTACTCCTGGTGAGGATGGTAAATGGGGACATGCAGGTAAGCATCCTTGATGTCCAGGGAAACCATGTAATCCCCCTCGTCCAGGCTTGCAATAACCGCCCTGAGCGATTCCATCTTGAACTTGAATTTTTTTATGTACATGTTCAAAGATTTCAAATTTAAAATGGGTCTCACCGAACCGTCCGGCTTCGGTACCACAAATAGTGTGGAATAGTAACCCCGGCCTTGTTGAAGTAGGGGTACCTTGATTATCACCTGCTGGGAATACAGCTTGTGAATTGCCGCTAGCACCGCCTCCCTGTCTGAGGGAGCAATCTGCAAGGCAGATTTTAGGAACCGGTGGGGTGGAGCCGCCTCGAATTCCAGCATGTATCCCTGAGATACTACTTGAAGGATCCAGGGATCCACCTGTGAGCGAGCCCACTGATCGCTGAAATTTCTGAGGCGGGCCCCCACCGTACCTGGCTCCACCTGTGGAGCCCCACCGTCATGCGGCGGACTTGGAAGAGGAAGCGGGGGAGGACTTTTGTCCTGGGAACCTGCTGTCTGTTGCAGCCTTTTTCCCCTACCTCTGCCTCTAGACAGAAAAGACCCTCCTTTTCCACGCTTGCTTTTCTGGGTCCGAAAGGACTGAACCTGATAAAATGGCGCCTTCTTAGGCTGTGAGGGAACATGGGGTAAAAATGCTGACTTCCCAGACGTTGCTGTGGAAACTAGGTCGGAGAGACCATCCCCAAATAATTCCTCCCCTTTATAAGGCAAAACTTCCATGTGCCTCTTGGAATCTGCATCTCCCGTCCACTGACGAGTCCATAAGCATCTCCTAGTAGAGATAGACAATGCACTTACTTTAGATGCCAGCCGGCAAATTTCCCTCTGTGCATCTCTCATATATAAGACTGAATCTTTTATATGGTCAATCGTTAGCAGAATAGTGTCTCTGTCTGGTGTGTCAATATTTTCTGACAGTTTTTCTGACCATGCAGCGGCAGCACTGCACATCCAAGCTGACGCAATAGCTGGTCTAAGTATAATGCCTGAGTGTGTGTATACAGACTTCAGGATTGCCTCCTGCTTTCTATCAGCAGGCTCCTTAAGGGCGGCCGTATCCTGAGAGGGTAGTGCCACCTTTTTTGACAAACGTGTGAGCGCTTTATCCACCCTAGGTGGTGTTTCCCAACGTGACCTATCCTCTGGCGGGAAAGGGAACGCCATTAGTACCTTCTTAGGAATTACAAATTTTTTATCAGGGAAAAGCCACGCTTCTTCACACACTTCATTTAGTTCATCTGATGGGGGAAAAACTACGGGTAGTTTTTTCTCCCCAAACATAATACCCTTTTTTGTGGTACCTGGATGTAAATCAGAAATGTTTAACACCTCTTTCATTGCCTCAATCATGCAGTGAATGGCCCTGACAGGCATTAGGTTTGACTCATCGTCGTCGACACTGTTATCAGTATCCGTGTCGACATCCGGGTCTGCAAACTGAGGTAGCGGGCGTTTTAGAGCCCCTGACGACCCCTGAGGCACGAGCTGAGATCCTGGCTGTCCCACATTTGGCATGTCGTCAAATTTCTTATGTAAAGAATCTATACGTGCACTCATTTCTTTCCATAAGTTCATCCACTCGGGTGTCTGCCCCGCAGGGGGTGACGTCCCTTCAAAATGCATCTGCTCCGCCTCCACCTCATTAAACATGTCGACACAGCCGTACCGACACACCCCACACACACAGGGAATGCTCAACAGAGGACAGGACCCACAAAAAGCCCTTTGGGGGGACAGAGTGAGAGTATGCCAGCACACACCAGAGCGCTATATAATGCAGGGACTAACTGAGTTATGTCCCTAATAGCTGCTTTTCATATAATATATGTATATATACTGCCAAATTTAATGCCCCCCCCCTCTCTTTTCCCTCTTACTGTTACTGTATATTGCAGGGAAGAGCCAGGGAGCTTCCTTCCAGCCGAGCTGTGAGGGAAAAATGGCGCCAGTGTGCTGAGGAGATAGGCTCCGCCCCTTTTTCGCGGCCTATTCTCCCGCTTTTTATGGAATTCTGGCAGGGGTATTTACCTCATATATAGCCTCTGGGGCTATATATTGAGGTATTTTAGCCAGCCAAGGTGTTATTATTGCTGCCTCAGGGCGCCCCCCCCCCCAGCGCCCTGCACCCTCAGTGACCGGAGTGTGAAGTGTGAGAGGAGCAATGGCGCACAGCTGCAGTGCTGTGCGCTACCTTGGTGAAGACAGAGTCTTCATGCCACCGATTTTCCGGACCATCTTCTTGCTTCTGGCTCTGTAAGGGGGACGGCGGCGCGGCTCCGGGACCGAACACCAAGGACTGGGCCTGCGGTCGATCCCTCTGGAGCTAATGGTGTCCAGTAGCCTAAGAAGCCCAATCCGGCTGCAAGCAGGCGAGTTCGCTTCTTCTCCCCTTAGTCCCTCGCTGCAGTGAGCCTGTTGCCAGCAGGTCTCACTGAAAATAATAAACCTAAGTCTATTCTTTCTAAGAGCTCAGGAGAGCCCCTAGTGTGCATCCAACCTCGGCCGGGCACGAATTCTAACTGAGGCTTGGAGGAGGGTCATAGTGGGAGGAGCCAGTGCACACCAGGTAGTCTGAAATCTTTCTAGAGTGCCCAGCCTCCTTCGGAGCCCGCTATTCCCCATGGTCCTTACGGAGTTCCCAGCATCCACTAGGACGTCAGAGAAATAAGAATTTACTTACCGATAATTCTATTTCTCGTAGTCCGTAGTGGATGCTGGGAACTCCGTAAGGACCATGGGGAATAGCGGCTCCGCAGGAGACTGGGCACAAAAGTAAAGCTTTAGGACTACCTGGTGTGCACTGGCTCCTCCCCCTATGACCCTCCTCCAAGCCTCAGTTAGGATACTGTGCCCGGACGAGCGTACACAATAAGGAAGGATTTTGAATCCCGGGTAAGACTCATACCAGCCACACCAATCACACCGTACAACCTGTGATCTGAACCCAGTTAACAGCATGATAACAGCGGAGCCTCTGAAAAGATGGCTCACAACAACAAAAACCCGATTTTTGTAACAGCAACTATGTACAAGTATTGCAGACAATCCGCACTTGGGATGGGCGCCCAGCATCCACTACGGACTACGAGAAATAGAATTATCGGTAAGTAAATTCTTATTTTCTCTGACGTCCTAGTGGATGCTGGGAACTCCGTAAGGACCATGGGGATTATACCAAAGCTCCCAAACGGGCGGGAGAGTGCGGATGACTCTGCAGCACCGAATGAGAGAACTCCAGGTCCTCCTCAGCCAGGGTATCAAATTTTTAGAATTTAGCAAACGTGTTTGCCCCTGACCAAGTAGCTGCTCGGCAAAGTTGTAAAGCCGAGACCCCTCGGGCAGCCGCCCAAGATGAGCCCACCTTCCTTGTGGAATGGGCTTTTACAGATTTAGGCTGTGGCAGGCCTGCCACAGAATGTGCAAGCTGAATTGTACTACAAATCCAACAAGCAATAGTCTGCTTAGAAGCAGGAGCACCCAGCTTGTTGGGTGCATACAGGATAAACAGCGAGTCAGATTTTCTGACTCCAGCCGTCCTGGAAACATATTTTCAGGGCCCTGACTACATCCAGCAACTTGGGAGTCCTCCAAGTCCCTAGTAGCCGCAGGTACCACAATAGGCTGGTTCAGGTGAAACGCTGAAACAACCTTAGGGAGAAATTGAGGACGAGTCCTCAATTCTGCCCTGTCCGTATGAAAAATTAGGTAAGGGCTTTTATAGGATAAAGCCGCCAATTCTGACACACGCCTGGCCGAAGCCAGGGCCAACAGCATTACCACTTTCCATGTGAGATATTTTAAGTTCACAGTGGTGAGTGGTTCAAACCAATGTGATTTTAGGAACCCCAAAACTACATTGAGATCCCAAGGTGCCACTGGAGGCACAAAAGGAGGCTGTATATGCAGTACCCCCTTGACAAACGTCTGAACTTCAGGAACTGAAGCCAGTTCTTTCTGGAAGAAAATCGACAGGGCCGAAATTTGAACCTTAATGGACCCTAATTTTAGGCCCATAGACAGTCCTGTTTGCAGGAAATGCAGGAAACGACCCAGTTAAAATTCCTCTGTAGGGGCCTTCCTGGCCTCGCACCACGCAACATATTTACGCCAAATACGGTGATAATGTTGTGCGGTTACATCCTTCCTGGCTTTGATCAGGGTAGGGATGACTTCATCCGGAATGCCTTTTTCCTTCAGGATCCGGCGTTCAACCGCCATGCCGTCAAACGCAGCCGCGGTAAGTCTTGGAACAGACAGGGTCCCTGCTGGAGCAGGTCTCTTCTTAGAGGTAGAGGCCACGGGTCCTCTGTGAGCATCTCTTGAAGTTCCGGGTACCAAGTCCTTCTTGGCCAATCCGGAGCCACGAGTATAGTTCTTACTCCTCTCCGTCTTATAATTCTCAGTACCTTGGGTATGAGAGGCAGAGGAGGGAACACATACACTGACTGGTACACCCATGGTGTTACCAGAGCGTCCACAGCTATTGCCTGAGGGTCCCTTGACCTGGCGCAATACCTGTCTAGTTTTTTGTTGAGGCGGGACGCCATCATGTCCACCTTTGGTTTTTCCCAACGGTTCACAATCATGTGGAAGACTTCTGGATGAAATCCCCACTCTCCCGGGTGGAGGTCGTGCCTGCTGAGGAAGTCTGCTTCCCAGTTGTCCACTCCCGGAATGAACACTGCTGACAGTGCTATCACATGATTTTCCGCCCAGCGAAGAATCCTTGCAGCTTCTGCCATTGCCCTCCTGCTTCTTGTGCCGCCCTGTCTGTTTACGTGGGCGACTGCCGTGATGTTGTCTGACTGGATCAGCACCGGCTGACCTTGAAGCAGAGGTCTTGCTAGGCTTAGAGCATTGTAGATGGCCCTTAGCTCCAGGATATTTATGTGAAGTGATGTCTCCAGGCTTGACCACAAGCCCTGGAAATTTCTTCCCTGTGTGACTGCTCCCCAGCCTCTCAGGCTGGCATCCGTGGTCACCAGGACCCAGTCCTGAATGCCGAATCTGCGGCCCTCTAGAAGATGAGCACTCTGCAACCACCACAGGAGAGACACCCTTGTCTTTGGTGACAAGATTATCCACTGATGCATCTGAAGATGCGACCCGGACCATTTGTCTAGCAGATCCCACTGGAAGGTTCTTGCGTGGAATCTGCCGAATGGGATTGCTTCGTAGGAAGCCACCATTTTTCCCAGGACCCTTGTGCATTGATGCACTGAGACTTGGCCTGGTTTTAGGAGATTTCTGACTAGCTCGGATAACTCCCTGGCTTTCTCCTCCGGGAGAAAAACCTTTTTCTGGACTGTGTCCAGGATCATCCCTAGGAATAGAAGGCGTGTCGTCGGGATCAGCTGCGATTTTGGAATATTGAGAATCCAACCGTGCTGCCGCAACACTATCTGAGATAGTGCTACCCCGACTTCCAACTGTTCCCTGGATCTTGCCCTTATCAGGAGATCTTTCAAGTAAGGGATAACTAAAACTCCCTTCCTTCGAAGGAGTATCATCATTTCGGCCATTACCTTGGTAAAGACCCGGGGTGCCGTGGACAAGCCAAACGGCAGCGTCTGAAACTGATAGTGACAATTCTGTACCACAAACCTGAGGTACCCTTGGTGAGAAGGGTAAATTGGGACATGTAGGTAAGCATCTTTGATGTCCAGAGACACCATATAATCCCCTTCTTCCAGGTTTGCAATCACTGCTCTGAGTGACTCCATCTTGAATTTGAACCTCTGTATGTAAGTGTTCAAGGATTTTAGATTTAAAATTGGTCTCACCGAGCCGTCCGGCTTCGGTACCACAAACAGTGTGGAATAATACCCCTTTCCCTGTTGCAGGAGGGGTACCTTGATTATCACCTGCTGGGAATACAGCTTGTGAATGGCTTGCAATACTGCCTCCCTGTCTGAGGGAGACGTCGGTAAAGCAGACTTTAGGAAACGGCGAGGGGGAGACGTCTCGAATTCCAATTTGTACCCCTGAGATACCACCTGAAGGATCCAGGGGTCCACTTGCGAGTGGGCCCACTGCGCGCTGAACTTCTTGAGACGGGCCCCCACCGTGCCTGAGTCCGCTTGTAAAGCCCCAGCGTCATGCTGAGGACTTTGCGGAGGCGGGAGAGGGCTTCTGTTCCTGGGAACTGGCTGTGTGCTGCAGCCTTTTTCCTCTCCCTCTGCCACGGGGCAGAAATGAGGAGCCTTTTGCCCGCTTGCCCTTATGGGGCCGAAGGACTGCGCCTGATAATACGGCGTCTTCTTATGTTGAGAGGCTACCTGGGGTAAAAATGTGGATTTTCCAGCAGTTGCCGTGGCTACCAGGTCTGATAGACCTACCCCAAATAACTCCTCCCCATTATAAGGCAATACTTCCATGTGCCTTTTGGAATCCGCATCACCTGACCACTGCTGCGTCCATAACCCTCTTCTTGCAGAAACGGACAGCGCGCTAACTCTTGATGCCAGTCGGCAAATATCCCTCTGCGCATCACGCATATATAAAAATGCATCTTTTAAATGCTCTATAGTCAGTAATATACTGTCCCTATCTAGGGTATCAATATTTTCAGTCAGGGAATCCGACCACGCCACCCCAGCACTGCACATCCAGGCTGAGGCGATTGCCGGTCGCAGTATAACACCCGTGTGAGTGTATATACATTTTAGGATATTCTCCTGCTTTCTGTTGGCAGGTTCCTTTAGGGCGGCCGTATCAGGAGAGGGTAGTGCCACCTGTTTAGACAAGCGTGTGAGCGCTTTATCCACCCTAGGGGGTGTTTCTCACACACTTCATTTAATTCCTCGGATACAGGAAAAACTACAGGCAGTTTTTTCTCACCAAACATAATACCCTTTTTAGTGGTACTTGTATTATCAGAAATATGCAAAACATTTTTCATTGCCTCAATCATGTAACGTGTGGCCCTACTGGAAGTCACATTTGTCTCATCATCGTCGACACTGGAGTCAGTATCCGTGTCTGTGTCTGCCATCTGAGGTAACGGGCGTTTTAGAGCCCCTGATGGCGTTTGAGACCCCTGGACAGGCACAAGCTGAGTAGCCGGCTGTCTCATATCGTCAACTGTCTTTCGTAAAGAGCTGACATTGTCACGCAATTCCTTCCATAAGCTCATCCACTCAGGTGTCGACTCCCTAGGGGGTGACAACTCTATTATAGGCAATTGCTCCGCCTCCATCTCATTTTCCTCCTCAAACATGTCGACACAATCGTACCGACACACCGCACACACACAGGGAATGCTCTGATAGAGGACAGGACCCCACTAGCCCTTTGGGGAGACAGAGGGAGAGTATGCCAGCACACACCAGAGCGCTATATATAGACAGGAATACCACTATATAACGTGCTTTTCCCTTTATAGCTGCTGTTATTATCAAAACTGCGCCAAATTAGTGCCCCCCCTCTCTTTTTTACCCTTTTCTGTAGTGCAGGGCTGCAGGGGAGAGTCAGGGAGACGTCCTTCCAGCGGAGCTGTGATGGAAAATGGCGCCCGTGTGCTGAGGAGATAGGCTCCGCCCCCTTCTCGGCGGCCTTTTCTCCCGCTTTTTGGTGAATTTTGGCAGGGGTTAAAATACATCCATATAGCCCTGGGGGTTATATGTGGTGTATTTTCGCCAGCCAAGGTGTTTTACATTGGGCTCAGGGCGCCCCCCCCTAGCGCCCTGCACCCTCAGTGACCGGAGTGTGAAGTGTGCCTGAGGAGCAATGGCGCACAGCTGCAGTGCTGTGCGCTACCTTGTTGAAGACTGATGCCTTCTGCCGCCGATTTTTCCGGACCTCTTCTTGCTTCTGGCTCTGTAAGGGGGCCGGCGGCGCGGCTCTGGGACCGGACTCCGAGGCTGGGCCTGTGTTCGGTCCCTCTGGAGCTAATGGTGTCCAGTAGCCTAAGAAGCCCAAGCTGGCTGCAAGCAGGTTCGCTTCTTCTCCCCTTAGTCCCTCGATGCAGTGAGCCTGTTGCCAGCAGGTCTCACTGAAAATAAAAAACCTAAAACTAAACTTTCACTAAGAAGCTCAGGAGAGCCCCTAGTGTGCACCCTTCTCGGCCGGGCACAAAAATCTAACTGAGGCTTGGAGGAGGGTCATAGGGGGAGGAGCCAGTGCACACCAGGTAGTCCTAAAGCTTTACTTTTGTGCCCAGTCTCCTGCGGAGCCGCTATTCCCCATGGTCCTTACGGAGTTCCTAGCATCCACTAGGACGTCAGAGAAATGTTAGTGCACACTGCACTGTACCCTGCTTCTGTACAGCAAGGTGCAGGAATTACACTGTAGCTGGGCCTGCAGACAGACACTGGTATTTAAAAACAACACTGGGAGCACTTGAAGGCAAGTACTACTATTCCAATATACACTTCCCCTGGGAAGTATATTAAGGGTTTCTGGAGAAAACCTTTAAGAAATAAGAATGAGGTTTTCCTTGCACACAGTATAGAATTCTCTAAATGAACAGAACTGCACTCCACTCTCCCATTTAAAAGTTGCCCCAGTGATGTCAATGCCCTTTCCCTGAGAATATCCAGTACACGGGGCAGAGACAATTACAGTTGATTAGCCTGTCTGACTTAGACCTTCCATCCGAGTCATCCATCTGTCTGCCCCTGCACTTTAGATTGTAAGCTCTCATGCGCTTTTTCTTCCCTCGCTTAAACAGTCTACTCCGCATTGCCTTTGGGTTGAGCCGGAGATGCTGCTGTGGGTATGACAGCTACATATCAAGAAATGGTTACTTTGCATGCATCCCATGTTATGCAATGATTCTTACTGCAAGTCTCGTGCATTTCTTTCTGGGGTTTTTTGCATTCAATTTGTTTTTGGATTATGTAAAGATCTACTGGCCCATTGCAGTGTCATGTAAATGCAGATATTTATTTACAGTTTCTTATATAGCGCCGCAAATTACGATGCACTTTACAACTGGAAACCGTGATAACATAAGAACAAAACAATTGCAAACAGAGACTGGGTAATAACAGACACAGAGGTAGGAAGGCCCTGCTCACAAGCTTACATTCTATAGGGAGGAAGGCATTGAGACACAAGGACAGGTGCTATCTATTGCACAATGGCCCACCAGATTGTAAAGGTTCTTGGTGGACTGTATAATATGGTCACATAAACAGTGACTGGGTAATAACAGACACAGAGGTAGGAAGGCCTTGCTCACAAGCTTACATTCTATAGGGAGGAAGGCATTGAGACACAAGGACAGGTGCTATCTATTGCATAATGGCCCACCAGATTGTAAAGGTTCTTGGTGGACTGTATAATATGGTCACATAGCAATGTTGGCCTGGGGGGTGGTCTTCAGTATACTGCCGGCCGGGATCCCGGCGACCAGCATACCGGCTCCGGGATCCCGGCCGCCGGCATGCCGACACATTCTCCCGGCCGCTCATACTACACCCAGCCTGGGGCCAGGAGGATGGGAAAGTGACGTACAGATGGAGCCGCACTCACTTGAGGCGGCTCCATCGCAAACGAGCACTCCTGGCGTGACTAGGCTATGCGTCCGCCTAGTCACACCGGGAGTGCACAGAGACGCTCCCATTCAGAGCGTCTGTCCGGGCGCGCGGACAGAGACCCTCTCCATTCATGTGAATGGAGCGTGTCTCTGTTGCAGGCGTGCGCCCAGGAACGCTCTCTGAGATAGGCGCGCCGCCCGACGGAGAGCCACGACCAGCGTGGCTCCATCTGTACGAGAAAATGTGAGGCTATGAGTGTACTCTACAGTAGGAATGTAATTAGATGGTATAATGATGATAACTTTGTAAGTGAGTATAGTGCTGGACAGTCAGTCACAGCTGTTGTGGAGAAAACACCCTCTATAAAAACAAAACTGCTATTTATCTTAAACATAACATATTGGGGGATATTCCGTTGTTTGAAACGTCAGGTGGGAGTCTGTTTTTTACTGTCTATTAGATAGGAAAAAACAGACACCCAACTGACTTTTCATACAATTGAATATCCCCAATGAATGTCGTTTTGGAAAGCGTTTAATGTCTACACAGTGGCAGCGTTTAATGAAGAACTCTACGTTCTCCATTAAAATTCCAATGATCAGTAACAATTTATGTTCAGGTAATGTTATTAAAAAAATAATTTTGCTATTGTAATGCGCTGTGTGCCTCAGTGATATCTCTAGCTCACGGGTATTCAACATGCAGTCCTCCAGCATCTGTGGAACTACACATTCCAACATGCCCAGTTTTAGCATGCCCCAACAGCAAAACTGAAGGGCATGCTGGGATGTGACGTTACACAGCAGCTGGAGGGACGCATGCTGAATGTACCTGCACTAGTTCCTAGTGAATGGATGGGCTGCATTCTAATAAATATGGCTTCAGGCCACAAACTGGCTGCCACTGTGTGTAGACAATATGTACAATAAGCATGTACTGTAACATTAGCTCACCTGAAAGGGTTTCTTGTAGATTTCTTCCATTGCAAGACGTCCGTATTCTGTAAAAAGCTGGAAAATCAGAAATATAACAGTAATTTAGAGAATCCAAATGTACAACATTTCCCGAAGGGATAGAGGAAATTAGTTACATCCGCATTACCCTCTCATTTAATATTTACAATATATCACAATCTTACATGAAAAGTGTGTTAAATTAATGTGGCACATTTTGCTCACAATGAATTCATCATCATTCATCTCTAATAATGGCAACTACAAAGGCTGGAAAGCATGCAAAAGGTTTTGTGAGAGGGTGTCTGGTAAAGTCTGGGAGGGCAGTACTATCTGTCACAGGATGCTGCCCTGTGTGCTCTGAGCAAGGGGGTGACTATGCCAGAATTCACCTGAGGACAGATTTCCTTTATAATAAGAATTTACTCACCGGTAATTCTATTTCTCTGAGTCCGTAGTGGATGCTGGGACTCCGTAAGGACCATGGGGAATAGTGGCTCCACAGGAGACTGGGCACAACTAAAAGAAAGCTTTAGACTACTGGTGTGCACTGGCTCCTCCCACTATGACCCTCCTCCAGACTTCAGTTAGGATACTGTGCCCGGAAGAGCTGACACAATAAGGAAGGATTTTGAATCCCGGGTAAGACTCATACCAGCCACACCAATCACACCGTATAACTCGTAATACAATACCCAGTTAACAGTATGAGAACAACTGAGCCTCTCAACAGATGGCTCAACAATAACCCTTTAGTTAAACAATAACTATATACAAGTATTGCAGACAATCCGCACTTGGGATGGGCGCCCAGCATCCACTACGGACTACGAGAAATAGAATTACCGGTGAGTAAATTCTTATTTTCTCTGACATCCTAAGTGGATGCTGGGACTCCGTAAGGACCATGGGGATTATACCAAAGCTCCCAAACGGGCGGGAGAGTGCGGATGACTCTGCAGCACCGAATGGGCAAACTCAAGGTCCTCCTCAGCCAGGGTGTCAAACTTGTAGAATTTAGCAAAAGTGTTTGACCCCGACCAAGTAGCTGCTCGGCAAAGTTGTAGAGCCGAGACCCCTCGGGCAGCCGCCCAAGAAGAGCCCACCTTCCTCGTGGAATGGGCTTTCACTGATTTAGGATGCGGCAGTCCAGCCGCAGAATGTGCAAGCTGAATCGTACTACAGATCCAGCGAGCAATAGTCTGCTTTGAAGCAGGTGCACCCAACTTGTTGGGCGCATACAGGATAAATAGCGAGTCAGTCTTTCTGACTCCAGCTGTCCTGGAAACATAGATTTTCAGGGCCCTGACTACGTCCAACAACTTGGAAGCCTCCAAGTCTTTAGTAGCCGCAGGCACCACGATAGGTTGGTTCAGGTGAAAAGCTGATACCACCTTTGGGAGAAATTGGGGACGCGTCCTCAATTTTGCCCTATCCATATGGAAAATAAGAATTTACTCACCGGTAATTCTATTTCTCGTAGTCCGTAGTGGATGCTGGGAACTCCGTAAGGACCATGGGGAATAGCGGGCTCCGAAGGAGGCTGGGCACTCTAGAAAGATCTTAGACTACCTGGTGTGCACTGGCTCCTCCCACTATGACCCTCCTCCAAGCCTCAGTTAGGTACTGTGCCCGGACGAGCGTACACAATAAGGAAGGATTTTGAATCCCGGGTAAGACTCATACCAGCCACACCAATCACACCGTACAACTCGTGATATGAAACACAGTTAACAGTATGAAACAATAGAGCCTCTCAACAGATGGCTCAACAATAACCCGATTTAGTTAACAACAACTATGTACAAGTAATGCAGATAAACCGCACTTGGGATGGGCGCCCAGCATCCACTACGGACTACGAGAAATAGAATTACCGGTGAGTAAATTCTTATTTTCTCTAACGTCCTAGTGGATGCTGGGAACTCCGTAAGGACCATGGGGATTATACCAAAGCTCCCAAACGGGCGGGAGAGTGCGGATGACTCTGCAGCACCGAATGAGAGAACTCCAGGTCCTCCTCAGCCAGGGTATCCAATTTGTAGAATTTTGCAAACGTGTTTGCCCCTGACCAAGTAGCTGCTCGGCAAAGTTGTAAAGCCGAGACCCCTCGGGCAGCCGCCCAAGATGAGCCCACCTTCCTTGTGGAATGGGCATTGACAGATTTTGGCTGTGGCAGGCCTGCCACAGTATGTGCAAGCTGAATTGTACTACAAATCCAACGAGCAATAGTCTGCTTAGGAGCAGGAGCACCCAGCTTGTTGGGTGCATATAGGATAAACAGCGAGTCAGATTTTCTGACTCCAGCCGTCCTGGAAACATATATTTTCAGGGCCCTGACAACGTCTAGCAACTTGGAGTCCTCCAAATCCTTAGTAGCCGCAGGCACCAAATAGGCTGGTTCAGGTGAAACGCTGACACCACCTTAGGGAGAAACTGGGGACGAGTCCTCAATTCTGCCCTATCCATATGGAAAATCAAATAAGGGCTTTTACAAGACAAAGCCGCCAATTCTGATACTCGCCTGGCAGAAGCCAAGGCCAATAACATAACCACCTTCCATGTGAGATATTTCAGATCCACGGTTTTTAGTGGTTCAAACCAATGTGATTTTAAGAAAACTCAACACCACGTTGAGATCCCAAGGTGCCACAGGAGGCACAAACGGGGGCTGACTATGCAGCACTCCTTTTATAAATGTCTGAACTTCAGGTACTGAAGCGAGTTCTTTTTTGAAAGAAAATCGACAGAGCCGAGATCTGTACCTTAATGGAACCCAATTTAAGGCCCATAGTCACTCCTGCTTGCAGGAAATGCAGAAATCGACCTAGTTGAAATTCCTCTGTTGGGGCCCTTTCGGCCTCATACCATGCAACATATTTTCGCCATATGCGGTGATAATGAGTTGCTGTAACCTCTTTCCTGGCTTTAGTAAGCGTAGGAATTACTTCCTCCGGAATGCCCTTTTCCTTCAGGATCCGGCGTTCAACCGCCATGCCGTCAAACGCAGCCGCGGTAAGTCTTGGAACAGACAGGGCCCCTGCTGCCGCAGGTCCTGACTGAGTGGCAGAGGCCATGGGTCCTCTGATATAAATTCTTGAAGTTCTGGGTACCAAGCTCTTCTTGGCCATCCACGAGTATCGTTCTTACTCCTCGCCTTCTTATTATTCTCAGTACCTTCGGTATGAGAGGCAGAGGGGAGAACACCTAAACCGACTGGTACACCCACGGTGTTACCAGAGCGTCCATAGCTATCGCCTGAGGGTCCCTTGACCTGGAGCAATATCTTTTATAGCTTTTTGTTAAGGCGGACGCCATCATGTCCACCTGTGGCCTTTCCCAATGGTGTACAATCCTATTGGAAGACTTCTGGAGGAAGTCCCCATTCTCCCGGGTGGGGGTCGTGTCTGTTGAGAAGATCTGCTTCCCAGTTGTCCACTCCGGGAATGAACACTGCTGACAGTGCTAACACATGATTTTCCGCCTATCGGAGAATCCTTGTGGCTTCTGCCATCGCCATCCTGCTTTTTGTGCCGCCCTGTTGATTACATGGGCGACTGCCGTGATGTTGTCTGATTGGATCAGTACCGGCTGGTTTTGAAGCAGAGGCCTTGCTGGCCTCAGGGCATTTTAAATGGCCCTCAGATCCAGAATATTTATGTGTAGGGAAATAACCTGACTTGACCAAAGTCCCTGGAAGTTTCTTCCCTATGTGACTGCCCCCCAGCCTCAAAGGCTGAAATCCATGGTCACTAGGACCTAGTCCTGTATGCCGAACCTGCGGCCCTCTTGAAGATGGGCACTCTGCAGCCACCACAGTAGAGATACCCTGGTCCTTGAAGACAGGGTTATCAGCCTATGCATCGGAAGATGCGATCCGGACCACTTGTCCAACAGGTCCCTCTGAAAAGTTCTTGTATGGAACCTGCCTAATGGGATTGCTTCGTAAGAAGCTACCATTTTTCCCAGGACTCGCGTGCAATGATGCACCGCTACCTATTTTGGTTTCAGGAGGTCTCTGACTAGAGATGACAACTCCTTGGCTTTCTCCTCCGGGAGAAACACTATTTCTGGTTTATGCCCAGAACCATCTCCAGGAACAGTAGACGTGTCATAGGAACCAGTTGTGACTTTGGACTGTTTAGAATCCACCTATGCTGTTGTAGCACTTTCCAAAATAGTGCTACCCCGACTACCAATTGCTCCTTGGACCTCGCCCTTATAACGAGATTGTCCAAATACGGGATAATTACAACTCCCTTTTTTTTGAAGGAGTATCATCATTTCGGCCATTACCTTGATAAAACACCCTCGGTGCCATGTACAGTCCAAACGGCAGTGTCTGGACTTGGTAATGGTAATCCTGTACCACAAATCTGAGGTACTCCTGGCGAGGATGGTAAATGGGGACATGCAGGTAAGCATCCTTGATGTCCCGGGATACCATGTAATCCCCCTCGTCCAGGCTTGCAATAACCGCCCTGAGCGATTCCATCTTGAACTTGAATTTTTTTATGTTCAAGGATTTTAATATAAAATGGGTCACACCGAACCATGCGGTTTTGGTACCCCAACCCGTGTGGAATAGTAACCCCGTCCTTGTTGAAGTAGGGGCACCTTGAGTATTACCTGCTGGGAATACCGCTTATTAATTGCCTCTAGCACAGCCTCCCTGCCTGAGGGAGTTGTCAGCAAGGCATATTTTAGGAAACGGCTGGGGGGAGACATCTCTAATTCCAGCTTGTACCCCTGAAATACTACTTGGAAGAAACAGGGATCCACCTGTGAGCGAGCCCACTAATTGCTGAAATTTTTGAGGCGGCCCCCCACCGTACCTGGCTACACCTGTGGAGCACCCGCGTCATGGTGTGTACTCACAGGAGGCGGGGGAAGAATCTTGATTCTGGGAACAGGCTGACTGGTGCAGCTTTTTCCCTCTACCCTTGTCTCTGTACAGAAAGGAAGCGCCATTTGACCCGCTTGCTTTTCTGAAGCCGAAAGGACTGTACCTTTTTCTGTGAGGAAACCTGAGGTAAAATTATTTCTTCCCAGCAGTTGCTGTGGATACGAGGTCCCAGAGACCATCCCCAAATAATTCCTCACCCTTATAAGGCTCTCTATGCGCTTTTTAAGTCAGCATCACCTGTCCAGTGACAGGTCTCTAATACCCTCCTGACAGAATGGACATTACATTTATTTTGGATGCCAGCCGGCAAAATATCCCTCTGTGCATCCCCCATATATAAGACAACGTCTTTAATATGTTTTTTATGTTTGCCAACTATTATCTCTGTTTGACAGGGTCACCAACCACGCTGCAGCAGCACTATCTGCAGGTCTCAGTCTAGTACCTGAGTGTGTAAATACAGACTTCAGGATAGCCTCCTGTTTTTTATCAACAGGTACCTATTAAAGTGGCCGTATCCTAAGACGGCAGTGCCACCTTTTTTGACAAACGTGTGAGCGCCTTATCCACCCTAGGGGATATCTCCCAGCGTAACTTATCCTCCTGGCGGGAAAGGGTACGCCATCAGTAACTTTTTATAAATTACCAGTTTCTTAACGGGGGAACCCACGGTTTTCACACACTTCATTTATTCATCTGATGGGGGAACAAAACACTGCCTGTTTTTTCTCCCCAAACCTAAAACCCATTTATAGAGGTTAAAGTCAGAAATGTATAACACATTTTTTATTGCCGGGATCAAGTCACGGATTGGATTGTGTATATGTCTCCACCTTGTCGACACTGGAGTCAGACTCCGTGTCGACATCTGTGTCTGCCATCTGAGAGAGCGGGCGTTTTTGAGCCCCTGATGGCCTTTGAGACGCCTGGGCAGGCGCGGGCTGCGAAGCCGGCTGTCCCACAGCTGTTACGTCATCCACCCTTTTATGTAAGGAGTTGACACTGTCGGTTAATACCTTTTACCTCTCTATCCACTCTGGTGTCGGCCCCACAGGGGGCGACATCACATATATCGGCCTCTGTTCCGTCACCATATAAGCCTCCTCATTCAACATGTCGACACAGCCGTACCGACACACCGCAGACACACAGGGAATGCTCTAAACGAGGACAGGACCCACAAAAGCCCTTTGGGGGGACAGAGTGAGAGTATGCCAGCACACACCAGAGCGCTATATACTGCAGGGACTAACTGAGTTATGTCCCCTATAGCTTTATATCTATATATATATAATGTATACTGCGCCTAAATTTAGTGCCCCCTCTCTCTTTTTTTAACCCTTGTAGACTGCAGGGGAGAGCCAGGGAGCTTCCCTCCAACGGAGCTGTGAGGGAAAATGGCGCCAGTGTGCTGAGGAGATAGGCTCCGCCCCTTTTTCGCGGCCTATTCTCCCGTTTTTTATGGACTTCTGGCAGGGGTATTTACCTCATATATAGCCCCTGGGGCTATATATTGAGGTATTTTTGCCAGCCAAGGTGTTTTTATTGCTGCCTCAGAGCGCCCCCCCCCAGCGCTCTGCACCCTCAGTGACCGGAGTGTGAAGTGTGTATGAGGAGCAATGGCGCACAGCTGCAGTGCTGTGCGCTACCTTGGTGAAGACTGAGTCTTCATGCCGCCGATTTTCCGGACCATCTTCTTGCTTCTGGCTCTGTAAGGGGGACGGCGGCGCGGCTCCGGGACCGAACATCAAGGCTGGGCCTGCGGTCGATCCCTCTGGAGCTAATGGTGTCCAGTAGCCTAAGAAGCCCAATCCGGCTGCAAGCAGGCGAGTTCGCTTCTTCTCCCCTTAGTCCCTCGCTGCAGTGAGCCTGTTGCCAGCAGGTCTCACTGAAAAGAACAAATTCTAAGACTATAACTTTCTAAGAGCTCAGGAGAGCCCCTAGTGTGCATCCAACCTCGGCCGGGCACGAAATCTAACTGAGGCTTGGAGGAGGGTCATAGTGGGAGGAGCCAGTGCACACCAGGTAGTCTAAGATCTTTCTAGAGTGCCCAGCCTCCTTCGGAGCCCGCTATTCCCCATGGTCCTTACGGAGTTCCCAGCATCCACTAGGACGTTAGAGAAAATCAGATAAGGGCTTTTACATGACAAAGCCGCCAATTCTGATACCCGCCTGGCCGAAGCCAAGGCCAACAACATGACCACTTTCCACGTGAGATACTTCAATTCCACGGTTTTAAGTGGCTCAAACCAATGTGACTTTAGGAAATCCAACACCACGTTGAGATCCCAAGGTGCCACTGGAGGCACAAAAGGGGGCTGAATATGCAGCACTCCCTTAACAAAAGTTTGAACTTCAGGTAGTGAAGCCAGTTCTCTCTGGAAGAAAATCGATAGAGCCGAAATCTGGACCTTAATGGAACCCAATTTTAGGCCCATAGTCACCCCTGACAGTAGGAAGTGCAGGAAACGGCCCAGCTGAAATTCCTCCGTTGGGGCCTTCCTGGCCTCACACCACGCAACATATTTTCGCCATATGCGGTGATGATGGTTTGCGGTTACTTCTTTCCTAGCTTTAATCAGCGTAGGAATGACTTCTTCCGGAATGCCCTTTTCCTTCAGGATCCGGTGTTCAACCGCCATGCCATCAAACGCAGCCGTGGTAAGTCTTGGAACAGACAGGGCCCCTGCTGCAGCAGGTCCTGTCTGAGCGGCAGAGGCCATGGGTCCTCTGATATCATTTCTTGAAGTTCCGGGTACCAAGCTCTTCTTGGCCAATCCGGAACAATGAGTATAGTTCTTACTCCTCTTCTCCTTATTATCCTCAGTACCTTTGGTATGAGAGGAAGAAGAGGGAACACATAAACCGACTGGTACACCCACGGTGTCACTAGAGCGTCCACAGCTATCGCCTGAGGGTCTCTCGACCTGGCGCAATATCTTTCTAGCTTTTTGTTTAGGCGGGACGCCATCATGTCCACCTGTGGCCTTTCCCAACGGTTTACAATCAGTTGGAAGACTTCTGGATGAAGTCCCCACTCTCCCGGGTGGAGGTCGTGCCTGCTGAGGAAGTCTGCTTCCCAGTTGTCCACTCCCGGAATGAACACTGCTGACAGTGCTAACACGTGATTTTCCGCCCATCGGAGAATCCTTGTGGCTTCTGCCATCGCCGTCCTGCTTCTCGTGCCGCCCTGTCGGTTTACATGGGCGACCGCCGTGATGTTGTCTGACTGGATCAGTACCGGCTGGTTTTGAAGCAGGGGTTTTGCCTGACTTAGGGCATTGTAAATGGCCCTCAGTTCCAGAATATTTATGTGCAGGGAAGTCTCCTGACTTGACCATAGTCCTTGGAAGTTTCTTCCCTGTGTGACTGCCCCCCAGCCTCGAAGGCTGGCATCCGTGGTCACCAGGACCCAGTCCTGTATGCCGAATCTGCGGCCCTCTTGAAGATGAGCACTCTGCAGCCACCACAGCAGAGACACCCTGGTCCTTGGAGACAGGGTTATCAGCCGATGCATCTGAAGATGCGATCCGGTCCACTTGTCCAACAGGTCCCACTGAAAAGTTCTTGCATGGAACCTGCCGAATGGAATTGCTTCGTAGGAAGCTACCATCTTTCCCAGGATCCGCGTGCAGTGATGCACCGACACCTGTTTTGGTTTTAGGAGGCCTCTGACTAGAGATGACAGCTCCTTGGCCTTCTCCTCCGGGAGAAACACTTTTTTCTGTTCTGTGTCCAGAACCATCCCCAGGAACAGTAGACGTGTCGTAGGGACCAGCTGTGACTTTGGAATATTTAGAATCCAGCCGTGCTGTTGTAGCACCTCCCGAGATAGTGCTACCCCGACCAACAACTGCTCCCTGGACCTCGCCTTTATCAGGAGATCGTCCAAGTACGGGATAATTGAAACTCCCTTCTTTCGAAGGAGTATCATCATTTCGGCCATTACCTTGGTAAAGACCCTCGGAGCCGTGGAGAGACCGAACGGCAACGTCTGGAATTGGTAATGACACTCCTGTACCACAAATCTGAGGTACTCCTGGTGAGGATGGTAAATGTGGACATGCAGGTAAGCATCCTTGATGTCCAGTGATACCATGTAATCCCCCTCGTCCAGGCTTGCAATAACCGCCCTGAGCGATTCCATCTTGAACTTGAATTTTTTTAAATACGTGTTCAAGGATTTCAAATTTAAAATGGGTCTCACCGAACCGTCCGGTTTCGGTACCACAAACATTGTGGAATAGTAACCCCGTCCTTGTTGAAGTAGGGGCACCTTTACTATCACCTGCTGGGAATACAGCTTGTGAATTGGATATATGCAATACAGAAAGAGGGCTACTCCTGATTGGCGCTTGTCAGATAACACCCACATAAAACATTATGATTGAGCCATGATTGGTAGAAAATAAGGCATGTGTCTAGTGTTATGTAAAAACAATCTCTGTTTTAATTTAAACAAACACTTAAAATCAAAACACATAAAATGGAAGTAGATAACACAGAGAATCCTACCAAGATGGTGGCCGGAGCCGCAGGTGTTATATGCAAGGTATACCCGGGAAAGATACCCTGCATAAGGCTCCGGAAGGCGAGATTTTCCCTGTGGTATAAACTGAGTCCAAAAATCGTCCTTGGAAGTCCAGAGCACTGGTAGGCAGACACCAACGCCCCTTTTTCAAGGTAGTATGTCTCCAGTGCTAACTTAGTGTCTTTATATAAGGTGTGCAATTATTGAAATGGCCTCCTGTAAAGCACTTTCTGTCCGCCGATTACCGGAACCGGAAGTGACACTCCTGTGCGTTCCACCCACCGACCGGAAGTGATCTTGCTTCCGCCGGAACCGGAAATGACGTGTTTTTTTTTTTAATTTATTAATGTGTCCATAGAAGTTGCTGAATTGAAAGTTCCAAATACAACTTATTGTAGATGTTCATCTTGGTATTGGCCTCAGTACCGGTACATAGAAAAGATAGAAATAGAGATAATGAGCAAACAATAAAGTTATCAAAAGGGGGGGCTAAAAATGAATTAAGCTTGTGAATTGCCTCTAACACTGCCTCCCTGGCTGAGGGAGTTGTTGGCAAGGCAGATTTGAGGAAACGGCGGGGGGGAGACGTCTCGAATTCCAGCTTGTACCCCTGAGATACTACTTCAAAGATCCAGGGATCCACCCGTGAGCGAGCCCACTGATCGCTGAAATTTTTGAGACGGGCCCCCACCGTACCTGGCTCCGCCTGTGGAGCCCCAGCGTCGGCTGTGGACTTAGAGGAAGCGGGGGAGGACTTTTGCTCCTGGGAACTGGCTGTATGCTGCAGCTTTTTCCCTCTACCTCTGGGCAGAAAGGACGCGCCTTTAACCCGCTTGCCCTTATTGGGCCGAAAGGACTGTACCTGATAATACGGTGCTTTCTTTGGCTGTGAGGGAACATGGGGTAAAAATGTAGACTTCCCAGCTGTTGCTGTGGAAACAAAGTCCGAGAGACCATCCCCGAACAACTCCTCACCCTTATAAGGCAAAACTTCCATGTGCCTTTTAGAATCTGCATCTCCTGTCCACTGCCGAGTCCATAACCCTCTCCTGGCAGAAATGGACATTGCACTTATTTTAGATGCCAGCCGGCAAATATCCCTCTGTGCATCCCTCATGTATAAGAGTGCGTCTTTAATATGCTCTACGGTTAGCAATATAGTGTCCCTGTCTAGGGTATCAATATTTTCCGACAGGGAATCTGACCACGCAGCTGCAGCACTGCACATCCATGCTGAAGCAATAGCTGGTCTCAGTATAACACCTGTGTGTGTATATATAGACTTCAGGATAGCCTCCTGCTCTCTATTAGCAGATTCCTTCAGGGCGGCCGTATCCGGAGACGGTAGTGCCACCTTCTTTGACAAGCGTGTGAGCGCTTTATCCACCCTAGGGGATGTTTCCCAACGTGACCTATCCTCTGGCGGGAAAGGGTACGCCATTAGTAACCTCTTAGAAATTACCAGTTTCTTATCGGGGGAAGCCCACGCTTCTTCACACACTTCATTTAATTCCTCAGATGGATGAAAAACAACTGGTAGTTTTTTCTCTCCAAACATAATACCCTTTTTTGTGGTACCCGGGGTAACATCAGAAATATGCAACACATTTTTCATTGCCTCAATCATATAAACGTGTGGCCCTATTGGAAGATACATTAGTCTCATCGTCGTCGACACTGGATTCAGTATCCGTGTCGACATCTGTGTCTGCCATCTGAGGTAGCGGGCGTTTTAGAGCCCCTGATGGCTTTTGAGACGCCTGGGCAGGCACAGGCTGAGAAGCCGGCTGTCCCATATTTGGTATGTCGTCAAACCTTTTATGCAAGGAGTCGACACTGTCGCGTAATTCCTTCCACAGAACCATCCACTCAGGTGTCGACCCCGCAGGGGGTGACATCACATTTATCGGCATTTGCTCCGCCTCCACATAAGCCTCCTCATCAAACATGTCGACACAGCCGTACCGACACACCGCATACACACAGGGAATGCTCTGACAGAGGACAGGACCCCACAGAGCCCTTTGGGGAGACAGAGAGAGAGTATGCCAGCACACACCAGAGCGCTATATAACACAGGGATCCCACTATAAATGAGTGTTTTTTCCCTTATAGCTGCTTATATTATATATACTGCGCCTAAATTTAGTGCCCCCCTCTCTTTTTTACCCTTATGTAGCTTGACACTGCAGGGGAGAGCCAGGGAGCGTCCTTCCAGCGGAGCTGTGAGGGAAAAATGGCGCCAGTGTGCTGAGGGAGATAGCCCCGCCCCTTTTCCGGCGGACTTCTCCCGCTTTTTCTGGAATTCTGGCAGGGGTATTTTTACACCTATATAGCCTTCCTGACTATATATGGTGTAGATTTGCCAGCCAAGGTGTATTATATTGCCCTCAGGGCGCTCCACCCCCAGCGCCCTGCACCCATCAGTGACCGGAGTGTGAGGTGTGCATGAGGAGCAATGGCGCACAGCTGCAGTGCTGTGTGCTACCTTGTTGAAGACAGAAGTCTTCTGCCGCCGATTTTCCGGAACACTTCTTGCTTCTGGCTCTGTAAGGGGGCCGGCGGCGCGGCTCCGGGACCGAACATCGAGGTCGGGTCCTGTGGTCGATCCCTCTGGAGATAATGGTGTCCAGTAGCCTAAGAAGCCCAAACTACCACCAGTTAGGTAGGTTCGCTTCTTCTCCCCTTAGTCCCTCGCTGCAGTGAGTCTGTTGCCAGCAGATCTCACTGTAAAATAAAAAACCTAAATATACTTTCTTTCTAGGAGCTCAGGAGAGCCCCTAGTGTGCATCCAGCTCAGCCGGGCACAAGATTCTAACTGAAGTCTGGAGGAGGGTCATAGTGGGAGGAGCCAGTGCACACCAGTAGTCTAAAGCTTTCTTTTAGTTGTGCCCAGTCTCCTGCGGAGCCGCTATTCCCCATGGTCCTTACGGAGTCCCAGCATCCACTTAGGACGTCAGAGAAAAATAGTGATTTCTTGGTGCTGCACAGGGCCCATTTTGTTAGTCGATACAAAAAACAAACAAAACAGCAGAATATTTTGTTTTCTGTACCTTTGACCTTCATACTGCCCAGAAGACCATGGAAGCTGCTCTTACCCTGCTACAAAAAAATCCTAGCCTGGCTGGTTTAATATACTGACTTTTTCCTGCCAGCTTGTGAAGGAGTGAAACCCCACACTATGATATACTGGGGGACATTTATGACGGCCTTGTAACCCACAGCAATCACATTGCTGTCTTTTTTCTAAAGGTGCCCACACGGTGCGATTCTCGCATGCTATTTGATCTTTTTAGTTCAAATCGCACCGTGTGTATTGTCCCTTGCGATGCGTGCTCCCGTGTAGTCAGTATTGCCTGCACATACTGTTTAGCCTTGCAGGTATTTCTGAACTGCATTGCATACATTACATATTGTAGTGTAGTCAAATTTGGGTGTAGTTCAAATCACATGTAGTTCAAATAGCATACCAGTAATGTACAAATCGCACAGCACACATAGTATAGCTCAAATCACACCTAGCACAGATAGCAGCACCGTGTGTGGGCATCTTTACACCTAGTACTAAAAAACAAAACCGTGACAGACTACAATGGCCACCACTTTCCCTTATTAGGATTAATTCTGAAAATGTCATGGTGTTGTACATACAATGGAGGTCATGCCTCACAAAGGTGAAAGTTACCTTAAAAAGGCATGTACCCCAAGCTCTAGAAAACTCTACTATGAACAAAAATCCCTTTTTGACAAACTCTTATCTCAAACTGAATCTAAATTAACGTTTATGTCCCAATGTAGATTCCATAAATTTGGCAATCGATCTAGTCGATTGCTTTCAAATCTCTTGAAAGGTCAACATCCCCCAACACTTATACATGCTTTAACCAAGGCAGACGGCACGGTGGTACATGATTGTAGCCAGGTGTCTGAGGTTCTGCAGTCTTTTTATTCCTCATTATACTCTGAACCCTCTGTTGATCACCAACAGCAACACTCTTTCTGGTCTTCCCTTACGCTCCCCTCTCTGCCCACTACCTCATCCCAACCCCTACTGAACCCCATTACTGAGGAGGAGGTACTCCATGCTATTCAAGGTTTGAAACCAAACAAAACCCCTGGACCGGATGGTCTAACCAATGAATACTATAAAATATTGGCCCCTCAACTGGTCAAACCCCTTTGTGAACTATTCAACTTGTTGTTGTCTGGAACACCCCCTCCCCTATACTTCAATGCAGCGATCCTGAAAATTCTCCATAAACCAGGGAGAAACCCCCTGCTTCCCAATTCATATAGACCTATATCCTTATTGAATACGGACTACAAGATATACACCAAGATCTTGGCAGACCGGGTAAAGCTTCTCTTGCCCTCTCTCATACAGGAGGACCAGACGGGATTTATCTGGGGACGCCACTCCACGGTAAATGTGCGTAAGATACTGACTGTCATGCAGTGGTTGAAGACTTCGGGAGACCAGAACCCCTATGCCCTTCTCTCCCTTGATGCTGAGAAGGCTTTTGACCTAGTTACATGGGACCACCTTTTTGACACCATGCACAGGTTTGGGTTCCCGGAGGCATTCATCCATGCAATACGCCTTCTCTACCATGATTCTTCCTCTCAAATCCTCTCTAACAATTATATGTCCTCTCCCATTCCCCTCCATAGAGGGACCAGACAAGGATGCCCTCTTTCACCCCTCCTATTCGCTATAGCGATAGAACCTCTAGCCACTGCACTGCGCATGTCCCTAGAATACACGGGTATTAGTGTTGGGTCGACTGAAGTGAAACTTAGTCTATTTGCCGATGACATGCTTTTATTTATCTCTAAACCCCAATCCTCCATCCCTGCTATAAAGTGCATAATAGACCATTTTAGCTCCTTCTCGGGATTCCGTGTGAACTATGACAAGTCACGCCTCCTCCCTCTAGGATCTGGGCATTCTGCAAACCTTCTATCCCCTACACTGACACAATTTACAATCTGCCGCTCTCCACTTAAATACCTAGGCATCATGATCCCCCATAGTCTAGACGCCCTATACTCTGCTAACTTCCACCAGATATACTCCTCGGCAGAGAAAATACTGAACGGATGGATGGATTTACCTCTGTCATTGTCTGGAAGGGTAGTGGTTATTAAAAGCTTCGTTTTTCCCAAATTATCCTATCTCCTCCAGATGCTTCCCCTGCAACTCTCCAAGTCTGATATCCAACGATTTGACTCCCTGTTTACAAGATTCATCTGGGCAAAAAAGAAATCTAGAGTATCACGCCAAGTTTTACGACTGCCGAGACAGGAAGGTGGCTTTGGGATGCCGGACATCTCTGCTTTCTCAAATGCAGCCATGTATCGCTACATGGTAGATTGGTTCTCTGGTGGCTCCGTATATACCCTCCCCAACATAGAGGAACACCTCTTCCACCCTTTCTCCCCAGCTGCTCTCCTTCATGCACCTACCTCACTGATCCCTTCACATATAAAATCTAACATACTCTTTCAAGACACTTATAAAGCCTGGAAATCTATCAATAAGCGATTACACAGAAACTCCTCTAACTCCCCATACACCACCTTTTGGGGCAACCCACAGTTTCCCCCGGGTTTGGACGGCTGTGCTTATCTGACGTGGAAAGAGAAGGGCATCTCGTGCATCCGAGATATCTTTGACCCTGGGGGTAGGATCCACTCTTTCTCTGCATTATCAGATAGATATGGTATACCCAACTCCCAATTTTACATGTACCTCCAGTCCCGTCATTTTGCACAGTCATTACCACCTGGAATGGCCCTTGATACGGCCATTGACCCTCTTACCCCTCTCCTACGTCTCAATCTGACTATAGGTTATAGGCTGCGTAATTTATATTCCATCCTCATAGACTCAGGGAAAACACCCTTGCAAAGTGTTCTTCATTCACGCTGGCAGCGTGACATACCTGATTTCCCGGATATGTCGGTACTTATGTCTACACTGTCCCCCACATTTAAATATTTAAAGTCTGCAGCTTTGCAAGAGACTCACCTCAAATTCTTAAATAGAGCCTACATTTCCCCAAAACAGCACTCCTATTTCACCTTGGCCTCTACGGGTCGATGCTTTAAATGTGGGATGGCTGAGGCCACCTACTATCATAATTTCTGGGACTGCAGGAAAATAAGAAATTTCTGGAACAAGCTGATAAACCATATTAATGATATTTTTTCAATTCGAATTAACAAGCTCCCTACTGCATGTCTATTCTACTGCTTTTCAGATTGGGACTTGGGACCACACAAACAGAAGATTATACCTGCCCTGACCGTTATCCTTACCATCGCTAAAAAATTAATCCTCACCCATTGGTTGCACAGACAATCTCCGACCATTGCAGAAATGAGAACCTCCCTACTAAATAACATATTCTATGAGCGACAGGCCCTAATACCGGACATAGAATCAGGGGCCCCTAGATTCTATGGGAAATGGGAAACTGTTATTCAAAGTTTTGATAACGCCACGCAACTCAGAATTCAGAAAATCTTTGAACCCACGACCTGGTATTTATATAGACAGCTTGATTAATGCCCTTAACATTGCTAAGGTAGAAATGTGTTTAACCGGTAAATAAATACCTACTTCTCGCTGTCGACTGGACACATATCCAACCTATCAGTCTTATGGTATAAATATTTCTTTAGAGAACAATGAAGATATATATTGTCCTGTTTTATGTCTTGTCCACCCCCCCCCCCTCTCCCCTTTCTTTCCCCCCCCTCCTCTCTCTTTCTTCCCTTTTTCCTTTCCCTCTATAATTTGAACGATTTCAAATTTTTATTTACCCAAACTTCTTTACAAAATAGAAAATTATTTGAAGAAGGGCTATTCTCTCTTTGTTTTATGCATTCTTTCTCCTTGTCTGTAATGAGTCCCAGATGCTAAGGGGCTAACTGGTCAGATACTAAGATTTATTTCATGTCTCTACTCTCGTTGAACTCCTTCGTGCTTGTTGAATACCAAATTTTACACTTCACTAAGCAGGATGGTAACCCTAACCAATAGGAGAGAAATATATCCCATGAATATCACCTATTACCAATCTCTTATATGTACTATATGTAACTCTGCATGTATATTACTCATACCGAGACATTATTGTATGAACATGACCTACCTCGCCCTTTGATATTTGTACCTTCCCACTGTGATTCCAGACTTGGAAGTTTGTATATCTTTTGCTAACCTTCTTTAATAAACATTGTTTTGAAAAAAAAAAAAAAAAAAAAAGGCATGTACTGTACGCCAAGTTACTAGGGCTGGCACTGTATAGAGTTTTAGTCACGAAGCTCTGTGTGACAAGACAGCAGTGTTCCTCATTCACAGCTAAATTCCACCAAGGGACCTTTCTGAACCCAGGCCATTTCTGGCTTCATATGTGCTGTCTTCTAATAGACCATGGGACAAAAGGCTTTACCCTCTTAGTGCTAAGAGTACTATCACTGTTCTTTGATGCGTATTATTAATAGATTGGAGCTACTTGAAGCAGGGCTCTCTTCCCTCCTGTTCTCACAGCCCTCTTACTTCACACTTCAATTACAGCTATTTGCTACATAGCGAATGTCTACAGTGCATCCGGAAAGTATTTACAGCACTTCACTTTTTCCGTATTTTGTTATGTTATAGCCTTATTCCAAAATGGAATAAATTCATTTTCTCCTTTAAAATTCTACACACAATACCCCATAATCACAACGTGAAGAGAGTTTTTGGGATTTTTGCATATTTATTAAAAATAAAACACCTAAGAAATCACATGTACATAAGTATTCACAGCCTTTGTTCAATACTTTGTTGGTGCACCTTTGGCAGCAATTACAGAATCAAGTCTTTTTGAATATGATGCCACAAGCTTGGCACACCTATCTTTGGCCAGTTTTGACCATTACTCTTTGCAGCATCTCTAAAGCTCTATCAGGTTGGATGGGAAGCGTCGGTGTACAGACATTTTCAGATCTCTCCAGAGATGTCCAATCGGGCTGGGCCACTCAAGGACATTCACAGAGTTGTCCTGAAGGCCCTCCTTTGATATCTTGGCTGTGTGCTTAGGGTTGTTGTCCTGCTGAAAGATGAACCGTCGCCGCAGTCTGAGGTCAAGAGCACTCTGGAGCAGGTTTTCATCCAGGATGTCTCTGTACATTGCTGCATTCATCTTTCCCTCTATCTCATCGGCTTGCGTTAGGGTCATCTCCAGCCTACTGCCACCGGCCATCACGGCAGCCGTGAGTATAGCCTGGCTCCCTGACTAGCTGGAAGTCAGGGAGTAAAAAGACGGTATATAGGAGCTGTAGTTATACATGTAAGTGACACAGACCAAGAGGTCCTGGAATTGAAAACCAAACTGTGCCCTGTGGCTCAGCATGCAAGTGCACTATCAGTATGCACAAGGACCTTGGTAAGTCGCCGTTTAAAACTCTGCTTAGATATTATTAAAAAATTCCACAGCAGCCCGCTGGCGTGCCCTGCAAAACGGCAATCTCTGCGTACAGGCAGATATTGCCGTGATTTAGCACACTAAACGGGGCTGTATTTGGAATACTAACAGCCCCCTCGATAGTTTAAAACAGGGAGAAATCTCCCTAAGTTTTCATATATATATTTTAACAAAATAAGCGCCAAATCGGACACTGGAGAGGGCGGAGCCTAGCTCAGTGCGGACTCCAACTGCCAGGTTCCTTCACAGCTGTGGTGCTGGCCTGTGGCATTAGGCTGGACGTGACCCTAACACAAGCCCCAAGCGGCTGTGTTGGGACTGACCCAGGGACTGATGTCTCTGCAGCTAGGGACCTGGGCGCCAACCTCAACCAGCAGCTCCCTCGTCGCAGACAGACAGGTCTTAACTACCTCCAGTGTCACCTAGTGGATGAAGGAGAAACAGGACTTTCTCAGGGTTACTTATTAACTGGGATAATTCCATAATTTTCCCCATTTCTGATCATGTACCAAGCATAGTCCACACTTGTCCGCTGCAGTGGGCTTTACGATTTAAGTATTTAGGTGTCCGGACAATGTCCCCAGCTATGGAATATGCATCTCAAAATATAAACCCCATTAGGGCTAGTTTTAAATTAAAAACTCATGTCTGGAAAAAAAATTCCTGTCAGTCCTAGGTTTAAGATGTCTATTCAGCACAAATATTTGAATATTTACAACACTCCCCAATTTATATTCCTAAGAAAGTGTTTTCTACCATTGATAGTATTTTGTCATCCTTTTTATGGGGTGATAAACCGGTTAGAGTATCCATTAAACTCTGTATAAATCCAAAGTCTATGGAGGACTAGGGCTTCCTAATCTCAGGTTCTACTATACCAGGCCTGGCCAACCTGTGGCGCTCCAGCTGTTGGGAAACTAGAAGCCCAGCATGCCATGCCACAGTTTTGCCATTAGGGAATGGTTAAACTGTGGCATGGAAAGCTGGGATGTGTAGTTCCACAACAACTGGAGAGCCACAGGTTGCCCAGGCCTGTACTATACAGCTGCCCAATTGTTTAATCTATCTAGTTAGGTTAACAGCACTGCAGGGCTAACTCTGGTGGGGTTTCTGGCTGAGCGGGTAGGGTTATCTCTGTACCCTCTACTGTTCCTGCTCTCTGGTCTGTCTCTAGCCTACCGCTTTATTATGCCAAGCATTGCTTGTTTGGCGATATGCGCATACTTTTCAGTTGCATAACTATTCACCCCCCTGAAGTCAGTATTTTGTAGAGCCACCTTTTGCGGCAACTACAGCTGCAAGTCGCTTTGGATAAGTCTCTATGAGCTGGCCACTGGGATTTTTGCCTATTCCTCAAGGCAAAACTGCTCCAGCTCCTTCATGTTGTATGGTTTCCACTTGTGAACAGCAATCTTCAAGTCTGACCACAGATTCTCAATTGGATTGAGATCTGGGCTTTGACTAAGCCATTCCAACACATTTAAATGTTTCCCCTTAAACCACTCGAGTGTTTAGCAGAATGCTTCGGGCCATTGTCCTGCTGGAAGGTGAACCTCCGTCCCAGTCTCAATCACAAGGCAGACTGAAACGGGTTTTGCTCAAGAACATCCCTGTATTTTGCACCATCCATCTTTCCCTCAACTCGAAACAGTTTCCCAGTCCCTGCTGCTGAAAAACATGGTGTTCTTGGGGTGATGGAATGTGTTGGGTTTGCGCCAGAAATAGCGTTTTCCTTGGTGGCTGAAAAGTTAAATTTTAGTCTCATCTGACCAGAGCACCTTCCTCCATACATTTGGGGAGTCGTCCACATGCCTTCTGGCAAACTCAAAACGTACCTTCTTATTTTTAACACTAAGTAATGGCTTTTTTCTGGCCACTCTTCCATAAAGCCTTGCTATATTGCTCTGGCTGGGCCACCTTGGGGCATCACCACCTTACATTTACTTTTACACTTATATCACACTCTGTTTGTTTTATATTTATGTAGCTTTTTTCACATATTTTTTACACTTATAACACTGCTCAGCTAAACCTCACATTCTAACACTCTGACACTTTACTGCTGTCCTCTTCTTTTCTTTTACATTCAGCAGCCTCTTTCATTTGCTTAACACTGATCTTTCACTCCTATCCTTTTTCTGTGTGATGCCCTGGGGTGGTTTGGCTGGGGTGGTCTAGGGGTGCTCTGCGTCCCGGAGGTGAACTCCTATAGTGTTAGGGACCTGTCCGATGAGGTCACCGTGAAGCAGGTGGGCAGGCTCATATACTGGCCAATATATGCCAAGAACCTCAAATGTTATATTATGGTTATAATAAAAAAAATTTCCAAAAATGTTTTTATTGCAAATTTGACAAGAAACATCAACAAGTGTTAACATAGTTGTCCATTGCATACTTTTTCTAATATTTTCTGCCTCTTGATGTAACAGCATAAATATACATAGTGAGTTTTACGTTGTCAAAGTATGTTACTGACATTAAAGATCATTAAAATTACTGTTACATTCTCTTGGTTATTTTTGTTATGACTTATTTGTATACAATAGATGGTAGTATTTTAACATCTGATTAATAAAAGTTGGAGAAAACAGAGAGAGAGAGAGAGAAGGAAAGGGGGGAGAGAGAGTAAAGAAGGAAGAGTAAGGGGGGAGGGGGTAAAGCCATGCGCGTCCGAGCCATTCGTCATGTCTCAATTCAAAGTAATTGGTGGATCCTGTATAAACATTCTAGTCTCATACCAAACGGTCATCCAAAAACATTTATGTATTTGCCCTCTAGTTTCAGTGGGCAAGGTGTCTATATAACTTTCCCACACTGAAAAGAAGTTCTCAATTTGGGAGTCTTTATGAAGTGTGGTTTCAGTCCATTCAAGTTTAAACAATTGAAATAATTTTTCTTTAAACATGGTGAAGGACGGGGGCATGGGAGAAATCCATTGCTGTAGTATGCATTTTCTGGCTACCGAAGAGACAAACAGCAACAATTTTTTGCAACCGATTGAAATTTTTGGAGAGTTCGGTAAAAGTCCGAAGATTGCCCACTCTGGTGTCAATAATAGAAAATTCACCAGGTGATTAATTGCGAACTGTCTTATCACCAACCAGAAACGCTGAATCATGGGACATTCCCACAAACAATGGTATAAGGTTGCTTCAGGGCAAGCACATTTGTGACAAACGGATGTAGTACTCATACCAATTAAGTTACACCTGTGGGGAGATAGGTATCCTCTATAGAATATCTTAAAAAACATGTCCTTGTATGATGTAGCTGAAATTGTTTTTATAGAATACAATAGACTTTTTAAAATATCCTCTTCCTTCAAATTGGGAAAGTGTGTTCACCATTTTGTGATGCCCGTTTGAAACTGGCCAGTATGATAAGGCAGCCTTAATATTCTGTAGAAGTAAGATATGGCTTTTGTGGAGTAGCTCACATTTAGAAAAGCGTCATCCAGCGGATTACACCAGTCCTCCTTGCTTAAAAACTTTAATACTTTACTAGTATAATGCTGCGCCTGGAGGAAGGCCAAATTGCATACTGGCAAAAAATCATATCGAGATTTTGCTTGTATATAAGTAAGAGGTTTTTTTGTTTCCAAATTTGCAAGGTGTCTGACTGAATGCAATCCCTGTTCATGCCACGATTTAAATGGTTGTGTCGCCAAGCCATGTTGGAAGCTGACATTACCCAAAAAGGGAAGATGTAAAGAATATAAATTATGAAGTTTCGCTTTATTGCGAATTGTGTGCCATGTTGACCATGTCGACATGAGCAAGGGATTGTCTAGTATGTGTGAAGGGATCTCATGTTTGGGTAAATGTAAGAAACAGGTCAAGTCTAGATTAGAAAGAAATTGTTTTTCAAGTGTATAATTTGCGTATTGATCTTTCCCATGGAGCCAGTCCTTAATATATCTACAGGTGGCTGCTTGGTTATAAAGTTTAACGTTAGGGAAGTTTATCCCACCCTCTTCTCTAGTCTTTTGTAGTATCTTTAGACTAATTCTTGGTCTCTTCTTGGCCCAGATAAATTTCCGGAATAATTCCACAATTCTTTTTTCATCAGACAGAGTAAGTATGAGTGGAAGAACTTGCAGTGGGTATAGTAATTTTGGAAAAGTGATGAGTTTGATTAAATTGGCTCTTCCCAGATACGACAACTGAAAGTGTTGCCATCCCTCTAGTTCTGTTTCAATTTTTGCAATAAGTGGGGTTATGTTTGCGTAGTACAAATTATGGATATTTTTGGTTAGGTATATCCCCAAATATTGTATTTGGGAAGAGGTCCACCGCAATCCTCCAAAGGGATTAGATGGAGCGAAGGGACGATTGCCTAAAGCCATTGCTTTCGACTTGGATAGATTAATCCGAAACCCCGAAATTGAGACAAAATGGTTGAAGGTATTAAACAAAGGGTCCAAACTCACCTCGGGGTTAGAGATAAAAAGTATTAAATCATCGGCAAAGGCTTGCAATTTTAATTCCTGGTCACCAATTTTTGCCCCCTGAAGGGTTGGCCAATGTTGTAAATGGCTTAACAGAGGGTCCAATGCTAGGTTAAACAGCAGAGGTGATAATGGACACCCCTGGCGCGTCCCTCGCTGCATCTGAAATGGCTTGCCGAGAAGGCCATTGATCAACAATCTGGTGCTGGGCTCTAAGTAGAAATACTTAATCATCTCCACAAAGAGAGTTCCAAATCCTCTACTGTCCAGCACTTTGAACAGATATTCCCATATGACTTTGTCAAAGGCCTTCTCGGCATCCAAACTCAATATTATAGTTGATTAAGCTTTGTTTGCTGGTGAAGAAGCTAATACCGCTATAGCAGAACGAATCCCTAAGACAGAATGTCGACCCATTGTGAAGCCCAATTGGTGTGGAGTTAGAAGAGATGGCATTAAGTTTTGTAGTCTGGTAGATAATATTCTAGCTAGAATTTTGTAATCTTGATTTAACAATGCGATTGGTCTGTAAGATTCCATAAGAGAGGCATCTTTTCCAGGTTTAGGTAATAATGTTATGGCTTCGTTAAACGATGGGTAAGGAACCTTATTATCAAAAATCTGCTGAAATAGAGTGGTAAGTGTTGGGACCATTTCAGGTTTTAAAATTTTGTAATAATTTGCATTTAAACCATCTGGACCTGGTGCTTTGTTTGGTTTCAGAGAATCAATGGCTACAAGAATTTCCTGCTCTGTAATTGGACTATTAAGGCCTTCCCTCTGTTCTGTTGTTAGTTTAGGTAGCCCTACCTTCTCTAGAAAGACATCTATGGTCTGTTGATTGGGCTCACTAGATTTATACAGGTCAGTGTAGTAGGACTCTAGTAAGTTTAGTATGTCTGGGTGAGAAGCGACAGTTACTCCGGAACCCTGGTCTAGTAGTTTAGTTATATAGCATTTTTTCTTTTGCTGTTTTGCCATAAAGGCCAGAAGTCGGCCAGACTTGCCACCCCATCGATGATATTGATTTTTCATATATTCAGTCTTAAGTTTTGCTTCTTGTAAGAGAAAGGCTTCCAATATCCCCTTTTCCTTTAGATATACGGATTTATTTTCCTCTGTAGCAGAAAGTATATATTGTTGATGCGAGTGGCGTAGTCTTTTAGTTAAAGAATGCAATTGTTCTTTCTTATCTTTGTTACGTTTAGCTACATATGATATTATGTGCCCTCGCATTACTGCTTTGGAAGCTTCCCAAAATAGAACTATATTGTCCCAATGTTGTACGTTATCATCCACATAAGCTTGCCAATTAGTTTTGAGATATTTTTGGAAATCCTCATTTTGTGCCAGGTATATCGGGAAGCGCCATAGCATAGAGGTGTGTAGTGGATTTCGCCTCTCTATATCGCATAGTATCGGGGCATGGTCTGAAATTATGATGTTATCTATAAAAGTGCGGGTAACTCGTGTAAACAGGGATTCTTCTAGGAGAATATAGTCCAATCTCGTAAAGGTGTCATGTACTCGTGAGTGGTATGTATATTCTCTGCTAAAACCATTTTGGAGCCTCCAGACATCTAACAAAGAATGCTGAGAGCATAAAAGGGAAATGCCTTCTTTATTATGAGGAGACGGATTCACCTGAGATTTGGAATGATCTAGGGTAGTATCATGTAGTGAGTTCATGTCACCTCCAATGATTAAGTTAGGTGTGGCGTGTTGCATTAACAAATTAGATATTGTCTGAAAGAATGTAAAATTAGGTGAATTCGGTGCATAGATGTTGAGAAGTGTAAATTGTTCGCCGTGTAGTGTTACATTTAGCATGAGAAATCTGCCTTCTGGATCAGCAATAGTTTTGGTCACTTCAAAATTAAGGTTCCTGGCAAATAAAATTGCTACCCCTCTTTTTTTCTTACAATAAGAAGCCGAAATACAATCCCCTAACCAGGGGCTTTTTAAAGTGGGGTTTGAGTTTTTCATCCAGTGGGTATCTTGTAGGAATATAATATCTGGATGAGCTCGTTTTAAGTGTGTCAGCACTCTACGCCTTTTGATAGCCGAATTCAGGCCTGCTACGTTCCATGATAAAAATCTAAAGGAATTTGAGGTGACCTGCGGAAACTACATTTTAGGTGATTGTGTTTGTGTCATCCTGTGTCAATTCTAACAAGAATCGTGTGTGAGTTGACTTGAAAATACAGTACATCTGCTCTGTCCCAGCCATCAGAGCACATGTGAGATATCTTACCAGATTGAGAACGCGACTCGGACGCGCATGGCCTGAGAAAAAGGGGTAAAGCAAGGGGGGAAAGAAAAAAGATTAACATCAACAATAACAATATTACATTCGGTTCATGTGTAACACCCATTGTTGCTGGGTGAGACATCTGTATTTATACCAGAATCAATTCAATAGTGTGGTATCACTAGCCTTAGTAACTTATAATGGTCTAAGCTATCACCCATTTGGGGGCGGATTGTTGCCTGGGGTGAGTGGAGTGAGTTTAATACAACTCCTGGCCTGAATAGGGCCCTCAAACATATGTGTTTTGCCATCAGTGGTTACTCTGAGTTTGGCAGGATATAATAGGGCAAATTTGATGTTGTTTTCAAAAAGATGTTTACAGATAGGTGTAAATTCTCTACGTTTCTGAGTAACCGCATTAGAAAAATCCTGAAAGATCAGGATTTGGAAGTCACGCACTAGGAGAGTACGTCGTCTGCGGTAGGCCATTAGAACATTTTCTTTATCCCTATAGTTCAAAAATTTTGCTATGACCGGCCTTGGCCGAGCATCTCGGTTCTCTCTTTCGGGTCCTATACGATGTGCTCTTTCAATCATAATTGCGCCTGATGAAGTGGGAACATTTAGTATGGATATGATGTCAGTGCTAAGGAGATCCATTAGGTCTGTTCCCTTAATGGATTCGGGGATGCCTAAGAACCTCAGATTACTCCGTTGGTTCTATTCTCTAAATCTTCTAATTTAGATTCTAGTTTGATGTTAAGTTGGACTTGTGCCTCAGCAAATTGTTTGAGTTCGGAAATGGCATCTTCATTGGTACTGGTGCGTTGTTCCACCTCAACCAAGCGTTTAGTGTTTGTTTCTAGATGTGTTAGGATAGTGTTAATAGAGGCCTGAATGGCATCCAGTTTTTGTTCAATTTGTGTTGTTTGTGCTGGATTCAGCAAACTAGAGGTACCACCTGTGCCTCCCAAAGGGGGGCTTTCTGGAGGTGTGATGGATGGGGAAGAGCTTACCGAGCCACGTGCAGTGGAGCTTAAATGTTGGGTGTTCTTACCCTTGTTTCTATTTTTCATGGTTGACATTTGAGACCTGTCTAGAAATCTGTCCATGCTATGAATGGCTGTCCTTGGCCAGGAATTGAGTGTGCCCCCAAAGAAGAGAAAGAAGGAATTAAAGTAGAATATCACATAATATGACAGTTAGGCTAGCGACCCATGTATCCTTTGAATCACATTATTGTGTCAACTTGAATGTCAAATACTCTGCGACATCTATGGCGCTGAAGGATTTGCAGAGTCCTATGCACCGTGACTGATGTTACTATTGGTGTCAAGAAAAAAAAAAAAAAAAAAAAAAAAAAGGTCTACTAATAAATATATATATATATATATATATATATATATATATATATATATATATATATATAGAGAGAGAGAGAGAGAGAGAATTAAACGAAAAATACAGCAGCTGTCAAATATCCTTTCGTAGGGAGCATGCAGTTACAGACTTGTACCACAAGATGGCAGCCTCTGCCCTTCAATGATACAGGTGGCAAAAATAAATATCAAACTGGTATGAGATCGGGAATTGCGGTGCGTTGGGGGAATGAAAAGAAGAAAAAAAAACCACAATACCACACATCAAGCCTCTTATATAATACAAAATATTGAGGTATAACAGAATGAATCTGGAACAGCAAGCTTGTTTACACTATGGTTCTGTTATTCGAATACCCAATCTCCCTTGAGCACACAAAGCACAAGTCACAGCAAAGTTATCCTGTGATGTATCGTAATCACCACTAGATGGCAAATGTGCATTGTGTTATTCCAAGGAACATACTGATAAGAAAAGAAGGGAATAGAAAAGAGGACAAATGAAAAACAAATAAATATATGTGTATATAGTTAAACCCCATACACATCTATGTCTCAAAATATATATATGAATAATCTGTTCCCTAGAAGGTATACAGTTATATGCAGAAAAATCTGCCACAACCACCACTATGTCAAAGTGGCTGTAAGTTGTTCTCCTGCAGCCACCTCCACCAACTAGTACTCTAGCTGGTGTTGGATATTTGAACAAATATGGCTGAGTGCAGAGAGTGTGAGCTGAGCTAGAAAGGAGGGATAGAGGAAGAGAAGGGAAAGATGGTCCGGAGAAGGTAGGAACCAACACCAGAAAGAGTGTAAGGAGTGAAGTAAGCTAAAGCAGTTAATGTAAAACTAACACTAGAAGAGTCTTTAGGAAATCGTCTCTTACAGCACAGACTCCAGCACTACCTGTAGGGATATCTCAATGCTGGGGTTGTGTCTTAACCAGGCTCTCCCCCAGTCAGTAGCTGATGCAGTCTCCCCTCTCCTTCTCTCCGATGCGACGTATCACTGCTGTCCACGGCCACACCACCGCTGTGATAAGGTAACGTCCAGCAGTAATGGTGCCTTAAGCACCACGTTATGAACCAGATGTCTGGCAGAAGGCACAGTGGGTAAAGGTGTCGCGGCTACGTGACAGCACACCCCGCACGCACAGGGACACGGTTTTGTCCCCCCTGGCTTTGGATCTTCGTCAGGCCAGTATCCGCGAGGTCTCGGCTCCAGGTTCAGGCAGCCTCGATTGTTGAAAGGCAGGCACCGCACCTGCGTTCACCTCCACAGCTCTAATTCCCCTTCCACGCGGCTCATAAGCAGCGGCAAGCCGTTACCATCCAGGTGAAGGTCGATCCTCCCAGTCTCACTGTCCAGGATACCCCGCTGTGCGAGCCGGTCCGGTCAGCGCCCCACGGCCACGGGAGCTGGGTATGCCATCAGGGGCAAGCCCCGCAATCAACAAGGACAGTCTCCTCGGTCACTGCAGTGTGCAAGGCGTTCACCCGGGTCTTCACGGCAAGGTGCTTAGGGCTTAGTGAGGTTCAGGGAGCAGGCTTAGCTTCGGTAATCGTGTCCGCGGCTCCGGCCTCCTCTTCACGCGGTGTATCAGTAGTCGTCCAGGCGGGGCTCACGCCGCTTCACTGCCCGTGACAGCCAGCAATCAGTTCCCCAATGTAGAGGATGATCAATGAAGTCCTCCCGGTAGGTTTTCCAGAGTTAGTTATGTTTCAGGGAGGGGAAGCAGGCCCAGTCCCAGTGAGGCAGCAGGGCCGGCAATGGCGTCGGGCCACGCCACCGGGAGACAGGTAGGCCTCAAATTTAGCAGGCTAGATTCCGGTGGATAATTGCCCCGATCCTCCCTATATTCGGCTCGTTATATAGGGTTGAGTCTCCACTACACCCTCCGGTATTTTTTGTCAGATTTATGTAAGATCTGCTGCGGGATGGAGACAGATTTAATCATAGGGAGACAGAGACATCTGTAAAAAGCGGCCATCACGATGCTCCGCCCACCGGAACTGGTTATAATAATTTTAATGGTGTATGGTGCACCTGCACCCTTTGTTCCTATGTTGTAGTATTACAGTACTTAGTCCCAGCAAGGTAGCACATCCCATTATAATAAGCTAGGGTGTGCAGTCCAGGCCCCGTTTCCATATAGTTTATGGAGTGTACGGCTTATTGTGGGCACATGCGCAGATAAACCAGTCTCTGCTGTGGAACTCTGCAGCTCCTTCAGGGTTACCTTTGGTCTCTGTGCTGCCTCTCTGATTAATTCCCTCCTTGCATGGTCTGTGAGTTTTGGTGGCCGGCCCTCTCTTGGCAGGTTTGTTGTGGTACCATGTTCTTTCCATTTGAAGATGATGGATTTGATAGTGCTCCGGGGGATCACCAAAGATCTGGATTTTTTTTTAAAATTTTTTTATAACCCAACCCTTACTTGTACTTCTCAACAACTTTGTCTCGGACTTGTTTGGAGAGCTCCTTGGTCTTCATGGTGTGATGCCTCTTGCTTAGTTGTGTTGCAGCCTCTGGGGCCTTTCAGAAAAGGTGTGTTTATACTGACAGTTCATGTGACACTTAGATTGCACACAGGTGGACTTCATTTCACTAATTATGTGACTTCTGAAGGTAACTGGTTGCACCAGAACTTCTGAGGGGCTTCACAGCAAAGGGGGTGAATACATATGCACATGCCAATTTTCTAATTTATATTTATAAAAAAAATTATATACATTTTTCTCATTTCACTTCACCAACTTAGACTTTTTTGTGCAGATCCATCACATAAAATTCAGATTAAAATAAATAATTAAATTACAGGTTGTAATACAGGTTGAGTATCCCATATCCAAATATTCCGAAATACGGAATATTCCGAAATACGGACTTTTTTGAGTGAGATAGTGAAACCTTTGTTTTTTGATGGCTCAATGTACACAAACTTTGTTTAATACACAAAGTTATTAAAAATATTGTATTAAATGACCTTCAGGCTGTGTGTATAAAGTGTATATGAAACATAAATGAATTGTGTGAATGTAGACACACTTTGTTTAATGCACAAAGTTGTAAAAAATATTGGATAAAATTACCTTCAGGCTGTGTGTATATGGTGTATATGTAACATAAATGCATTCTGTGCTTAGATTTAGGTCCCATCGCCATGATATCTCATTATGGTATGCAATTATTCAAAAATACGGAAAAATCCCATATCCAAAATACCTCTGGTCCCAAGCATTTTGGATAAGGGAGACTCAACCTGTATAACAAAATAGGTAAAAAGCCAAGGGGGGTGAATACTTTAGCAAGGCACTGTATGCAAAAGTTTTAGTAAAGAATACTTCATTAAAAAAAAAACAACAAAAAACAAAACAAAGAAGGAGTGCCATCACTCAGTCTTCCATAGTATTTACTCAGTATAGGAAAGGGTTCTTTCTTGCTGGTGGATGAACTAGGCTACGTGGTCGGGGGAGAACACGTTTGTAAAATTCTACAAATTTGATACCCTGGCAAAGGAGGACCTGGAGTTCTCTCATTCGGTGCTGCAGAGTCATCCGCACTCTCCCGCCCGTTTGGGAGCTTTGGTATAATCCCCATGGTCCTTTCAGGAACCCCAGCATCCACTTAGGACGATAGAGAAAAATAGCACGGCGCTAAAGTAACATCCAATCACCTCCTAACTGTCATTTTCCAAACACAGCATGTAGCATGGAAGTTAGGAGCTGATTGGCTGGTACTTTATCGCTGTTCTATTTATCATTCTCCAAGGCTCGATAAATGGGAGCCAAAATGTCCTGTGTTTGAATATGAGAAGATGATGATTATGAAGACTCTACTAAACGGGAGGCGTTTCAAAAATAAACCTGATTACATAATATATCATCCCTCCCATATGTCATGCTTCGTTGCTTAGAGTTTTGGTGCTAGCTTCAGAGGAGGGAAAATGTCTTCCTTCTCCCCATTATTACTCCTTTCCTAGTCTATCTCCTCCCCTTTGCATGCCCCCACGACAGACTCTACTTTCTTTTCGTATTTATGTACACTGCATATTAAGGAAAGGACAAACACATCATGTCTTTCTGTCCAAGCATATCCTGTGTTGCTTGTATTTCACTTTGAATGTGTGGAACATTCCATAAAAAATAACAGGCTTTAAATGTGATCTACTGCCTGTTGCAAGCAATGACACCCAAGCTATATTCAAGTGTATATTTGGGATGTTTGATCCAGGGAGGTAATGGGATAGACATTTAGAAAAAGGCAGGAAGGAAGCTCTTATCCGCTAGGACACAGCTACCGCACTGGGATTTTGTTCTGCCTTTCCTTCTTTTAGATTAACACATAATCTCGAAGTTATGATTGATTGAAGCTAATGGATTTGAAGCTTAATAATGATCAAACAGGTTTTACATACTGTATGCATTTTAATTCCCTAATCACAAACCATATTCCCAATATATACCTAGACTGATCCTGAGAGAGTACTCTACAATAAAAAGGTACAATATTTAAATTCCTGCCATGACACAATATGGTGGTAGACACTCTTCTACTCAGGGAGGAGTCTTGCGCTACAGTCTAATATAGGATATACATGGCTGGTCTAATCCAGGAAGTCAGACAGACCTACTCTCTATAGATGTACTGCAACTTCTGGAATAATTTTTTTACTAATATTTGTGAAGCAGCCAGCACAAAAGTACTTCCAGCGATTGGGATGCATAGGCACATGGCAGTGTGCATCTCCGGGTCACTGTCCACATTATTGTCTTTGCCTTGACTTGAACATTGAGAACAAATCATATTTGGAGATTCTGCATTATGATTTGCTCAGTACAGTTTTAGCAAAAAAAATGAGATTTTACTTACCGGTAAATCTATTTCTCGTAGTCCGTAGTGGATGCTGGGGACTCCGTAAGGACCATGGGGAATAGACGGGCTCCGCAGGAGTCAGGGCACTTTAAGAAAGAATTTGGATACTGGTGTGCTCTGGCTCCTCCCTCTATGTCCCTCCTCCAGACCTCAGTTAGAGAAACTGTGCCCGGAAGAGCTGACAGTACAAGGAAAGGATTTTGGAATCCAGGGCAAGACTCATACCAGTCACACCAATCACACCGTATAACTTGTGATAACTTACCCAGTTAACAGTATGAACAACAACGGAGCATCAGATCAACCCTGATGCAACCATAACATAACCCTTATTTAAGCAATAACTATATACAAGTATTGCAGAAGAAGTCCGCACTTGGGACGGGCGCCCAGCATCCACTACGGGCTACGAGAAATAGATTTACCGGTAAGTAAAATCTTATTTTCTCTAACGTCCTAGTGGATGCTGGGGACTCCGTAAGGACCAAGGGCATTATACCAAAGCTCCCAAACGGGCGGGAGAGTGTGGATGACTCTGCAGCACCGAATGAGCAAACACAAGGTCCTCCTCAGCCAGGGTATCAAACTTGTAAAACTTTGCAAAAGTGTTCGAACCTGACCAAGTAGCCGCTCGGCAAAGCTGTAATGCCGAGACCCCTCGGGCAGCCGCCCAAGAAGAGCCCACCTTCCTTGTGGAGTGGGCTTTTACTGATTTTGGAAGCGGCAATCCAGCCGCAGAATGAGCCTGCTGAATCGTGTTACAGATCCAGCGAGCAATAGTTTGCTTTGAAGCAGGAGCACCCAGCTTGTTGGGTGCATACAGGATAAACAGCGACTCAGTTTTCCTGACTCTAGCCGTTCTGGCTACATAAACCTTCAAAGCCCTGACCACATCTAGTAACTCGGAATCCTCCAAGTCACGAGTAGCCACAGGCACCACAATAGGTTGGTTCATATGAAAGGATGACACCACTTTTGGCAGAAATTGTGGACGGGTCCGCAATTCTGCCCTGTCCATATGAAAAACCAGATAGGGGCTTATGTGACAAAGCCGCTAATTCTGACACACGCCTAGCTGAAGCCAAGGCTAATAGCATGACCACCTTCCACGTGAGAAATTTTAACTCCACGGTTTTGAGTGGCTCAAACCAGTGTGACTTCAGGAAACTCAACACCACGTTAAGATCCCAAGGTGCCACTGGAGGCACAAAAGGAGGCTGAATATGCAGCACTCCTTTTACAAACGTCTGGACTTCAGGAAGAGAAGCCAGTTCTTTTTGAAAAAAAAATGGATAGGGCCGAAATCTGGACCTTAATGGAACCCAATTTTAGGCCCAAAGTCACTCCCGACTGTAGGAAGTGAAGGAACCGGCCCAGCTGGAATTCCTCCGTAGGGGCATTCCTGGCCTCACACCAAGCAACATATTTTCGCCATATACGGTGATAATGTTTAGCCGTCACGTCCTTCCTAGTCTTTATCAGCGTAGTAATAACCTCATCCGGAATGCCTTTTTCTGCTAGGATCCGGCGTTCAACCGCCATGCCGTCAAACGCAGCCGCGGTAAATCTTGGAACAGACAGGCCCCCTGTTGCAACAGGTCCTGTCTTAGAGGTAGAGGCCATGGGTCCTCTGTGAGCATTTCTTGCAGCTCTGGATACCATGTCCTTCTTCGCCAATCCGGGACAATGAGTATTGTTCTCACTCCTCTTTTTCTTATGATTCTCAGCACCTTGGGTATGAGAGGAAGAGGAGGAAATATATAAACCGACTGGAACACCCACGGTGTCACTAGTGCGTCTACAGCTATCGCCTGAGGGTCTCTTGACCTGGCGCAATACCTCTGTAGCTTTTTGTTGAGGCGGGATGCCATCATGTCCACCTGTGACAGTTCCCACCGACTTGCAATCTGCGCGAAGACTTCTTGATGAAGTCCCCACTCTCCCGGGTGGAGGTCGTGCCTGCTGAGGAAGTCTGCTTCCCAGTTGTCCACTCCCGGAATGAACACTGCTGACAGTGCTCTTACGTGATTCTCCTCCCAGCGAAGAATTCTGGCGGCTTCCGCCATCGCCACCCTGCTCCTTGTGCCGCCTTGGCGGTTTACATGAGCCACTGCCGTGATGTTGTCTGACTGAATCAGCACCGATTGGTCGCGAAGCAGGGTCTCCGCTTGACTTAGGGCGTTGTATATGGCCCTTAGTTCCAGGATATGGATGTGAAGGCAAGTCTCCTGACTTGACCACAGACCTTGGAAATTTCTTCCCTGTGTGACTGCCCCCCACCCTCGGAGGCTTGTATCCGTGGTCACCAGGACCCAGTCGTGAATGCCGAATCTGCGGCCCTCGAGAAGGTGAGCACTCTGCAGCCACCACAGAAGAGACACCCTGGCCCTGGGGGATAGGGTGATCATCCGATGCATCTGTAGATGTGATCCGGACCACTTGTCCAACAGATCCCATTGAAAGGTCCTCGCATGGAACCTGCCAAAGGGAATGGCCTCGTACGAGGCCACCATCTTTCCCAGGACTCGCGTGCAGTGATGCACCGACACCTGTTTTGGTTTTAAGAGGTCTCTGACCAGTGTCATGAGTTCCTGAGCCTTCTCCGTCGGTAGAAAAAACCTTCTTCTGGTCTGTGTCCAGAATCATGCCCAGTAAGGGCAGACGCGTCGTAGGAATCAGCTGCGACTTTGGAATATTTAGAATCCAGCCGTGCTGTCGTAACACTTCCTGAGAGCGTGCTACGCTGATCAGCAACTGCTCTCTGGACCTCGCCTTTATGAGGAGATCGTCCAAATATGGGATAATTGTGACCCCTTCCTTTCGCAGGAGCACCATCATTTCCGCCATTACCTTGGTAAAAATTCTCGGTGCCGTGGAGAGACCAAACGGCAACGTCTGGAATTGGTAATGACAATCCTGTACCACAAATCTGAGGTACGCCTGATGAGGTGGATAAATGGGGACATGAAGGTATGTATCCTTTATGTCCAGAGACACCATAAAATCCCCCCCTTCCAGGCTTGCGATGACCGCTCTGAGCGATTCCATCTTGAACTTGAACCTTTTCAGGTATATGTTCAGGGATTTTAAATTCAATATGGGTCTGACCGAACCGTCCGGTTTCGGAACCACAAACATGGTCGAATAATAACCCTTCCCTTGTTGAAGGAGGGGAACCTTGACCACCACCTGCTGAAGATACAATTTGTGAATTGCAGCTAACACAATTTCCCTCTCTAAGGGGGAAGCTGGCAGGGCCGATTTGAGGTATCGGTGAGGGGGCATCTCTTCGAATTCCAGCTTGTATCCCTGAGACACAATCTCTATTACCCAGGGATCCACCTGGGAGTGAACCCACTTGTGGCTGAAATTTCGGAGACGCGCCCCCACCGGGCCTAGCTCCGCCTGTGGAGCCCCAGCGTCATGCAGTGGATTTAGTAGAAACCGGGGAGGACTTCTGTTCCTGGGAACTAGCTGTGTTGTGCAGCTTCTTTCCTCTACCCTTGCCTCTGGAAAGAAAGAACGCACCTCGGACTTTCTTGCCTTTTTGTGAACGAAAGGACTGCATTTGGTAATAAGGTGCTTTCTTAGGTTGTGAGGGAACATATGGCAAAAAATTTGACTTTCCAGCAGTAGCTGTGGAGACCAGGTCCGAGAGACCCTCCCCAAACAATTCCTCACCCTTGTAAGGTAAAACCTCCATGTGCCTTTTTGAGTCGGCATCGCCTGTCCATTGCAGAGTCCACAGGACCCTTCTGGCAGAAATCGACATTGCATTTATTCTAGAGCCCAGTAGGCTAATGTCTCTTTGAGCATCTCTCATATACAGGACAGCGTCTTTTATATGCCCCAGGGTCATTAATATAGTATCCTTGTCTAAGGTATCCAGATCCTCAGATAAGGAATCCGTCCATGCTGCTACAGCACTACACACCCAGGCCGACGCAATTGCCGGCCTTAGTAAGGTACCTGAATGTGTGTAAATGGACTTCAGGGTACCCTCTTGCTTTCTATCCGTAGCATCTTTTAGGGTGGCCGTATCCTGTGACGGCAGGGCTACCCTCTTGGATAAGCGTGTTAGAGCTTTGTCCACCCTAGGGGAGGATTCCCAGCGTAACGTGTCCGTTGGCGGGAAAGGATACGCCATAAGCATCCGTTTGGAAATCTGCAGTTTTTTATCTGGAGATTCCCAAGCCATTTCACATAACTCATTTAGCTCATGTGAAGGGGGAAAGGTCACCTCCTGCCTTTTTTCCCCATACATATGAACCCTCTCGTCAGGGACTGGGGTTTCCTCTGTGATGTGCAAAACCTCCTTCATTGCTATAATCATATAACGTATAGCTTTAGCCAATTTAGGCTGTAACTTTGCATCATCATAGCCGACACTGGAGTCAGACTCCGTGTCGGTGTCTGTGTCAACAATTTGGGATAGTGGGCGCTTCGGACGGCCTCTGCGACATAGGATCAGGCATTGGCTGAGACCCTGACTGTCCTAAGGTTTCAACTTAATCCAACCTTTTATTTAAAACCTTCCACATATCCATCAGATCAGGTGTCGGCGACCCCACATTCATTTGCTCCCGCTCTGCTTCCACATAGCCTTCCTCGTCAAACATGTCGACACAAGCGTACCGACACACCACACACACATACAGGGGATGCTCTTTTTGAAGACGGTTCCCCCACAAGGCCCTTTGGAGAGACAGAGAGAGAGTATGCCAGCACAGACCCCAGCGCTATATGTCCCAGGAATCACACAGTAACTTAGTGCTAACCCAGTAGCTGCTGTATATAAAGCATTTTGCGCCTAATTTATGTGCCCCCCCCTCTCTTTTTACCCTCTTCTACCGTGTTTCTGCAGGGGAGAGCCTGGGGAGCTTCCTCTCAGCGGAGCTGTGGAGATAAAATGGCGCTGGTGAGTGCTGAGGAAGAAGCCCCGCCCCCTCAGTGGCGGGCTTCTGTCCCGCGTTTGTGTGTAAAATAATGGCGGGGGCTCATGCATATATACAGTGCCCAACTGTATATATGCTACTTTTTGTCAAGAGGTTCCTAATTGCTGCCCAGGGCGCCCCCCCCCCCTGTGCCCTGCACCCTACAGTGACCGGAGTGTGTGGGTTTAATGTGGGAGCAATGGCGCACAGCTGCAGTGCTGTGCGCAACCTCAGTTTGAAGACTGGAGTCTTCTGCCGCCGATTTTGAAGTCTTCTTGCTTCTGTCACTGGCTTCTGTCTTCCGGCTCTGCGAGGGGGGCGGCGGCGCGGCTCCGGGATCGGACGACAAAGGGTGAGATCCTGTGTATGATCCCTCTGGAGCTAATGGTGTCCAGTAGCCTAAGAAGCAGGACCTATCTTCAGTGAGTAGGGCTGCTTCTCTCACCTCAGTCCCACGCTGCAGAGAGTCTGTTGCCAGCAGATCTCTCTGAAAATAAAAAAACCTAACAAAATACTTTCTTATAGCAAGCTCAGGAGAGCTCACTAAGTAGCACCCAGCTCGTCCGGGCACAGATTCAAACTGACTGAGGTCTGGAGGAGGGACATAGAGGGAGGAGCCAGAGCACACCAGTATCCAAATTCTTTCTTAAAGTGCCCTGACTCCTGCGGAGCCCGTCTATTCCCCATGGTCCTTACGGAGTCCCCAGCATCCACTAGGACGTTAGAGGGGGGGGGGGGGGGGGAACAACGACAAGTATCTGCTTAACAATACCACTATTCTTCCCACAGGCCTTAAGTTAGGATCCAGGAAAGTAAATATGTAATCAAATGAATCAAATGCAGGATCCAAATGGGATAGTTTCGGGACCTTGGCGCTTGGGATGCTGGCGGTCAAAATACAGACAGTGGTATCTCGACGCGCAAGATCCAAAGACCTGTTAGGTAAGTGTTCTAACCCTAACCCCCTAATCTTCCCTTCCCTCAGCCTGACCTTAACCCTAACCCTCCCCGCAGCCTAACCCTCCCAACTTAGTGCCTAACTCTAACCCCACCTTCTCAGTGCCTAAATCTAACCCTCCCTTCCCGCAGCCTAAGCCTAACCCTCCCCCTATAGCCTAATCCTAATTTACCCTCCATGCTGAACATAACGCACCCCTGCACACTTACGATTGGGATGCCGGCAGTCAGGATTTAACATACCTCCTTACACTTAAGGTGGATGGGCACACCTGTGTCGCCATGCAGCACAACAGGTACTCATTATACCCATGTAAGGTAAGAGAACAATTTGTTTTCCTTAGAGGAACTTTTCATACACTTGATATTAAGAATTGTGTGATGTTTTAACATGGAAAATGAATATTAATCTTTTACTGTCATTTTAGTTGCACCAAGGATTAAGAAGATATCTAGCACAGGCAAAAAAATAAAAAATAAAATAAAAGCACCAACCTACAAAGAAACATTTAAAATTAACATTAAACAGTAAGAATACCAGCAGACAGTTAACTGCGCCTGTTTCCACCCATAACTTACAAGATTCCATAAGAACAAGAGAGTAAGTTTTAATTGGAAAGTAAAGTTCTGACAGGCATCAGCGTTTAAAAAAGACCTTACCGAAATACTGTGGTGGAGGGTGCAGAAAACGGGAGAATGGACAGCAAACATATGCAGAGTAATTACAGAACGTGTTCACATCTGCTGCCCACGCAGTATGTCTATGTAACTAGGATGGAGACTGGATGGGGCCTATCATTCGCTTAGCATAAAACAATAAACCTACATTGACCACTATTGTTTATTAGAAAATTTAGAACACATGCACAGAGAGTTTAGATGAGCACATGTACCTGTAAATGCTGCAGATCATCTTCTTGAATGTTCTGCGATAAATTATAGACCTAGAGGTCACAAGAATCAATATATATAGGTTAGGATAAGAAGTGACATTTTCTTACAGCAACATAAATGAGAAAAAACTACAAAAATTATGGGTCGACATTTATATTTGAGGATGTGTAGAATTAAAATAGTCACATAGATTTCAACAGTATTGTAAGCTCAACTGGACCAATCTAGTCACAGAGAAGAATAAAGGTGGGTACACACTAGTAGATATATCTGCAGATCAATTGATCTGCAGATATATCTATGGACGGATCGGGCAGTGTGCTGTGCATACACACTGCCCGATCCGTCGGGGACTGACGTCATGAACTGGGCGGGCGTGTACACACGCCCGCCCAGTTCAGCTGTCAATCACCGCCGGCCGCCGCAGCGTGTGTGTACGGGCGGTCGGCCGACTACCCGTACACACACAGCGATGCGCCAATATATCGGTAGATATATTGCCCGTCGGCTATGCTGCGCGGCCGACGCGATACGTCTGTGAACGACGGAGTTCACAGACGTATCAGCCGTACACACTGGCCGATGGTCCCGCGATATATCGGCCGTTCAAGAGAACGGCCGATATATCGACCAGTGTGTACGGGCCTTTAGTTACAAAGATCTTACAGTAAAGGTAAAAGGTCAACAACCAGATTCCATAAGGAAACTGGACACGCAGCTGTGTTTATCACTTCCAGGTGGTCTGAGGACCACACCATATGATAAAGGAGTCAGTAGCAAATAGACATTTAAAATAAAGGTTTGTGGGACCACACATTGCAGAATGGCCTAAGAATCAAAACCAAGTAAAAAAAACAAAAACAAAAAATACACCACAAAACTGGATGTCTAAATCTGTGTGTGCATGCAGATCTTTAGAAACCTATAAAATGACCTTCTAAAAGGTCAAGTCCAATGTAGCCTGCCTCAGTCACCACACCACTTTAATAATAGAAGATCATAGGCGTTGTCCTTTCCTGGAAGCAGCTGAAGAAAAAGGAGATTTATGGTAAGACTTACCATGGTTAAATCTTTTGCTGCGAGGTACACTGGATTCCACAGGGAATAACATTGGGGTGTAGAGTTGCATACCCTCCAACATTTTATACATAAAAATTGGTACAAATCGAAAAGGGGGCGTGGCCACAGGTAAACTTTTCCTATACTTTCAATGGAAGTTTAGAGAGCCAAAATCGGTACAACCATATAAAAAAAAAAAAAAAAAAAAAAAAAGGTGCTGTACCTGCCAAAAAGGTACAGTTGGAGGGTATGGAGTTGGATCTTGATCCGAGGCACCAACAGGCTAAAGCTTTGACTGTTCCCAAGATGCACAGCACCGCCTCCTTTATATCCCCGCCTCCATGCACTGGAGCTCAGTTTTGAAAGCCAGTCCAATGCAGTAGCAAGTAAAAGACAGTAGATGTTGGCCACATAGAACCACATTATCACGACAGGAGAAGGTACCAGCGTCTAATGCAATACAAACCCAAAGAAGCTAAGTGCGTCAGGGTGGGCGCCCTGTGGAATCCAGTGTACCTCGCAGAAAGATTTAACTATGGTAAGTCTAATCATAAATATCCTTTTCTGCAGCGGGGTACACTGGGATTCCACAGGGAATAACATCGGTGATGTCCTAAAGCAGTTCCTTATGGGAGGGGATGCACTGTAGCGGGCACAAGAACCCGGCGTCCAAAGGAGGCATCCTGGGAGGCATAGAACCTGATGAACGTGTTCACAGAGGACCACGTAGCTGCCTTGCACAATTGTTCTAGGGACGCACAACGGCGGGCAGCCCAAGAAGGTCCAACTGACCGAGTAGAATGGGTCTTGATAGCAGCAGGAGCTGGAAGTCCAGCCTGCGCATAAGCTTGTGCAATCACCAACCACAAAGGACAAAGAGACTCAGATCGCCTAAGGGAGGTGGTTCTCTTCACATAGATACGGAGAGAGTCCGTACCACATCCAAAGACCTCTCTTTGGAGGACAAACCAGGAGAGATAAACGCCGGTACCACAATCTCTTGGTTAAGGTGGAAAGATGACACCACCTTAGGAAGATCACCAGGGTGAGTTCTAAGAACCGCACGGTCACGGTGAAAAATCAGAAAGGGTGACCAACATGATAAGGCACCCAAGTCTGAAACCCGTCGAGCAGAGGCAATAGCCGGCAAAAATAAGTCCTTAAGAGTAAGCCATTTAAGGTCCACAGACTCAAGAGGCTCAAATGGAGACTCTTACAGGGCATTCAGAACAACAGACAAATCCCATGGAGCCACAGGAGGGACATAGGGAGGTTGAATCCATAAAACACCCTGAGTGAAAGTGTGATCGTCAGGAAGAGACGCAATCTTTCAATGAAACCACAACAAGGCAGATATATAAACCTTGAGAAAGGACAGACGAAGGCCTAAGTTCACGCCCTGTTGCAGAAAAGCCAAAAGTTTGGCAATACTGAACTTATATACATCGTAATTCTTAGCCGCACACCAGGTGAAGTAAGAATTCCAGACCCTATAATAAATCAGAGCAGAGGCTGGTTTATGGTCTTTCCACATAGTTTGAATGACTGCCTCAGAAAATCCTTTGGCCCTCAGAAGTGAAGCTTTAAGAGCAACACCGTCAAAGACAGTCGGGCCAGATCCTGGTAGACACAAGGGCCCTGAACGAGGAGTACGCTCTATCGAGAGACCCTGCAGGTCTGAGAACAATGCCGTCTGGGCCATGCTGTAGAGATTAGACGTAGTATTCGTCCTTCTTGCTTGAACTTCCTTATTACCCTGGGCAGGAGTGACATCAGAGGGAACGCGTACGGCAGCAGAAATTTCCATGTAATTGCCAGTGCTTCCACGAACGCTGCTTAAGGATCCCTTGTCCTTGCTCCGAAGACCAGAACCTTGTGATTGTGTCGAGACACCATCAGGTCTACATCTGGTAGGCCCCACTTGTCCACTAGGAGTTGAAATACTTCTGGATGAAGGCTCCACTCTCCGGCGTGTACGTCCGGACGACTGAGGAGGTCCGCTTCCCAGTTGAGGACCCCGGAATGAACACTGCCGATATGGCTGGTAGGTGGCGTTCTACCCATTGAAGAATCTTTGACACTTCCAACATTGCCATGCGGCTTCGAGTGCCGTCTTGATAATTTATGTATGCCACCATGGTGGCATTGTCAGACAGTACTTGAACGGGCCAGTTCTGTACCAGAGACAGGGCAAGTTTCAGAGCATTGAACACTGCCCGCAACTCCAGAGTATTTATCAGGAGGAGAGATTCCTCCCTGGTCCACCGGCCCTGAAGAGTGTGTTGCTCCAACACCGCACCCCAACCCGGCAGACTGGCATCCGTCTTTAGAAGGACCCAGTCGGAGATCCAGAAGGTACGACCCCTGCTCAATTGTTGGTCCTGTAGCCACCAGCTCAGTGACAGACGAACCTCCAGAGTCAAGGAGATCATGCGAGATCTGATCCGGTGAGGCAGGCCGTCCCACCTGGCAAGGATTAGCTTCTGCAGAGGGCAAGAGTGAAATTGAGCGTACTCTACCATGTCGAAAGCAGACACCATGAGGCCTAGTACTTGCATCGCAGATTGTATCGACACTTGTGGGCGAAAGAGGAAGCATCTTATCCTGTCCTGAAGCTTCAGGACCTTCTCTGGAGACAAGAACAAATGTTGGTTGTGTGTGTGTCCAGTAATGCCCCCAGATGCACCATGCTCTGAGCAGGGACCAGTGAGGATTTCTTCCAATTGAGTCACCCGTGTGCTTGTAGGAATTGGACCGTCCGTTCCAGATGACGTGTGAGAACCTCTGGGGAGTTCGCCAGGATCAGCAAGTCGTCCAGATACGGCAGGATCCTGATACCTTGCCGACGGAGAATGGCCGTCATGACTGCCATGACCTTGGTGAAGATCCGAGGAGCTGTAGTCTGTCCAAAGGGCAAGGCTTGGAATTGATAATGCAGGTTGCAAACCGCAGATACTGCTGATGCAATACGGCAATAGGTATGTGTAGTTAAGCATCCTGTATGTCCAGGGATACCATATAATCCTTGTGCTCCAAAGCGAGAACAATAGAGCGAAGAGTTTCCATACGGAATTTGGATACCTTCACAAATGGCCTGCTTAGATGACACCTTGGTCCTAGGAGGGCGATGGTTAGGCTTTTGTTTAACAAAAGACTGATTTAATTGCTGTAACTGAGTAGACAGAGTATCAGCCCATGGCGGATTAACTACAGGGACAATATGTGGCTGTAATGGCACAGGAGGGCCCACAGGGGGCGTAAGTCTCATTACTAGTGTAGTCAGTAAATTAGAAAAAGCAGCCCAAGGTGGGTCTTGGTGTGCCACTGGTGCTGCAGACTGACAGAGGGGTACAGAACCCCCGATACCTGGACCCTCAGCTGGAATATTTTCCTCAGGTAAATCTGCAGCGTCAGCACTGCATGATGCAGGATCAGACACGGGTCTCCAGCCCTGTGTAGCAGACAATATATGGAGACGTAGCCTTAGGGCGTAACAGTACAATATAGCCAGACATAGTACCTGACAAAAAACCCCTGTGGAGTGTGACTGCCAATGCAGAATGCAAACAGAGGATTTAAGTGGTATATGGTGACTAAAATACACAGAATATATATATATATATATATATATATATATATATTGTCACATGTACAATGCAGAAATTATTACTCACAACAATAAGACTGCACTGGACTAGTAATACTACATAAAACTATGTATGTACACAGATATAACAATGCACAGTAAACACTGGATGTATATCACAGAATACTTGTACTAAATATCACTGTATGTTATGCACTTGTTCTTAACTAACACTGTCTAAACGACATGTAGAATACTTAAGTGTCCTGTAAATGTACGGCTTTCCAGAGGCGACCGTGCCCAGCAGTCCCAGAATCAGCGCAGCTTTGTGTAATGGCGCCCAAACGCTGACAGGGAGTGAGGGAGAGAGACAGAGATGCAGCTCTAGGGCGGGAACATCTTCTGTAGATGGCGCCTGGGGGAGGGGCTACAGGTCAGCGCCTTATCCCCTCTGCTGGGCTTCGCCACCGGGTACTATGGAGCCTGCAATAAACGGATTTTAGAAAATCCGACCTGTGCTCCTTGCCCTGGTGGATATAGTGGGGTCCCTGCACAGCAAATGTCCCTGCACTGTATCGGTCAAAGATCGTGATATTAGGCAGTTTTTATCGACTGGAAACGGGTCGCAAATAACTGGATAGCCCTAAATGTCTGAGTCTGATTGGTGCTTTCTTGGTCACAAGACCTATCAAAAAATGTGTGATCTCGTACCATTTCCAGAAACTTGCAAAAAATAAGATTTTAAACCTACCGGTAAATCTATTTCTCCTAGTCCGTAGAGGATGCTGGGGACTCCGTAAGGACCGTGGGGTATAGACGGGCTCCGCAGGAGATAGGGCACCTAAAAAGAACTTTGACTATGGGTGTGCACTGGCTCCTCCCTCTATGCCCCTCCTCCAAACCTCAGTTAGAGAACTGTGCCAAGAGGAGATGGACAATACAAGGCAGGATTTAGAAATCCAAGGGCAAGATTCATACCAGCCCACACCAATCATACCATGTAACCTGGATCATACATAACCAGTTAACCGTATGAACAACAACAGTAACGGTCCAAGATCGATTTCAACTGTAACATAACCCTTATGTAAGCAACAACTATATACAAGTCTTGCAGAGTTTCCGCACTGGGACGGGCGCCCAGCATCCTCTACGGACCAGGAGAAATAGATTTACCGGTAGGTTTAAAATCTTATTTTCTCTTACGTCCTAGAGGATGCTGGGGACTCCGTAAGGACCATGAGGTTTATACCAAAGCATCCAATCAGGCGGGAGAGTGCGTATGACTCTGCAGCACCGACTGAGCAAACGCTAGGTCCTCATCAGCCAGGGTATCAAACTTGTAGAATTTAGCAAAAGTGTTTGACCCCGACCAAGTCGCCGCTCTGCAAAGTTGTAATGCCGAGACGCCTCGGGCAGCCGCCCAAGAAGAGCCCACCTTCCTAGTGGAATAGGCCTTAACCGAATTTGGTACCGGCAATCCAGCCGTAGAGAGCCTGCTGAATCGTATTACAGATCCAGCGAGCAATAGTCTGCTTCGAAGCAGGTGCGCCAATCTTACTGGCCGCATATAGGACAAACAGAGCCTCTGTTTTCCTAATTCTAGCCGTCCTGGCTACATAAATCTTTAAGGCCCTGACTACGTCCAGGGATCTGGAATCCTCCAGGTCACTTGTAGCCACAGGCACCACAATAGGTTGATTCACATGGAATGAAGAAACCACCTTAGGCAAAAATTGCGGACGTGTCCTCAATTCAGCTCGATCCACATGAAAAATCAAGTAGGGGCTTTTGTGCGACAAAGCCGCCAATTCTGATACTCGCCTTGCTGATGCCAAGGCCAACAACATGACCACCTTCCAAGTAAGAAATTTCAACTCAACCTTGTTAAGCGGTTCAAACCAGTGTGATTTTAGGAACTGCAACACCACGTTGAGGTCCCACGGTGCCACTGGAGGCACAAAAGGAGGCTGGATGTGTAGCACTCCCTTTACAAACGTCTGGACTTCTGGATGAGAAGCCAATTCCTTCTGAAAGAAAATCGAGAGGGCCGAAATATGTACCTTAACAGAGCCTAATTTCAGGCTGATATCCACTCTTGTCTGTAGGAAGTGGAGAAAACGACCCAGATGAAAATCTTCCGTAGGTGCATTCTTGGTCTCACACCAAGACACAAACTTTCGCCAGATACGGTGATAATGCTTAACCGTCACCTCCTTCCTAGCCTTTATTAAAGTAGGGATGACCTCTTCCGGAATCCCCTTTTTCGCTAGGATTCGGCGTTCAACCGCCATGCCGTCAAACGTAACCGCGGTAAGTCCTGAAATACACAGGGCCCTGTTGCAACAGGTCTTCCCTCAGAGGAAGAGGCCAGGGATCTCCTGTGAGCATCTCTTGTAGATCCGAGTACCAGGCCCTTCGAGGCCAGTCTGGGACAACGAGTATCGTCTGTACTCTTCTTTGCCTTATGATCCTCAACACTTTTGTGATGAGAGGAAGAGGAGGAAACACGTAGACCGATTTGAACACCCACAGTGTTATCAGAGCGTCTACTGCCACTGCCTGAGGGTCCCGAGACCTGGCACAATACCTCCGAAGCTTTTTGTTGAGGCGTGACGCCATCATGTCTATTTGAGGAGTTCCCCAAAGACGTGTAATGTCTGCAAAGACTTCTTGATGAAGTCCCCACTCTCCTGGACGGAGATCGTGTCTGCTGAGGAAGTCTGCTTCCCAGTTGTCCACTCCCGGAATGAAGACAGCCGACAGAGCGCTTACATGATTTTCCGCCCAGCGAAGAATCCTGGTGGCTTCCGCCATCGCGACTCTGCTTCTTGTACCGCCTTAGCGGTTCACATGAGCCACTGCTGTGACATTGTCTGATTGAATCAGAACCGGTAGGTTTCGAAGAAGACTCTCCGCTTGTCGAAGGCCGTTGTAAATGGCCCTGAGTTCCAACACATTGATGTGTAGACAGGACTCCTGGTCTGACCAAAGTCTCTGAAATTTTTTTTCCCTGTGTGACCGCTCCCCATCCTCGGAGGCTCGCATCCGTGGTAACCAGGATCCAGTCCTGAATTCCGAACCGGCGACCCTCCAGCAGGTGAGCACTTTGCAACCACCACAGGAGAGACACTCTGGCCTATGGGGACAGAGTTATTTTCCGATGTAAGTGCAGATGGGACCCGACCACTTGTCCAGAAGGTCCCATTGAAAAGTCCTTGCATGGAACCTTCCGAAGGGAACAGCCTCGTAGGCCGCCACCATTTTTCCCAGAACTCGAGTGCATTGGTGAACGGACACCCTTTTCGGTTTTAGCAGGTCTCTGACCATGTTCTGGATGTCCTGGGCTCTCTCTATTGGGAGGAAGACCTTCATTTGTTCCGTATCCAGTATCATACCTAGGAACGGTAGTCGAGTTGTCGGAATCAACTGTGACTTCGGTAGATTTAAAATCCAACCGTGTTGCTGGAGCACTCTCAGAGAGAGCGCCACACTGCTCAGCAATTTCTCCCTTGATCTCGCTTTTATCAGGAGATCGTCCAAGTATGGGATAATTGTGACTCCATGCTTGCGCAGGACCACCATCATTTCCGCCATTATCTTGGTGAAAATCCTCGGGGCCGTGGAAAGTCCAAACGACAACGTCTGAAATTGGTAATGACAAGCCTGTACAGCGAATCTCAGGTATTCCTGAGGGGGGGCATATATGGGGACATGAAGGTACGCATCCTTTATGTCCAGAGACACCATAAACTCCCCCTTCTCCATGTTGGCTATTATCGCTCTGAGTGATTCCATTTTGAATTTGAATCTTTTTATGTACAGGTTTAGGGATTTCAGATTCAAAATAGGTCTGACCGGTTCGTCCGGTTTCGGGACCACAAATAGGGTTGAGTAGTAACCTCTTCCCTGCTGGTGAAGGGGAACCTGGATTATCACTTGCTGTATACACAGCGTTTTAATTGCAGCTAACACTACATCCCTTTCCGATGTGGAAGCTGGTGCGGGGGCACCTCCTCGAATTCCAGTTTGTACCCCTGGGAAACTATTTCCAACACCCAGGGATTCAGGTCTGATCTGACCCAGGCCTGACTGAAAAGTCGAAGACGTGCCCCCACCGGTGCGGACTCCATCAGGGGAGCCCCAGCGTCATGCTGTGGGTTTTGGAGCAGCCGGGGAGGACTTTTGGTCCTGGGCACCTGCCGAAGCAGGTGCTCTTTTGCCTCTGCCCTTACCTCTGGCGAGGAAAGAGGATCCCCGACCTCTTCTGGACTTGTGCGACCGAAAGGACTGCATCTGATAGGGTGTTACTTTCTTTTGCTGTTGGGGAATATATGGTAAAAAATTTGATTTACCTGCTGTAGCTGTGGAAACCAGGTCCGTCAGCCCATCCCCAAACAATACCTCACCCTTATAGGGTAGTACTTCCATATGTTTTTTGGAATCCGCATCACCCGTCCATTGGCGAGTCCATAAGGATCTTCTCGCCGAGATAGACATGGCATTGGCCCTAGAAGCTAGCAGTCCAATGTCCCTTTGAGCATCCCTCATAAATAAGACTGCGTCTTTAATATGGGCTAGAGTTAAGAATATAGTATCCTTATCCATATTATCAAATTGATCTGTCAGCTCATCTGTCCAAGCTGCAATTGCGCTACACACCCATGCCGACGCAATTGTCGGTCTTAGCACAGCACCCGTATGAGAATAAATACACTTTAAGGTAGTTTCTTGCCTGCAATCTGCAGGGTCCTTAAGGGCCGCTGTGTCAGGAGACGGTAGCGCCACTTTCTTGGACAAGCGCGTCAGGGCCTTGTCCACAGTGGGGGGTGATTCCCAAATCTCCCTGTCCTGCTTAGGGAAGGGGTATGCCATATAAATTCTTTTGGGGATCTGCGGTCTCTTTTCCGGAGTCTCCCAAGCTTTTCCAAAGAAATCATTTAATTCATGAGATGTGGGAAAAATAAGAATTTACTTACCGATAATTCTATTTCTCGGAGTCCGTAGTGGATGCTGGGGTTCCTGAAAGGACCATGGGGAATAGCGGCTCCGCAGGAGACAGGGCACAAAAAGTAAAGCTTTCCGATCAGGTGGTGTGCACTGGCTCCTCCCCCTATGACCCTCCTCCAGACTCCAGTTAGGTACTGTGCCCGGACGAGCGTACACAATAAGGGAGGAATTTTGAATCCCGGGTAAGACTCATACCAGCCACACCAATCACACTGTACAACCTGTGATCTGAACCCAGTTAACAGTATGATAACAGCGGAGCCTCTGAAAAGATGGCTCACAACAACAATAACCCGATTTAGTTAGCAATAACTATGTACAAGTATTGCAGATAATCCGCACTTGGGATGGGCGCCCAGCATCCACTACGGACTCCGAGAAATAGAATTATCGGTAAGTAAATTCTTATTTTCTCTATCGTCCTTGTGGATGCTGGGGTTCCTGAAAGGACCATGGGGATTATACCAAAGCTCCCAAACGGGCGGGAGAGTGCGGATGACTCTGCAGCACCGAATGAGAGAACTCCAGGTCCTCTTTTGCCAGGGTATCAAATTTGTAGAATTTTACAAACGTGTTCTCCCCCGACCACGTAGCTGCTCGGCAAAGTTGTAATGCCGAGACCCCTCGGGCAGCCGCCCAAGATGAGCCCACCTTCCTTGTGGAATGGGCCTTAACAGATTTAGACTGTGGCAGGCCTGCCACAGAATGTGCAAGTTGAATTGTGCTACCAATCCCACGAGCAATCGACTGCTTAGAAGCAGAAGCACCCAGCATTGTTGGGTGCATACAGGATAAACAGCAAGTCAGATTTCCTGACTCCAGCCAACCTGGAAACTATATTTTCAGGGCCCTGATAACATCCAGCAACTTGGAGTCCTCCAAGTCCCTAGTAGCCGCAGGTACCACAATAAGCTGGTTCAGGTGAAACGCTGACACCACCTTAAGGAGAAACTGGGGACGAGTCCGCAGCTTTGCTCTGTCCGAATGGACAATCAGATATGGCTTTGTGAGATAAAGCCGCCAATTCTGACACTCGCCTGGCCGAGGCCAGGACCAACAGCATGGTCATTTTCCATGTGAGATATATCAAATCCACAGATTTGAGTTGTTTAAACCAATGTGATTTTTTAGGAATCCCAAAACTACGTTGAGATCGCCCAGTGCCACTGGAGACATCAAAGGGGCTGTATATGCAGTACTCCCTTAACAACTTCTGGACTTCAGGAACTGAAGCCAATTTCTTTCTGGAAGAAAATCAACAGGCCGAAATTTGAACCTTAATGGACCCAATTTGAGACCCATAGACACTCCTGTTTGCAGGAAATGTAGAAATTAACCTAGTTGAAATTCTTCCGTGGAGCCTTCCTGGACTCACACCCTGGCACATATTTTCACCTAAGTGGTGATAATGTTGTGCGGTCACCTCCTTCCTGGCTCTGACCAGGGTAGGGATGACCTCTTCCGGAATGCCTCTTTCCCTTAGGATCCGGCGTTCACCCGCCTTGGCGTCAACGCAGCTGCGGTAAGTCCCGGAACAGACACGGTTCTTGCCGAATCAAGACCCTTCTTAGTATTTCTTGAAGTTCCGGGAACCAAGTCCTTCTTGGCCAAACCGGAGCCACGAGTATAGTTCTTACTCCTCTCCTTCCTATCATTTTCAATACATTGGGTATGAAAAGCAGAGGATGGAACACATACACCGACTGGTACACCGACGGTGTTACCAGAGCGTCCCAGCTATTGCCTGAGTGTCTCTTGACCTGGCGCTTCAGGTGGGACGCCATCATAACCACCTTTGGTCTTTCCCAACGGTTTACAATCATGTGGAAACTTCCAGATTAAGTTTCCACTTTTCCGGGTGGAATTCATTTATGCTGAGGAAATCTTCCCAGTTGCCCACTCCCGGAATGAACACTGCTGACAGTGTTATCACATGATTTTCCGCCCAGCGAAGAATCCTTGCTGTCATTGCCCTCCTGCTTCTTGTGTCGCCCCGTCTGATAACGTGGGCGACCGCCATGATGATGTCCTACTGGATCAGCACCGGTTGACTTTGAAGCAGGAGTCTTCCTAGGCTCAGAGCATTGTAAATTGCCCTTAGCTCCAGTATATTCATGTGGAGAGAAGTCTCCAGACTTGACCACACTTCCTTGGAAATTTTTTCCCTGTGTGACTACTCCCCAGCCTCTCAGGCTGGTATCCGTGGTCCCCAGAACACAGTCCTGAATGCTGAGTGTGCTGCCCTCTAAAAGATGAGCACTCTGCAGCCCCCACAGAAGAGACACCCTTGTCCTTGGAGACAGGATTATCCGCTGATGCATCTGAAAATGCGATCCGGACCATTCGTCCAGCAAATCCCCTGAGATCTGCCAAATGGAATCGCTTCGTAAGAAGCCACCATTTTTCCCAGGACTCCTGTGCATTGATGCACTGATACTTGGCCTGGTTTTAGGAGGTTTCTGACTAGGTCGAATAACTCCTTGGCTTTTTCCTCCCGGAGGAACACCTTTTTCTGGACTATGCCCAGAATCATTCCTAGGAACAGCAGACGTATCGTCGGAAAACAGCTGCGATTCTTGGAATATTTAGAATCCAGTCGTGCTGTCGTAGAACTACTTTAGATAGTGCTCTTCCGACCTCCAACTGTTCTCTGGAACTTGCCCTTTTCAGGATATCGTCCAAGTAAGGGATAATTTAGATGCCTTTTTTCTTTGAAGAAACATCTTTTCGGCCATTACCTTGGTAAAAGGCCCGGGGTGCCGTGGATAATTCAAACGGCATCGTCTGAAACGGATATTGACAGTTCTGTACCACGAACCAGAGGTACCCTTGTTGAGAAGGGCAAATTTGGACATGGAGGTAATCCTTGATGTCCAGGGACACCATATAGTCCCCTTTTTTCCGGTTCGCTATCACTGCTCTGAGTGACTCCATCTCGATTTGAACCTTTTAAGTAAATGTTCAAAGATTTCAGTTTAGACTATGTCTCACCAAGCCGTCTGGCGTCAGTACCACAATATAGTGTGGAAAAATAATACCCTTTTCCTTGTTGTAGGAGGGGTACTTTGATTATCACCTGCTGGATATACAGCTTGTGAATTGTTTCCAATGCTGCCTCCCTGTCGGAGGGAGCCGTTGGTAAAGCAGACTTCAGAAACCTGCGAGGAGAAGATGTCTCGACTCTCCAATCTGTACCCCTGGGATAATACTTGTACTATCTAGGGGTCAACCTGCGAGTGATCCCACTGCGCGCTGAGACTCTTGAGACTACCCCCCCACCTTGAGTCCGCTTGCATGGCCCCAGCGTCATGCTGAGGACTTGGCAGACGCGGTGGAGGGCTTCTTTTCCTGGGAAGGGGCTGCCTGCTGCAGTCTACTTCCCTTACCTCTATGTCTGGGCAGATATGACTGGCCTTTTGCCTGCATGCCCTCATGGGAAAGGAAGGATTGAGGCTGAAAAGACGGTGTCTTTTTCAGCTGAGATGTAACTTGGGGTAAAAAGGTTGGATTTCCCAGCTGTTGCCGTGGTCCCCAGGTCCGATGGACCGACCCCAACTAACTCCTTCCCTTTATACGGCAATACTTCCATGTGCCGTATGGGATCTGTATCACCTGACCACTGTCGTGTCCATGACATCTTCTGGGTGATATGGACAACGTACTTATCTTGATGCCAGAGAGCAAATATCCCTCTGTGCATCTCACGTACATATATATAGAATGCATCCTATTAAATGCTCTATATGAATAAAATATTTTCAGTCAGGGAATCCGACCAAGCCAACCCAGCACTGCATCTCCAGGCTGATGGCGATCGCTGGTCGCAGTATAACCACCGTATGTGTGTATATACTTTTTAGGATATCTTTCCAGCTTCCTATCAGCTGGCTCCTTGAGGGCGGCCGTATCTGGAGACGGTAACGCCACTTGATAAGCGTGTGAGCGCCTTATCACCCTAAGGGGTGTTTCCCAACGCGCCCTAATTTCTGGCGGGAAAGGGTATAACGCCAATATTTGCTATCGGGGTAACCCCACGCATCATCACACACTTCATTTTATTTTATCTGATTCAGGAAAAACTACAGGTAGTTTTTTCACTCCCACATAATACCCTTTTTTGTGGTACTTGTAGTATCAGAAATATGCAACACCTCCTTCATTGCCCTTAACGTGTGGCCCTAATGAGAAATACGTTTGTTTATTCACCGTCGACACTGGATTCAGTGTCCGTGTCTGTGTCTGTGTCGACCGACTGAGGTAAATGGGCGTTTTTAACGCCCCTGACGGTGTTTCTGAGACGCCTGGACCGGTACTAATAGTTTGTCGGCCGTCTCACGTCGTCAACCGACCTTGCAGCGTGTTGACATTCTCACGTAATTCCCTAAATAAGCCATCCATTCCGGTGTCGACTCCCTAGAGAGTGACATCACCATTACAGGCAATTTCTCCGCCTCCTCACCAACATCGTCCTCATACATGTCGACACACACGTACCGACACACAGCACACACACCGGGAATGCTCTGACAGAGGACAGGACCCACACTAGCCCTTTGGGGAGACAGAGGGAGAGTTTGCCAGCACACACCAAAACGCTATAATTATATAGGGACAACCTTATATAAGTGTTTTCCCTTATAGCATCTTTATATATATCTCAATATCGCCAAAATCAGTGCCCCCCCTCTCTGTTTTAACCCTGTTTCTGTAGTGCAGTGCAGGGGAGAGCCTGGGAGCCTTCTCTCCAGGCTTTCTGTGAGAGAAAATGGCGCTGTGTGCTGAGGAGATAGGCCCCGCCCCTTTTTCGGCGGGCTCGTCTCCCGCTATTTAGTGAATCTTGGCAGGGGTTAAATATCTCCATATAGCCTCTGGGGGCTATATGTGAGGTATTTTTCGCCAAAAAAGGTTTTCATTTGCCTCCCAGGGCGCCCCCCTCCCAGCGCCCTGCACCCTCAGTGACTGCCGTGTGAAGTGTGCCGAGAGGAAAATGGCGCACAGCTGCAGTGCTGTGCGCTACCTTTAGAAGACTGCAGGAGTCTTCAGCCGCCGATTCTGGACCTCTTCTTACTTCAGCATCTGCAAGGGGGCCGGCGGCGCGGCTCCGGTGACCATCCAGGCTGTACCTGTGATCGTCCCTCTGGAGCTGATGTCCAGTAGCCAAGAAGCCAATCCATCCTGCACGCAGGTGAGTTCACTCCTTCTCCCCTAAGTCCCTCGTTGCAGTGATCCTGTTGCCAGCAGGACTCACTGTAAAATAAAAAACCTAAGCTAAACTTTCTCTAAGCAGCTCTTTAGGAGAGCCACCTAGATTGCACCCTTCTCGGCCGGGCACAAAAATCTAACTGGAGTCTGGAGGAGGGTCATAGGGGGAGGAGCCAGTGCACACCACCTGATCGGAAAGCTTTACTTTTTGTGCCCTGTCTCCTGCGGAGCCGCTATTCCCCATGGTCCTTTCAGGAACCCCAGCATCCACAAGGACGATAGAGAAATTAATAATCTGTTTCTTTTCCTTAAACATGTGTACCCTTGTGTCGGGGACCGAGGGTTCATCCTCAATATGCAACACATCCCTTATTGCCACAGTCATACACTGAATGGTTTTAGTCACCCTAGGGTGCAATTTTACTTCGTCATAGTCAACACTGTAATCAGAATCCGTGTCGGTAGTAGTGTCTTGTGTTAAGGGACGCTTTTGAGACCCCGACGGGCCCTGTGAGTCGGTCCAATCCGAGGATTGACCCCCTGATGTCCCCCCTAATTCAGCCTTATCAAGCCTTTTATGTAAAGATGCCACACTTGCATTCAACATATGCCACATGTCCATCCATTCCGGAGTCGGCACAACCGACGGGGACATACCACTCATTTGCTCCACCTCCTCCTTGGAGAAGCCTTCCGCTTCAGACATGTCGACACCACGTACCGACACCCCACACACACAGGGATTAACCTACAAGAGGACAAAACCCCAACCAGGCCCTTAGGAGAGACAGAGAGAGAGTATGCCAGCACACACCCAGCGCTTAATAACACTGTGGAAAAATATGACCAGATAGCGCTTTTTTATATAATAATATTCCAATTCTCACTCACTGCGTCGCCAATGTGCCCCCCTCCTCTTTTTTCCCGCCTGTGAAGTTCAGCAGGGGAGAGACCAGGGAGCCAGCGTTCAGCATGCAGCTTCTGTGGAGAAAATGGCGCTGGTTAGTGCTGAGGATCAAGCCCCGCCCACCCGACGGCGGGCTTCGGTCCCAGTGCTTTTTTTAATTAAAATGGTGGAGGATTCTTGGATTTACTGCCTCCGCAGCCTAATCCATCTTAACATGCCCAGAAGTGAGGAATATTGCTGCCCAGGGCGCCCCCCACAGCGCCCTGCACCCTTCAGTGCTGCGCAGCTATGAAGATCTGATGTCTTCTGCCGCCTGATGTCTTCTGCCTTCTCATACTCACCCGGCTTCTATCTTCGGCATCTGTGAGGAGGACGGCGGCGCGGCTCCGGGACGAACCCCAGGTGAGACCTGTGTTCCGACACCCTCTGGAGCTAATGGTGTCCAGTAGCCTAGAAACAGAGCCCAACCGTAAAGCCAGCCCTGCTTCTCTCTCCTCAGTCCCACGATGCAGGGAGCCTGTTGCCAACAGGACTCCCTGAAAATAAAAAACCTAACAAAATTCTTTTAAAACAGAAAATTCTGGAGTGCTCTCTGCAGTGTACCCTTTCTCCTCTGGGCACAGAATCTAACAGAGGTCTGGAGGACGGGCATAGAGGGAGGAGCCAGTGCACACCCATAGTCAAAGTTCTTTTTAGGTGCCCTATCACCTGCGGAGCCCGTCTATACCCCATGGTCCTTACGGAGTCCCCAGCATCCTCTAGGACGTAAGAAAAAAGTGATGGGCTCAGTGGAATAGGCTATCAAGTAGCTTCTACCAGCTAGAGTCTACTCCCCTAAGTGTGGCATGTGCCCAGCAGCAAAATACAAATCCCTGGAATCATAATTTCCAGACATATTTAGCTGACCTGTAAAGAAGTAATTGTGGCATGTGCCTCTTTTCCACTGAGCCCCTCAATTGTTGCAAACTTTCACTATACTCTGTGGTAGAATGCCCTCCGAGATCTCTGATGTTTAAATTATTAAAATGACTGCCACTGTCCAGGTCTGCTGTACAGACCTTAAGTGCTCGCAACTCAAAGGCCTAACACTAAACGGATTGTAGTTATCAGGGGGCACTGTAAGCTCAGCAACAGCTGTGTGGGTCTCAACACAGCAAGCATGGTTTCTTTAAGTTGGCCACATTATCCAGCTTCTGGCTTAGCGCCTAGCAGGCTAAAAGCAAAACAGACCTTCTCAAAGTAGATGGAAGACACAGATGAGATATTAGATCCCCAACTGAGGGGCTGGTGTAAAAAAAATTATTGGATCCCTCTGTGTCTGAAAAGATTCTCAGAGCTACAATGGGTTATGGGTCATGATTTCAGCTGGTAGTTCCTAATGCCTACATACTGCAAAAAGGTATAGATCTGGTTGTGGTTCTAGCTTATTTGTGGGTGTCACATGGCTCAAATGGACTTTAGCCGATGCCAGCTTTAACAAAAAAAAAAAGTGAGCAGAGTGAATCAAGTATCAGTGCCAAATGGCAGCATATTATAATTTGATGCCAGAGACACTGTCTATTCAAGCTCTTTTTTATAATTTATACAGAACATTTAGATTAAATGGTGCCAGGGTATGTATTAAACCTGTGACTGCTGCATAGCTGTGTGCTACATCTTGCAAGTATGTGATGTGGGTACAATCAGATAACGGTAAGAACAGGTAGTTCGTGTGTTGCATCATAGTATACATTCCACTAATTTCTGTAGGCAAAAGGTTTTAGAGTCATAAGCAGATGGTTCCAAGATGCACCCAAACCATGTGCAGACAGTGTATGTGGCAAAGGATTATACTAGTTCTGCAGTAGCTAAAGCCATCAATTGAATATGAAAAAGCCCAGAAAATGGACTTAGAAATTCAGCAATACCTGGACAGAGCTGGTCATTGTGCTTAAGGCAAAAACCGTTGCACAATCTTTGATTGTTGACTGGCTGTCAAAGGCTCCCTGAGTGTCCATGAGAAGAACCGCAACCTAGGGAGGAACACAAATCCTACTGTTATACTAGGCACTAGAAGAATCATCATAAAAGGTAAATCATTGCAACAAATACACAAATTCATTTTCTTTGTCCTTGATCATAAGGTGACTTGTACATCTACTGTTCTTAAATGACCAGCCCATGTCAGTCTTATGGTGGGTACACACTAGTAGATATATCTGCAGATCAATGGCCGACTGCCTGTACACACAAAACAATGCACCAATATATCTGTAGATATATTGGTCATCATGTGTGCTGCAAGGCCGATGCGATATGTCAGTGAACGAATGTGTTCACAGACATATTGTTGGTACACACTGGTCAATGATAGAACGGGCGATATATCAGCCAGTGTGTACCCGGCATTAGAACCCAATCAATTTATACACTGGACGAAAAAACTGGAGTTTGAAACGCCCAAATCTAACTATTAGTGATCCAATCTGTACTGTACAGAACTATAAAATGCAGCCATTTACTTACTCACTCTGCAAGTTTTATATGCAAGTCACAAAGTGTTATAAGATTTTGGAAAAGCAACTGATCTGAGAGAAATGTAAACAGTTTATACTTCAAAGTCAGAAGCAGCTATTCTGTTGCTCAACAACCCCCCCCCCCCCCCCCCATCCCAAAACCTATCACCACTCCCCTCCTCGCAATCTCTAAACATGGAGCTTATTTTACTAACTACAATATTATCCCCTCCTACTTGAATAATTCTACAGAAAACAACTCCAGTATTAAGCCTTGTGCATATAATGTGACTCTGTGGGCTGCCAAGTGGAGTTCTTATTACTTGTTCGTGAAATGAAACAGGACATAAATGCCAGAAAGTGTGGTAATCAGAAAATAAGTGAAAATCAGCTTACTGTTTCTTAATAGCTGCTCTGCTTATTGCCAATTGTTGTTTATTAACTGTTCTTTATATAACGCACACATTCTGCAGCGCAGAATCACATCAGTCTCAGCCCCAGTGAAGATTACACTCTAAATTAGCTAAATATCTTTTTATTAGTGATTTTTCACTTTACATATACACATCATGCAGAAGTTTTTGCATTCAAATGCCATGTTTCAATAAATGTCAAAGTCAGAAAAGAACTCACAACTGCTGTAGTGTAGAAACTTAAACATGGCAAGTAGAAAACACATATCCAGACATAATTACTATTTACTGAAGTTGTGAAGGGAAGCATTACGGTGCACCAATTGGTAGATAATAGAAAATAAGATTTTACTCACCGGTAAATCTATTTCTCGTAGTCCGTAGTGGATGCTGGGGACTCCGTAAGGACCATGGGGAATAGACGGGCTCCGCAGGAGACTGGGCACTCTAAGAAAGATTTAGTACTACTGGTGTGCACTGGCTCCTCCCTCTATGCCCCTCCTCCAGACCTCAGTTAAGGAAACTGTGCCCGGAAGAGCTGACATTACAAGGAAAGGATTTTGGAATCCAGGGTAAGACTCATACCAGCCACACCAATCACACCGTACAACTTGTGATAAACTTACCCAGTTAACAGTATGAACAACAACAGAGCATCAGACAACCTGATGCAAACATAACATAACCCTTATTTAAGCAATAACTATATACAAGTATTGCAGACAATCCGCACTTGGGATGGGCGCCCAGCATCCACTACGGACTATGATAAAGCCGCCAATTCTGACACACGCCTGGCTGAAGCCAGGGCTAACAGCATCGTCACCTTCCATGTGAGATATTTTAAGTCCACATTGGTGAGTGGTTCAAACCAATGTGACTTAAGGAACCTCAAAACAACATTGAGATCCCAAGGTGCCACTGGAGGCACAAAAGGAGGTTGTATATGCAGTACCCCTTTTACAAATGTCTGAACTTCAGGTACTGAAGCCAGTTCTTTCTGGAAGAAAATCGACAGGGCCGAAATTTGAACCTTAATGGACCCTAATTTTAGGCCCATAGACAGTCCTGTTTGCAGGAAATGGAGGAAACGACCCAGTTGAAATTCCTCTGTAGGGGCCTTCTTGGCCTCACACCACGCAACATATTTTCGCCAAATGCGGTGATAATGTTTTGCGGTTACATCCTTCCTGGCTTTGACCAGGGTAGGGATGACTTCATCTGGAATGCCTTTTTCCTTCAGGATCCAGCGTTCAACCGCCATGCCGTCAAACGCAGCCGCGGTAAGTCTTGGAACAGACAAGGCCCCTGCTGGAGCAGGTCCTTTCTTAGAGGTAGAGGCCACGGGTCTTCCGTGAGCATCTCTTGAAGTTCCGGGTACCAAGTCCTTCTTGGCCAATCCGGAACCACGAGTATCGTTCTTACTCCTCTCCTTCTTATGATTCTCAGTACTTTTGGTATGAGAGGCAGAGGAGGGAACACATACACTGACTGGTACACCCATGGTGTCACCAGAGCGTCCACCGCTATTGCCTGAGGGTCCCTTGACCTGGCGCAATATCTGTCTAGTTTTTTGTTTAGACGTGACGCCATCATGTCCACCTTTGGTTTTTCCCAACGGTTTACAATCAGGTGGAAGACTTCTGGGTGAAGTCCCCACTCTCCCGGGTGAAGGTCGTGTCTGCTGAGGAAGTCTGCTTCCCAGTTGTCCACTCCCGGAATGAACACTGCTGACAGAGCTATCACAAGATTTTCCGCCCAGCGAAGAATCCTTGCAGCTTCTGCTTCTCGTGCCGCCCTGTCTGTTTACGTGGGCGACTGACGTGATGTTGTCCGATTGGATCAATACCGCCTGACCCTGAAGCAGGGGTTTCGCTTGACTTAGGGCATTGTAAATGGCCCTTAGTTCCAGAATGTTTATATGAAGAGATGTTTCCATGCTTGACCACAAGCCCTGGAAATTTTTTCCCTGTGTGACTGCCCCCCAGCCTCTCAGGCTGGCGTCCGTGGTCACCAGGACCCAATCCTGAATGCCAAATCTGCGGCCCTCTAGTAGATGAGCACTCTGCAGCCACCACAGAAGAGACACCCTTGTCCTTGTCGACAGGGTTATCCGCTGATGCATCTGAAGATGCGATCCGGACCATTTGTCCAGTAGATCCCACTGAAACGTTCTTGCATGGAATCTTCCGAATGGAATAGCTTCGTAAGAAGCCACCATTTTCCCCAGGACCCTCGTGCACTGATGCACTGACACCTGGCCTGGTTTTAGGAGGTTCCTGACTAGGTCGGATAACTCCCTGGCCTTCTCCTCCGGGAGAAACACCTTTTTCTGGACTGTGTCCAGAATCATTCCTAGGAACAGTAGACGTGTCGTTGGAATCAGCTGCGATTTTGGAATATTTAGGATCCACCCATGCTGACGTAACACTACCTGAGATAGTGCTACTCCGACTTCTAACTGTTCCCTGGACCTTGCCCTTATCAGGAGATCGTCCAAGTAAGGGATAATTAAGATGCCTTTTCTTCGAAGAAGAATCATCATTTCGGCCATTACCTTGGTAAAGACCCGGGGTGCCGTGGACAACCCAAACGGCAGCGTCTGAAACTGATAATGACAGTTTTGTACTACAAACCTGAGGTACCCTTGGTGAGACGGGTAGATTGGGACGTGGAGATAAGCATCCTTGATGTCCAGAGACACCATATAGTCCCCTTCTTCCAGGTTTGCTATCACCGCTCTGAGTGATTCCATCTTGAATTTGAACCTCTTTATGTAAGTGTTCAGGGATTTCAGATTTAAAATTGGTCTCACCGAGCCGTCCGGCTTCGGTACCACAAACAGCGTGGAATAATACCCCTTTCCCTGTTGTAGGAGGGGTACCTTGATTATCACCTGCTGGGAATACAGCTTGTGAATGGCTTCCAAAACTGCCTCCCTGTCGGAGGGAGACTTTGGTAGAGCAGACTTCAGGAACCGGCGAGGGGGAAACGCCTCGAATTCCAGTTTGTACCCCTGCGATACCACCTGTAGAATCCAGGGGTCCTCTTGCGAGTGAGCCCACTGCGCGTTGAAATTCTTGAGACGGGCCCCAACCAAATCCGCATCGCCTGACCACTGTCGCGTCCATAACGCTCTTCTGGCAGAAATGGACATAGCACTTACTCTTGATGCCAGGGTGCAAATATCCCTCTGTGCATCACGCATATATAGTAATGCATCCTTCAAATGCTCTATAGTTAACAGTATATTGTCCCTATCCAGGGTATCAATATTTTCAGTCAGGGAATCCGACCACGCGACGCCAGCACTGCACATCCAGGCTGAAGCGATTGCTGGTCGCAGTATAACACCAGTATGTGTGTATATACTTTTAAGAATACTTTCCAGCCTTCTATCTGCTGGTTCTTTGAGGGTGGCCGTATCAGGAGACGGTAACGCTACTTGTTTAGATAAACGTGTGAGCGCCTTATCTACCCTAGGGGGTGTTTCCCAACGTGTCCTAACCTCTAACGGGAAAGGATATAGTGCCAATAATTTTTTAGAAATTAGCAGTTTTTTGGCGGGGGAAACCCACGCTTTATCACACACCTCATTAAACTCATCTGACTCAGGGAAAACTATTGGTAGTTTTTTCACACCCCACATAATACCCTTCTTTGTGGTACTTGTAGTGTCAGAAATGTTCAATGCTTCCTTCATTGCCGTGATCATGTAACGTGTGGCCCTACTGGACATTACGTTTGTCTCCTCACCGTCGACACTAGACTCAGTATCTGTGTCTGGGTCTGTGTCGACCCACTGAGGTAACGGGCGTTTTAGGGCCCCTGACGGTGTCTGAGACGCCTGGACAGGCACTAATTGATTTGCCGGCTGTCTCATGTCATCAACCGTTCTTTGCAAAGTGCTGACATTATCACTTAATTCTTTAAATACGATCATCCAGTCAGGTGTCGACTCCCTAGGAGGTGACATCACTAACCCAGGCAATTGCTCCGCCTCCACATCATTTTCCTCCTCATACATGTCGACACACACGTACCGACACACAGCACACACACCGGGAATGCTCTGATAGAGGACAGGACCCCACAAGCCCTTTGGAGAGACAGAGGGAGAGTCTGCCAGCACACACCAAGCGCTATATATATATATATATATATATACAGGGATAACCTTATATAAGTGTTATTCCCTTATAGCTGCTGTTTATATAGTTTTTAGCTGCCAATAGTGCCCCCCCTTCTCTTTTTTACCCTGATTCAGTAGCAAGTCTGCAGGGGAGAGTCAGGGAGCCGTCCTTCCAGCGGAGCTGTGAGGGAAAATGGCGCTTGTGTGCTGAGGAGATAGGCTCCGCCCCTTCACGACGTCCTTATCTCCCGCTTTTTCTGTAAAAAATGGCAGGGGTTAAAATACATCCATATAGCCCAAGAGCTATATGTGATGTATTCTTTAGCCAACCTAAGGTATTATCTGTTATATTGCGTCTCAGGGCGCTCCCCCCCAGCGCCCTGCACCCTCAGTGACCGGAGTGTGAAGTGTGCTGAGAGCAATGGCGCACAGCTGCGGTGCTGTGCGCTACCTTAGTCTGAAGACAGGATCGTCTTCTGCCGCCGATTTCACCGGACCTCTTCGCTCTTCTGGCTCTGTAAGGGGGCCGGCGGCGCGGCTCCGGGACCCATCCAGGCTGAACCTGTGATCGTCCCTCTGGAGCTAATGTCCAGTAGCCTAAGAAACCCGATCCACTCTGCACGCAGGTGAGTCCGTTTCTTCTCCCCTTAGTCCCACGATGCAGTGAGCCTGTTGCCAGCAGGACTCACTGAAAATAAAAAACCTAAAATATACTTTTATTCTAAGCAGCTCAGGAGAGCCACCTAGCCTGCACCCTTCTCGTTCGGGCACAAAAATCTAACTGAGGCTTGGAGGAGGGTCATAGGGGGAGGAGCCAGTGCACACCACCTGATCCTAAAGCTTTTATTCTTGTGCCCTGTCTCCTGCGGAGCCGCTATTCCCCATGGTCCTTACGGAGTCCCAGCATCCACTAGGACGTCAGAGAAATCTTATATTCTCTAACGTCCTAGTGGATGCTGGGGACTCCGTAAGGACCATGGGGATTATACCAAAGCTCCCAAACGGGCGGGAGAGTGCGGATGACTCTGCAGCACCGAATGGGCAAACACAAGGTCCTCCTCAACCAGGGTATCAAACCTGTAGAATTTTGCAAAGGTGTTTGAACCCGACCAAGTAGCTGCTCGGCAAAGCTGTAATGCCGAGACCCCTCGGGCAGCTGCCCAAGAAGAACCCACTTTCCTTGTGGAATGGGCCTTTACTGATTTTGGATGCGGCAATCCAGCCGCAGAATGAGCCTGCTGAATCGTGTTACAGATCCAGCGAGCAAAAGTTTGCTTTGAAGCAGGAGCACCCAGCTTGTTGGATGCATACAGGATAAACAGCGAGTCAGTTTTCCTGACTCCAGCCGTTCTGGCTACATAAACCTTCAAAGCCCTGACTACATCTAGTAACTTGGAATCCTCCAAGTCACTAGTAGCCGCAGGCACCACAATAGGTTGGTTCAAATGAAAAGATGACACCACTTTTGGCAGAAATTGCGGACAAGTCCGTAATTCTGCCCTGTCCATATGGAAAACCAGATAGGGGCTTTTATGTGACAAAGCCGCCAATTCTGATACACGCCTAGCCGAAGCTAAGGCCAATAGCATGACCACCTTCCACTTGAGATATTTTAACTCCACGGTTTTAAGTGGCTCAAACCAGTGCGGTTTCAGGAAACTCAACACCACGTTAAGATCCCAAAGTGCCACTGGAGGCACCAACGGGGGCTGAATATGCAGCACTCCCTTTACAAAAGTCTGAACTTCAGGAAGAGAAGCCAGTTCCTTTTGAAAGAAAATGGATAGGGCCGAAATCTGGACCTTTATGGACCCCAATTTTAGGCCCATAGTCACTCCCGACTGCAGGAAGTGAAGGAAACGGCCCAGCTGGAATTCCTCTGTAGGGGCCTTCCTGGCCTCACACCAAGCAACATATTTGCGCCATATACGGTGATAATGTTTTGCTGTCACGTCCTTCCTAGCCTTTATCAGCGTAGGAATAACTTAATCCGGAATGCCTTTTTCCGCTAGTATCCGGCGTTCAACCGCCATGCCGTCAAACGCAGCCGCGGTAAGTCTTGGAACAGACAGTGCCCCTGTTGCAACAGATCCTGTCTGAGAGGCAGAGGCCATGGGTCCTCTGCAAGCATTTCTTGCAGTTCCGGATACCAAGTCCTTCTTGGCCAATCCGGAACAATAAGTATTGTTCTCACTCCTCTTTTCCTTACGATTCTCAGCACCTTGGGTATGAGAGGAAGAGAAGGAAACACATAAACCGACTGGAACACCCACGGTGTCCCTAGTGCGTCTACAGCTATCGCCTGAGTCTCTTGACCTGGCGCAATATCTCTGTAGCGTTTTGTTGAGGCGGGATGCCATCATGCCCACCTGTGGCAGTTCCCACTGCCTTGCAATCTGCGTGAAGACTTCTTGATGAAGTCCCCACTCTCCCGGGTGGAGGTCGTGCCAGCTGAGGAAGTCTGCTTCCTAGTTGTCCACTCCCGGCATGAACACTGCTGACAGTGCTCTTACGTGATTCTCTGCCCAGCGAAGAATTCTGGTGGCCTCCGCCATCACCACTCTGCTCCTTATGCCGCCTTGGCGGTTTACATGAGCCACTGCTGTGATGTTATCTGACTGAATCAGCATCGTTTTTTCGCGAAGCAAGTTCTCCGCTTGACTTAGGGCGATGCATATGGCCCTTAATTCCAGGATATTTATGTGAAGGCAAGACTCCTGACTTGACCTCCGCCCTTGGAAATTGTTTTCCTTGTGTGACTGCCCCCCACCCTCGGAGGCTTGTATCCGTGGTCACCAGGACCCAGTCCTGAATGCCGAATCTGCGACCTTCGAGAAGGTGAGCACTCTGCAGCCACCACAGGAGAGACACCCTGGCCCTGGGGGATAGGGTGATTAACCGATGCATCTGAAGATGTGATCCGGACCACTTGTCCAACAGATCCCATTGAAAGGTCCTCGCATGGAACCTGCCGAAGGGAATGGCCTCGTATGATGCCACCATCCTTCCCAGGACACGAGTGCAGTGATGCACTGACACCTGTTTTGGTTTCAATAGATTCCTGACCAGTGTCACGAGCTCCTGAGCTCTCTCTATCGGGAGATAAACCCTTTTCTGATCTGTGTCTAGGATCATGCCTAGAAGAGGCAGATGAGTTGTAGGAACCAACTGCGACTCTGGAGTACATAGAATCCAGTGGTGTTGCCGTTACACTTCCAGAGAAAGTGATACGCTGTTTCGCAACTGCTCTCTCAATCTCTCTCTTATGAGGAGATCGACCAAGAACGTGATAATAGTGACACCTTGCTTCCGCAGGAGCACCATCATTTCCGCCATTACTTTGGTGAATATTCTCGGGGCCGTGGAGAGACCCACCGGCCATGTCAGAAATTGGTAATGACAATTCCGTACCGCAATTCTGAGGTACGCCTGATGAGGTGGATAAATGGGGACACGAAGGTATGCATCCCTTTTGCCCCGAGACACCATAAAATCTCCCCCCTTTTAGGCTTGCAATGACCGCTCTTAGCGATTTCATCTTGCACTTGAACCTTTCCAGGTATATGTTCAGGGATTTTAAATTCAATATGGGTCTGACCGAACCGTCCGGTTTCGGGACTACAACATGGTCGAATAATAACCCCCTCCTTGTTGAAGGAAGGGAACCTAGACCACCACCTGTTGAAGATACAACTTGTGAATTGCAGTTAACCCTGTTTCCCTCTCGCAGGGGGAAGCCGGCAGGGCCGACAGTGAGGAGGCATCTTCTCCAAGTCCAGCTTGTATCCCGGAGACACAATATCTATTGCCCAGGGATCTAAAAGGGAGTGAACCCACTTGTGGCTGAACTTACGAAAGTGTGCCCCCACCGGGCATAGCTCCGCCTGTGGAACTCCAGCGACATGCGGTGGATTTTTGTAGAGGCCGGGGGGGACTTTTGTTCCAGGGAACTTGCTGTGTTGTGCAGCTTCTTTCCTCTGCCCACGCCTCTGGCAAGAAAGGACGCACCTCGGACTTTCTTGTTTCTTTGTTCGGAAGGCTGCATTTGATAATGACGTGCTTTCCTAGGCTGTGCAGGAATATAAGGCAAAATATCAGAATTACCAGCTATAGCTGTGGAGACCAGGTCCGAGAACCCTTCTCCACACAATCCTCAGCCTTCTATATGCCTCTTATGTCGGCATCCTTTGTCCATTGCATATTCTACAGGACACATCAAGCAGAAATCGACATAGCTTTGACTCTAGGACCCAGTATACACATGTCTCTTTGGGCATGTTTTATTATATATGTACATACTAGGGTCTCAATTAGTCCACGCCGCCACAGCGCTATAAACCCATGCCGACCCAATCGCCGGTCTGAGTAGTGTACCAGAATGTGCACGCTATCTGCAGGATCCCTGAGAATAGCTGTTACGTCAGGGCTACCTTTTGGGCAAACGTGACACCCTAGGGGAAGATTCCCATCATATCCTGGCCCTAGTGGGGAAAGGATACTCCGTGAGAATTCATTGTGGGAAACTGCAGCTTTTTGTCTGGAGATTCCCGCTCTTTTTCCTCATGAGAGGAGGGAAATTTACCTCAGCTTTCTTCCCCTTACACCTGTGTACCCTTGTGTCAGGGACAGATGAGTCATCAGTGATATGCAAATCATCTTTTATTACAATAATCATATATTGAATACTTTTCTGCCATTTTGGCTGTAACTTTGCATTATCGTAGTCGACACTGGAGTCACACTCCGTGTCGACATCAGTGTCTATTATTTTGGATAGTGAGCATTGACTCTGAAGGTCTCTGCGACATAGGGACAGACATAGGTAGATTTCCTGTCTGTTTTCTAATCTTTTGTGCAATAAATTTACCTTAGCACTTAATTACACATATCCAAACAGGTGTCGGCGTTGTCGACGGAGACACCCTCTCACACACATATTTGCTCCATCTCCTCCTTATGGGAGCCTTTTACCTCAGACATGTCGACACACACGTACCGACACACCACACACACAGGGGATGCTCTATTTGAAGACAGTTCCCCCATAAGGCCCTTTGGAGAGACAGAGAGAGAGTATGCCAGCACACACCCCAGCGCTATATGTCCCAGGAATCACACAGTAACTTAGTGTTAACCCAGTAGCTGCTGTATATACTGTTTTTGCGCCAAATTCATGTGCCCCCCCCCCCCCCTCTCTTTTTACCCTCTTCTACCGTGCAGGGGAGAGCCTGGGGAGCTTCTCTCAGCGGATCTGTGGAGAGAAAATGGCGCAGGTGAGTGCTGAGGAAGAAGGCCCCGCCCCCTCAGTGGCGGGCTTCTGTCCCGCGATTTTGTGTAAAATTAATGGCGGGGGCTCATGCATATTACAGTGCCCAGCTGTAAATATGCTGCTTTTGCCAGGAGGTAATCAATTGCTGCCCAGGGCGCCCCCCCCTGCGCCCTGCACCCTACAGTGACCGGAGTCTGTGGGTTAGTGTGGGCGCAATGGCGCACAGCTGCAGTGCTGTGCGCTACCTCATATGAAGACAGGAGTCTTCTGCCGCCGATTTTGACGTCTTCTTGCTTCAACGCGCCGGCTTCTGTCTTCTGGCTCTGCGAGGGGGACAGCGGCGCGGCTCCGGGAACGGACGACCAAGGTTAGGTTCCTGTGTTCGATCCCTATGGAGCTAATGGTGTCCAGGAGCCTAAGAAGCACAACCTAGCCGCAGTTAGTAGGTTTGCTTCTCTCCCCTCAGTCCCACGTAGCAGAGAGTCTGTTGCCAGCAGAAGCTCTCTGAAAATAAAAAACCTAACTAAAACACTTTCTTATCAGCAAGCTCAGGGGAGCTCACTAAAATGCACCCAGCTCTGTCCGGGTACAGATTCTAACTGAGGTCTGGAGGAGGGGCATAGAGGGAGGAGCCAGTGCACACCAGTAGTACTAAATCTTTCTTAGAGTGGCCAGTCTCCTGCGGAGCCCGTCTATTCCCCATGGTCCTTACGGAGTCCCCAGCATCCACTAGGACGGTAGAGAAATATATTTAATAACTTATTGATAACTTAAAATAGTGCAACTGTAGTGAAATAAAAACAAAGGGTATCCGAAAGATTGTCTACCCTAAATAGGTCGACAGTCAATAGGTTGACCCAAAAAGGTTGACAATGACAGGCATTAGGTCGACATGGACAAAAGGCCACCTGGATCAATAGGTTGACATGTAAAAAGATTGACAGTCCTTATGGTCGACAGGTTCAAATGGTCAACGTGACAATAAGTGGCACACATGGTCGACGCAAGTTTTTTTTTTTTTAAATAGTTTTCTCATACTTTATCATAGGTTTCTCATACATGTTGACTACGATTGTCAACAGTAACCTGTGGCGAGTGCACAGCAAAGCACCGTGCCCGAAGCATGTGAAGCGCAGTGTAGGGACACAGTACACTAATATGGGTTCAGGTGTTTGACAGATTAAACGACACCCAAAAAAAAAAAAGAAAAAAAATAAGAATTTACTTACCGATAATTCTATTTCTCATAGTCCGTAGTGGATGCTGGGGACTCCGAAAGGACCATGGGGAATAGCGGCTCCGCAGGAGACTGGGCACAAAAGTAAAAGCTTTAGGACTACCTGGTGTGCACTGGCTCCTCCCCCCATGACCCTCCTCCAAGCCTCAGTTAGGATACTGTGCCCGGACGAGCGTACACAATAAGGAAGGATTTTGAATCCCGGGTAAGACTCATACCAGCCACACCAATCACACCGTACAACTTGTGATTTGAACCCAGTTAACAGCATGATAACAGAGGAGCCTCTGAAAAGATGGCTCACAACAATAATAACCCGATTTTTGTAACAATAACTATGTACAAGTATTGCAGACAATCCGCACTTGGGATGGGCGCCCAGCATCCACTACGGACTATGAGAAATAGAATTATCGGTAAGTAAATTCTTATTTTCTCTAACGTCCTAGTGGATGCTGGGGACTCCGAAAGGACCATGGGGATTATACCAAAGCTCCCAAACGGGCGGGAGAGTGCGGATGACTCTGCAGCACCGAATGAGAGAACTCCAGGTCCTCCTCAGCCAGGGTATCAAATTTGTAGAATTTTGCAAACGTATTTGCCCCTGACCAAGTAGCTGCTCGGCAAAGTTGTAAAGCCGAGACCCCTCGGGCAGCCGCCCAAGATGAGCCCACTTTCCGTGTGGAATGGGCTTTTACAGATTTTGGCTGTGGCAGGCCTGCCACAGAATGTGCAAGCTGAATTGTACTACAAATCCAACGAGCAATCGTCTGCTTAGAAGCAGGGGCACCAAGCTTGTTGGGTGCATACAGGATAAACAGCGAGTCAGATTTTCTGACTCCAGCCATCCTGGAAACATATATTTTCAGGGCCCTGACTACGTCCAGCAACTTGGAATCCTCCAAGTCCCTAGTAGCCGCAGGCACCACAATAGGCTGGTTTAAGTGAAATGCTGAAACCACCTTAGGGAGAAATTGAGGACGAGTCCTCAATTCTGCCCTGTCCGTATGAAAAATTAGGTAAGGGCTTTTATAGGATAAAGCCGCCAATTCTGATACACGCCTGGCTGAAGCCAGGGCTAACAGCATTACCACTTTCCATGTGAGATATTTTAAATCCACAGTGGTGAGTGGTTCAAACCAATGTGATTTTAGGAACCCCAAAACTACATTGAGATCCCAAGGTGCCACTGGAGGCACAAAAGGAGGCTGTATATGCAGTACCCCCTTGACAAACGTCTGAACTTCAGGAACTGAAGCTAGTTCTTTTTGGAAGAATATCGACAGGACCGAAATTTGAACCTTAATGGACCCTAATTTGAGGCCCATAGACAGTCCTGTTTGCAGGAAATGCAGGAATCGACCCAGTTGAAATTCCTCTGTAGGGGCCTTCCTGGCCTCACACCACGCAACATATTTACGCCAATTACGGTGATAATGTTGCACAGTTACATCCTTCCTGGCTTTGATCAGGGTAGGGATAACTTCATCCGGAATGCCTTTTTCCTTCAGGATCCGGCGTTCAACCGCCATGCCGTCAAACGCAGCCGCGGTAAGTCTTGGAACAGACATGGTCCCTGCTGGAGCAGGTCCTTTCTTAGAGGTAGAGGCCACGGGTCTTCCTTGAGCATCTCTTGAATTTCCGGCTACCAAGTCCTTCTTGGCCAATCCGGAGCCACGAGTATAGTCTTTACACCTCTCCTTCTTAGGATTCTCAGTACCTTGGGTATGAGAGGCAGAGGAGGGAACACATATACTGACTGGTACACCCACGGTGTTACCAGAGCGTCCACAGCTATTGCCTGAGGGTCCCTTGACCTGGCGCAATATCTGTCCAGTTTTTTGTTGAGGCGGGACGCCATCATGTCCACCTTTGGTTTTTCCCAACGGTTCACAATCATGTGGAAGACTTCTGGGTGAAGTCCCCACTCCCCCGGGTGAAGATCGTGTCTGCTGAGGAAGTCTGCTTCCCAGTTGTCCACTCCCGGAATGAACACTGCTGACAGTGCTATCACATGATTTTCCGCCCAGCGAAGAATCCTTGCAACTTCCGTCATTGCCCTCCTGCTTCTTGTGCCGCCCTGTCTGTTTACGTGGGAGACTGCCGTGATGTTGTCCGACTGGATCAACACCGGCTGACCCTGAAGCAGAGGCCTTGCCTGACTTAGGGCATTGTAAATGGCCCTTAGTTCCAGGATATTTATGTGAAGTGACGTTTCCATGCTTGACCACAAGCCCTGGAAATTTTTTCCGTGTGTGACTGCTCCCCAGCCTCTCAGGCTGGCATCCGTGGTCACCAGGACCCAATCCTGAATGCCGAATCTGCGGCCCTCTAGGAGATGAGCACTCTGTAACCACCACAGGAGAGACACCCTTGTCCTTGGAGACAGGGTTATCCGCTGATGCATTTGAAGATGCGATCCGGACCATTTGTCCAGCAGATCCCACTGAAAAGTTCTTGCGTGGAATCTGCCGAATGGAATCGCTTCGTAAGAAGCCACCATCTTTCCCAGGACCCTTGTGCATTGATGCACTGACACTTGGCCTGGTCTTAGGAGGTTCCTGACTAGGTCGGATAACTCCCTGGCTTTCTCCTCCGGGAGAAACACCTTTTTCTGTACTGTGTCCAGAATCATCCCTAAGAACAGCAGACGTGTCGTCGGAATCAGCTGCGATTTTGGAATATTTAGAATCCATCCGTGCTGTCGTAGTACTACTTGAGATAGTGCTACTCCGACCTCTAACTGTTCTCTGGACCTTGCCCTTATCAGGAGATCGTCCAAGTAAGGGATAATTAAGACGCCTTTTCTTCGAAGAAGAATCATCATTTCGGCCATTACCTTGGTAAAGACCCGGGGTGCCGTGGACAATCCAAACGGCAGCGTCTGAAACTGATAGTGACAGTTCTGTACCACAAACCTGAGGTACCCTTGGTGAGAAGGGCAAATTGGGACATGGAGGTAAGCATCCTTGATGTCCAGAGACACCATATAGTCCCCTTCTTCCAAGTTCGCTATCACTGCTCTGAGTGACTCCATCTTGAACTTGAACCTTTTTATGTAAGTGTTCAAGGATTTCAGATTTAAAATGGGTCTCACCGAGCCGTCCGGCTTCGGTACCACAAACAGCGTGGAATAATACCCCTTTCCCTGTTGTAGGAGGGGTACCTTGACTATCACCTGCTGAGAATACAGCTTGTGAATGGCTTCCAATACCGCCTCCCTGTCGGGGGGAGACGTTGGTAAAGCAGACTTCAGGAACCGGTGAGGGGGAGACGATTCGAATTCCAATTTGTACCCCTGAGATACTACCTGCAGGATCCAGGGGTCCACTTGCGAGTGAGCCCACTGCGCGCTGAAATTCTTGAGACGGGCCCCCACCGTGCCTGAGTCCGCTTGTAAGGCCCCAGCGTCATGCTGAGGACTTGGCAGAAGCGGGGGAGGGCTTCTGTTCGTGGGAAGAGGCTGTCTGCTGCAGTCTTTTTCCCCTTCCTCTGCCCCGGGGCAGATATGAGTGGCCTTTTGCCCGCTTGCCCTTATGGGTACGAAAGGACTGAGCCTGAAAAGACGGTATCTTTTTCTGCTGAGAGGTGACCTGGGGTAAAAAGGTGGATTTCCCAGCCGTTGCCGTGGCCACCAGGTCCGATAGACCGACCCCAAATAACTCCTCCCCTTTATACGGCAATACTTCCATATGCCGTTTGGAATCCGCATCACCTGACCACTGTCGCGTCCATAACCCTCTTCTGGCAGAAATGGACATCGCACTTACTCTTGATGCCAGAGTGCAAATATCCCTCTGTGCATCTCGCATATATAGAAATGCATCCTTTAAATGCTCTATAGTCAATAATATATTGTCCCTGTCCAGGGTATCAATATTTTCAGTCAGGGAATCCCACCAAGCCACCCCAGCACTGCACATCCAGGCTGAGGCGATTGCTGGTCGCAGTATAATACCAGTATGTGTGTATATACTTTTTAGGATATTTTCCAGCTTCCTATCAGCTGGTTCCTTGAGGGCGGCCGTATCAGGAGACGGTAACGCCACTTGCTTTGATAAGCGTGTGAGCGCCTTATCTACCCTAGGGGGTGTTTCCCAACGTGCCCTAACCTCTGGCGGGAAAGGGTATAATGCCAATAATTTTTTAGAAATTAGCAGTTTTTTATCGGGGGAAACCCACGCTTCATCACACACCTCATTTAATTCATCTGATTCAGGAAAAACTACGGGTAGTTTTTTCACACCCCACATAATACCCTTTTTTGTGGTACTTGTAGTATCAGAAATGTTCAAAACCTCCTTCATTGCCGTGATCATGTAACGTGTGGCCCTACTGGAAAATAAGTTTGTTTCCTCACCGTCGACACTGGAGTCAGTGTCCGTGTCAGTGTCTGTATCGACCTGAGGTAACGGGCGTTTTAGAGCCCCTGACGGTGTTTGAGACGCCTGTACAGGTATTAACTGATTTGCCGGCTGTCTCATGTCGTCAACAGTCTTTTGTAAAGTGCTGACACTATCATCACGTAAGTCTTTCCATAAGACCATCCAGTCGGGTGTCGACTCCCTAGGGGGTGACATCACTAACACAGGCAATTGCTCCGCCTCCACACCATTTTCCTCCTCATACATGTCGACACAACGTACCGACACACAGCACACACACAGGGAATGCTCTGACAGAGGACAGGACCCCACTAGCCCTTTGGGGAGACAGAGGGAGAGTTTGCCAGCACACACCAGAGCGCTATATATATATATATATATATATATATATATATATATATATATATATATATATATATATATATATATATATAGGGATAACCTTATATAAGTGTTTTTCCCTGATATAGCTGCAATATATATTTATCTGCCAAATTAGTGACCCCCCTCTCTTGTTTTACCCTGTTTCTGTAGTTCAGGACTGCAGGGGAGAGTCAGGGAGCCTTCCTCCAACGGAGCTGTGAGGAAAAAATGGCGCCAGTGTGCTGAGGAGATAGGCTCCGCCCCCTTTTCGGCGGCCTTTCTCCCGCTTTTTTTATGGAAAAATTGGCAGGGGTTAAATGCATCCATATAGCCCAGGAGCTATATGTGATGTATTTTTTGCCAAAAAAGGTGTTTTTATTGCGTCTCAGGGCGCCCCCCCCCCAGCGCCCTGCACCCTCAGTGACCGGAGTGTGAAGTGTGCTGAGAGCAATGGCGCACAGCTGCGGTGCTGTGCGCTACCTTATTGAAGACAGGACGTCTTCTGCCGCCGATTTTCCGGACCTCTTCAGTCTTCTGGCTCTGTAAGGGGGACGGCGGCGCGGCTCTGGGACCCATCCATGGCTGGGCCTGTGATCGTCCCTCTGGAGCTAATGTCCAGTAGCCTAAGAAGCCCAATCCACTCTGCACGCAGGTGAGTTCGCTTCTTCTCCCCTTAGTCTCTCGGTGCAGTGAGCCTGTTGCCAGCAGGTCTCACTGAAAATAAAAAACCTAAAACTAAACTTTTTTCTAAGCAGCTCAGGAGAGCCACCTAGACTGCACCCTTCTCGTTCGGGCACAAAAATCTAACTGAGGCTTGGAGGAGGGTCATGGGGGGAGGAGCCAGTGCACACCAGGTAGTCCTAAAGCTTTTACTTTTGTGCCCAGTCTCCTGCGGAGCCGCTATTCCCCATGGTCCTTTCGGAGTCCCCAGCATCCACTAGGACGTTAGAGAAAAGAAATGTAACAAAAATGTTATCGACCATTTTTTATGTTAACCTTTTGTACCTGTTGACCATTTCCCATGTCTACCTTTTACCTGTTGACCTTTTGCCCCAGTCGACCTTGTCCATGTCAACCATATGCGGGTCAACATATTGAATGTTGACCTAATTAGGATCGAACTAATGATCCATACATGCGAGAAAGAAAGAATATGAAATAAAATGGTCAGAGAGCTAAATGCTGGTAATAACAAAAGGTCTGGGGCTATTCTATTCTGTAGATCTGTACACCTATAGGATGTGGTTTGATCAACCTCTGTGAATGCCATCTGTACCAATTCTCATTATGAGAATATTGTTAATAATGGAGACACTGGATATAAAAGTTAGAGAACCAAGAAAAAAAAGTCCCTCTTAACGAAGACCACAGAGCAACTCCGTTTATGTTGCTCAGACAGAATTTATAGAATTAGAATGGTCAGGTCATGTGAAGTTCTACAATGGATAAAGAATGAGAGAGTGTGTCAGTTGTAAGAAGGACCTATGGGTCTATTGCTCCAGATAGTATACCAAAACGTGGCGTAAAAAATGGTATTCAATCAGGGTCGTGTTTAGCCTAGGCGAAAAATTCAGGAGCGAAAAACCTGTGAATCGGCAAATCCACGTGTTTTCTAAAGTCATGGGTGCGAGCGTGAAAAGACCCGTTTGGGCATACAAACGGGTCTCTTAATGCGCATTTCAGCTTGCTACCCCAGGGGTAGCGAGTTGAAATGAATTTGTCATGCCCGTCCGCAGCAACATTACAATAGCTGCAAGACGCATTTGAATCTGGCCCGCTATGTCTGGTTGTGAAATGTAATCTGACTAAGATTCTTGGGAAATGTCATTGTACACAACTACATATAAGCAGGACTGCACAACGAAGAAGTAGGCTTCCTTCACAAACTCATTATGGAGATCAATAGAGGACTCTGTAGAGCCATGATCTTCTACGACTACAAGAGTGGTCTGCAACAGCAGGAGAGTTTTGACTTAATGTTGACGAGGAGCATGTGGACAACATAACAGAGGACAACGTTGCTGCTGTTGGGACATAACTTAGGTGGACGCCAGGGTGACTATGGCCCAAGAGATGGAGATAGGAATCTTATTTGGGATCCATTCGCTTGATACTCCACAAAAAGCTTGGCCTGAGCAAGGTTTCTGCATGCCGGGTGACCCATCAGCTCACTCGAGAGCAGAAGGAAGCTCGGGTGACTTTGTGCCACAACATGCTGGCCAGGTTGATGGTGGTCACTCAAACTCTGTCTGGGAGATCATCAGCAGATGATGTTTTGGGTTTTTTTGGGGCCAAGACTGGTCATGTAGCTACCGTACTACCTGTGTAGCAGCACACAATCATATGCCAACCAATGCCTAGCGCAAGTGCTGGAAGCCATTTCCAGACGCAGTCCAAGAACTCGTGCTTGTAGTGCCCTTCTCAGTAACGACAATACAACTGCCCACAAGTCCAGGACAGTGGTGGATGTTCTGGCTCATGAACGCATCCAGGAGCTTAGTCATCTGTCGAACAGTCCAGACCTGGCCCCCTGCAACTTATTATTATCACAAATCAAGCGAAAGAGGAGTGCGATTAATTTTACGTCACCAGAAAAAGCAGAGGAAACCTTCATCCAGCATGCAGAAGATTTTGTACTGGTTTGAGCGCATGCAAATTTACGTAAGACTCCTTTGGTGAACACTTTGGAAAAAAAAATGAATGTTCACTTTGTTTGACAATGTAATACTTTTTGTGCATCCGGAAAGTTATTGCACACCCTAAATACTTCAACATCAGTCATGAAGTGCTTACAGGAAAGAAATATTTAGGTCTTGGAATGGCTTTCATGTTCTGTATTCATTAATGAAAATCTGTGGAGCTCTCCAGTGCTGGCTGTAGTCCCAGACATTGCCTAGCATTTCTTGTGGGATTTTTTATTTCTTTTTTTTTTTTTTGTCATCTCCACCAGTTCTTAGGGGTCTTCCAACAAATGCTACAAAAGGAGCAAGAGGAAACTACAATACTTACCAATCACGACCACTGATGAGAAATTTGGCTTCTGTTTTGGACTGTTTAAAATGCAGATTCCTCAAATGTACAGTAGGTGGAAGAGTGCAGTCATGCAACAGTGGCTGTGGGTTGTTGAGCAGGAGATTTCTTTCTAGACTGAAATCATCAGAGTAAGTACAGCTCCAGTCTCAACTTCATTCCTCAACAGTAGAGAGATCAGGTTGGAGTTGAGGCAGTCTTTCTAACTAGGGCCCCGTGTCGTCTTCATCTTCTATTCTGCTACTGTACCTATGCTGGATTTTCTGGAGGGGTTTCCTGACCACTTACAATTGTTTTAACAGTCCCCGACAGTGAAAGTTGCAGCAGCTCATTGTGCACAGAGCAGACACACACTCACGCCAACAGGCAATTTATACTTTTTTCTCTTACCAAGAGAATTACGAGAGAAATGCAAGACAACATAAAGACAGAGCCCTGTGTGGGGAAAACAATCCTATCGCAATAATAGAGAAACTCCAGTACTTCTTTCTCTGCAAGAAACTAGTTTTCATGGGGTGTGGTATGAGTTGCCGGCGCTTGGGATCCCGACCACCGGAATGCCGGCAGCGGGGCGAGAGCAAAAGAGCCCCTTGCTGGCTCGCTGCGCTCGCCATGCTGTGGGCATGGTGGTGTGCAGCGCTATTTATTCTCCCTCCAGGGGTGTCATGGACACCCCAAGAGGGAGAATACTTGTCGGTATACCGGCAGTCGGGAATTCCAGCGTTGGTATGCTGAGCGCCAGGATCCCGACATCCGGTATATCAAGTGCCACCCGTTTTCATATAGTCTCTGTAACCAGCTAAGTGCTGACGAATAGGATGAAGCTCTGCACATACTACATTCATTGATTTTTTTTCTTTTTGAACCTGTTAAACTGCATTAGAAAACATGCAGACATGTGGTACATTAACACATACCCTGCAAAGTTTGAGAGAATTCTTTAATAGTCATTTGTAACATGCAATTTGTCCTAAGGTAGTCAGTTTTGAATAGAACTGCACAACAGCACAAACAGACCCTTTACCGTGAACAGTACCAGCCTTTATACAAACAAGATGTACAAATTACCTTAGATCCATCAGGTTTTTCAACAACAAATATTTCACTCCAAATCTGTATTCCAGTGGTCTCTCGCTCACATCCTCCCCGCCACGTAAAACCGGTCAATGGCTCATAATTTCCACCAATCCATGTTGTGGAGCTCTGAAAAATAAAAAATAAAGGGCAGAAGTATTTAATTGCTGAATACTTTTGCCACACGCTTAGCATTCTGATTATTCAACCTCATTTGTAATACATAGGAGTGGTCAAATTGCTCACAGATTAGATCATTCGTCAGAAAGCGCAATTTAAGTAGTCAAGTCAACCATTAGGATCACAGGTGAGTGCTAGTTTTGGTCTGGAAAATAACCTCCTTCATGCATGTTCCCTTCCTGACCATTTCTAAAGAGACCACTTACTGTGCAATGTCAAAATAAGCCTACCAAAATAGCTAACCACATGTACAAGTCACCAGCCGGCGTAGGCTATTAATTTAGTTTAGCAGAGACGCCTCCAATAGCAACTAATCGGCTTCTAGCTATCATTTATCTATAAAATTGTAGCATATCAGTTGGAACGGGCAACTTCTTCACCTTCGCTCTTCAGAATGTTTGATACATCTTCCCAAGGGGGGGGCAAAGAGAGGAAGATGGACGATTAGTGATGGGCAACCAGACATACTGTACTTCAAAGACTGCATGTTAGGCCGCCCCAATCTTTTAAAGGGCCACGCATTACCCTTAATTTCAAGAATTAAAAAACAGCTCCCATAACCTTCATTACCTACACATCCCTAGTTCCAAAATTACCCCACATGCCATCAGAGCAAATATCCATATGGCCTAACCACATGCACTCCAAAACTTCTCCCATACAACCTGGCTAATCTAGTGTACAAATACTTCCCTCTACCGCCGTAACTCAGAGGAATGAGAGAGATCACGTTGTGCAGGGCAGACTGCATTCCCTCCTGTTCCACTAGTTGTACTGCATGACCTCCCTGCAGTGTGCAGAAAGTGGAAGCCGGCTGCTCTTTTCAGAGGGGCAGATGTATTTAGCCTGGAGAAGTGATAAAGCAGTGATAAGTGCAAGGTGATAACGCACCAGCCAATCAGCTCCTAACTTTCAATATACATATTGGAGCTGATTGGCTGGTGTGTTATTACCTTGCACTGATCACTGCTTTATCACTTCTCCAGGCTTAATACATCTGCCCCAGATAATGAAGTCAGAGCAGGGCACCGAACTAGGGCCACAGGTGAAGGCTCACTCAGCCACATTACCCACCACTACTAATGCATTAATCTTTGTAATGTAATTTAAATACAAGGAGAATGCTTCAATTACCTACATACCTGGCTTTACCTGACAATTTTAGCTTCTGGCAACTTTATACAGTATTTGCAACAATTTCTTGGAATAAGTTTGTTCGACTGTATACTTTCCATGAAGAATTCTGTGTATTTCTGATAATCAACCTTACATTTGGTTGGTCTAGTTCCAGCTTTTAAAATATTGTTAACGATATACCATAGCTTAATTTATGTCATATTAAAAAATAATTGGATGATAGCTCGTTAATGGGGTGTCTACCACCTTTAATTGTCCCCACTTACTGTACTCAGTTATTTAGTTCACTGGATTTGCTTATTTTTGTTTATTCTATGGTCTGATGTCATTGTATCTCGATTGTGTTTCCACACTTTTATATTGTGTACTACTGCAATCCCCTCTGTTCCCCTTGTCCCCTTATTCCCTTTTAACCCATCTTTTTTGTAGTTTACTAAAATTTCTCAATAAACAGTCGTTACTAAAAAAAAAAAAAAAAAAGAAGAAGATTTTGATAAAAACTATTAGTAAAACAAGGCACAAAGTGGTGGTAGGCAATACTGCCCACTGCATGACTGTCAGATAAAATTACCTTCCAGGTACTCAGTCACTGAGCAAAGGAATCCATGCACAGCAGAAAAGTCTATAGAGTGCCACCCCCCAAGTATGGCATGATATGTGGGTATACTCACAACACAAACACCTTGCAGTTCAACTATTACTATGGCAGAGTGAATTAAAACAGATGCTTAATGAACAACATATGTCGGAATGTATAGCTGAACAGCCGATGGCAAAAATAAGTCCTGTATACGTAGCATTATCTTTAGAAACTGTACAGCTGGCATAAATGCATGTTCACATTCTTCAGCACAGTACGCAACTATCCACTTTCTCATACAGCTGCAGATTTTCAGAACACTAAAGAGTTATATATAAAACCTTGCATTACTGAATTGTAAGAAATCCTATGACATTCTATGCAAGTAACGCATCAACAAGTAAGCTGTAAAAAGAAACATATAGGGGGAATTAAATTCTGCATAACAGCTGTAAAATAGCTGCCTCCAGGACAGTCAGACAATGGCACTTCATGGACATTATCTACCATCTTGGCTTATTTATCAATAATTAGCAAAGATTGCCTGCTGTAATGGAGGTTTAATTTTCTTATCATTGCTGCGATGTCTGGAGGTACCCGATACACAGACTGGTATCAAACGGAATTTGAACCTCTACTACACTCCTCTGTTTCTGAAACCAGCCTCCACAAGTGAGCAGCAATGGATGTTCAATTGAAAATAGTCAATTCCTTTCATGGGTGTTCCATAGGAGAATTTAAGTGTAATTGTGATGTGCTGTTCCAGGACACCGCATACAGCATACACTATATGGATAAAAGCATTTGGATGCCTGACCATTTCACCATCAGGGACTGTTATGACAATGTATTCAAATACATATACTTTAATATGGAGTTGGTTCCCCTTTTGCTGCTATACCAACTTCCACTCTTTTTGGAAGGCTTTCCACAAGATTTTGTAGTGTTTCTGGAATGCTCTACGGAATTAATGTGTCCATTCATTCTGTAGAGCATTTCTGAAGTCAGGCACTGTGAACCAGGCCTGCTTGTCCAACATCAATCTCCGTTCCAGTTCATCCCAGAGGTGTTTAATAGGATTGAGACCAGGGCTCTGTGTGTTCAGTCAAGTTCTTCCACACCAAACTCAAACCATATATTTATAGACCTTGCTTTTTGCTCTGAGGAACAGTCATGTTGGACTAAAAAAAGGGCCTTCCCCAAACTGTTGCCACAAAGCTGGAAGTATAGCATTGTCCAAAATGTCTTGGTATGTTGAAGTATTAAGTATCACTGGAGACAAGGGGCATAGCCCAAACCCTGAAAAACAGCCCCACACCATTATCCCTCCTTTACCAAACTTCAGTTGCCAGAATGTTGTCAGGCAGGCAACGCTCTCTCCCGGCATCTGCCAGACTCGACCATCTGATACCCAAACGGAGAAGCGTGATTCGTCAGTCCACAGAACACGTTTCCAGTGCTCCGCAGTCCAGTGTTGGTGTGCTTTACACCACTCCTTTCAACGCTTGGCATTGACTTGGTGATGTGAGGCTTGCAAGCAGCTGCTCGGCCATGGAAACCCATTCCATTTTGTCCATATAGGGCAGTGGTTTTCAATCTTTTTTGAATCACGGCACCCTATAGTATCAGAATTATTTTCACAGCAGCCCTGGGCCAAAAGGTTCTTATTGAGAAATGTAGAAAGAAATATTAAATGACGTAAATTGTGTTTATGTCATCCTTAGGTTCAAATGATTGACAGTCACAGTTTATGATGGACAGTCACCAGCACTGGTTTTGCCTATTACATTGACCATAAATAATTTGAATTGATCCAGCACCAAAAACCCAGGGCACCCCTGCAAGTGTCCTGAGGCACCCCAGGGTGCCACGGCACACAGTTTGAGAACCACTGATATAGGCCCTAATTCAAGGTTGATAGCAAAAGCAAAATCTTCCTCTAATGAGCAAACCATGTGCACTGCAGAGGGAGGCAGATATACTGTAACATGTGCAGAGAGAGTTAGATTTGGGTGGGTTATATTGTTTCTGTGCAGGGTAAATACTGTCATTTAGATTTCAGTTTGAACACACCCCACCCAAATCTAACTCTCTCTCTCTGCAGAGTTATATCTGCCCCACCTGCAGTGCACATGGTTTTGCCCATTAGAGGAAGATTTTGCTCTTGCAGTCAACTTTGAATTAGGCCCATAGTGTAGTAAGTGCCCTTTACAAATCGTTGAGAATGCATATGGACATTAAAAAGCCATGATGGACGTATTCCTGCACGGCATCACACATGGTATTTAGAAGTGTTAAGGGGATATATTCAAATTTGACTTTTTTTAGGTCGGAAGGGGTTCCAACATATTCAATATTTTCGACAAGTTGAAAAATTCGACTTGTCGAAAAGCACGTGGATCGGCAGAATAGCTGACGATCCACGTGCTTGTGTCGAAAACGGGGCCAAAACAGACAGGTTTTGGCCCCCTTTTCGACCATCTCAGTCCGACATCAAAAGATGTCGGACTGAGATGCAGACCCAGAGGAGGAGAGGGGGGAGAGACGCAGGGAGACGGGGGACAGCTGCAGGCAGCCAGAGGAGATCAGCACTACAGCACAGCGCTGCAGCAACAAGACACACATCCGCGCCGCTCACGGCAGCGTCCACCCGGCTCCAGCAAGCTTGCTGGAGCCGGGTGGACACTACCGTGAGGTCGGGCAGCTGTGTGACATCCATCTGTAGCGCTACTGTAGCGCTGATCGCCTCTGGCTGCCGGCGGCTGTCCACCGCTGGTCTCCCAGCGGCTCGCCCCCCCTCTCCTCCTCTGCGTCCCTCATCTTAAGTCAACTTGAAAAAGTCGAATTAAGATGAGATTTGAATAGGGGTTGTCGGATCCATTCCGACAAATACATGTCGGAATGGATCCGACTTTAATTGAATATACCCCTTAATCTGCATTACAACTTTACACATGCTCAGAGTTGCCCAAGAGAAGGCTTCATGTCAACATTTCAATGTGACACCTTATACACTTATCTAGTTATCCTTTGTCCTTGAGTCTAATTATGGGTGCACAGATAAAATGTAACTAAAAACATGCAACTGTACAAATGTGAAATATTGTTTGTGTGGTAGAAATTATATTTTTACTTTTGGTAGCATGCAGGGGACCACAGGGAGCAGCAGTGACTGGGGACCACAATACAAATAAATGACAGAACAAACCATTGCTTCCTTAAATTGGGTATGCACCTGCATATAAGCATGGCAATTTAAAGAGGTGTTACAGCGCAAAAATTATAAAACGCCCTGGCTCAAATTGTTCTGGCTCAGGAATGATCTTTTCAGACTATAGATTTTAATGAAAAAAACTGATGAGCTTGGTAATATCTGATCATGGGGTCGATTCAATTGTTATTGCCACGGCCACCACTAGTGGGCGCCAAATGGCAGCAACTGAATTGTTCCGCCATTTGGGCGCCCTGTGGCCGCGGGGGACACATTTTTCTTGCAGCCTCCAAAGAGTAAAAATTTGTTGAAACTGGGCACTTTGGGCGTCCAAACGGGAGTTCGATGTGATCATGTAAATTCTCTATTACTGGAAAACACAACTGTTTTACATATCATAGCTTAAAATAAGAACTTAAACCGCCCTAAAACAGGGTCTGCACAAACAAAATGCATTTCAATTGGCGAGTCCACAGTTGAACACCCTTTATTTCCCTATGCAAATATTATACAACACAGGATTTATTGTATCCGGAGTGCTTCAATTAGATACTTTAACAGTCATTTATTTGGGATTATACTTTTTTTTTTTCCATGTTCAGTTACTAATCATATATCTTAGTGCTAGAATGTGCATTTTATGGTATAGTTGAAAATAAGAATTTACTCACCGGTAATTCTATTTCTCGTAGTCCGTAGTGGATGCTGGGGACTCCGTCAGGACCATGGGGAATAGCGGCTCCGCAGGAGACAGGGCACAAAATTTAAAAGTTTGACCACTAGGTGGTGTGTACTGGCTCCTCCCCCTATGACCCTCCTCCAAGCCTCAGTTAGGATACTGTGCCCGGACGAGCGTACACAATAAGGAAGGATTTTGAATCCCGGGTAAGACTCATACCAGCCACACCAATCACACCGTACAACTTGTGATCTGAACCCAGTTAACAGTATGATAACGTAGGAGCCTCTGAAAAGATGGCTCACAACAATAAACAACCCGATTTTTTTGTAACAATAACTATGTACAAGTATTGCAGACAATCCGCACTTGGGATGGGCGCCCAGCATCCACTACGGACTACGAGAAATAGAATTACCGGTGAGTAAATTCTTATTTTCTCTGACGTCCTAGTGGATGCTGGGGACTCCGTCAGGACCATGGGGATTATACCAAAGCTCCCAAACGGGCGGGAGAGTGCGGATGACTCTGCAGCACCGAATGAGAGAACTCCAGGTCCTCCTTAGCCAGGGTATCAAATTTGTAGAATTTTACAAACGTGTTCTCCCCTGACCACGTAGCTGCTCGGCAGAGTTGTAATGCCGAGACCCCTCGGGCAGCCGCCCAAGATGAGCCCACCTTCCTTGTGGAGTGGGCATTGACAGATTTAGGCTGTGGCAGGCCTGCCACAGAATGTGCCAGTTGAATTGTGCTACAAATCCAACGAGCAATCGTCTGCTTAGAAGCAGGAGCACCCAGCTTGTTGGGTGCATACAGTATAAACAGCGAGTCAGATTTTCTGACTCCAGCCGTCCTTGAAATATATATTTTCAATGCTCTGACAACGTCCAGCAACTTGGAATCCTCCAAATCGCTAGTAGCCGCAGGCACCACAATAGGCTGGTTCAGGTGAAACGCTGATACCACCTTAGGCAGAAAATGAGGACGCGTCCTCAATTCTGCCCTGTCCGAATGGAAAATCAGATATGGGCTTTTATACGATAAAGCCGCCAATTCCGACACTCTCCTGGCTGAAGCCAGGGCCAGTAGCATGGTTACTTTCCATGTAAGATATTTCAAATCTACCGATTTGAGTGGCTCAAACCAATGGGATTTGAGAAAATCCAAAACTACATTGAGATCCCACGGTGCCACTGGGGGCACAACCGGGGGCTGTATATGTAGTACTCCTTTTACAAAAGTCTGGACTTCAGGAACTGAAGCCAATTCTTTCTGGAAGAAAATCGACAGGGCCGAAATTTGAACCTTAATGGACCCTAATTTGAGGCCCATAGATAATCCTGTTTGCAGGAAATGTAGGAATCGACCCAGTTGAAATTCCTCTGTCGGGGCCTTCCTGGCCTCACACCATGCAACATATTTTCTCCAAATGCGGTGATAATGTTGTGCAGTCACCTCCTTCCTGGCTTTGACCAGGGTAGGGATGACCTCTTCCGGAATGCCTTTTTCCCTTAGGATCCGGCGTTCAACCGCCATGCCGTCAAACGCAGCCGCGGTAAGTCTTGGAATAGACACGGTCCCTGCTGAAGCAGATCCCTTCTTAGAGGTAGAGGCCACGGATCTTCCGTGAGCATCTCCTGAAGTTCCGGGTACCAAGTCCTTCTTGGCCAGTCCGGAGCCACTAGTATCGTTCTTACTCCCCTTTGCCGTATAATTCTCAGTACCTTGGGTATGAGAGGCAGAGGAGGAAACACATACACTGACTGGTACACCCATGGTGTTACCAGAGCGTCCACAGCTATTGCCTGAGGGTCTCTTGACCTGGCGCAATACCTGTCCAGTTTTTTGTTGAGGCGGGACGCCATCATGTCCACCATTGGTCTTTCCCAATGGACTACAATCATGTGGAAGACTTCTGGATGAAGTCCCCACTCTCCCGGGTGAAGATCGTGTCTGCTGAGGAAGTCTGCTTCCCAGTTGTCCACTCCCGGGATGAACACTGCTGACAGTGCTATCACATGATTTTCCGCCCAGCGAAGAATCCTTGCAGCCTCTGCCATTGCCCTCCTGCTTCTTGTGCCGCCCTGTCTGTTTACGTGGGCGACTGCCGTGATGTTGTCCGACTGGATCAACACCGGCTGACCCTGAAGCAGAGGGTTTGCCAGGCTTAGAGCATTGTAGATTGCTCTTAGTTCCAGTATATTAATGTGAAGAGACGTTTCCAGGCTTGACCACACGCCCTGGAAGTTTCTTCCTTGTGTGACCGTTCCCCAGCCTCTCAGGCTGGCATCCGTGGTCACTAGGACCCAGTTCTGTATGCCGAATCTGCGGCCCTCTAACAGATGAGCACTCTGCAACCACCATAGCAGAGAGACCCTTTTTTCCAGGACTCTTGTGCATTGATGCACAGACACTGTCCCTGGTTTTAGGAGGTTCCTGACGAGTTCGGATAACTCCCTGGCTTTCTCCTCCGGAAGAAATACCTTTTTCTGAACAGTGTCCAGAATCATCCCTAGGAACAGCAGACGTGTCGTTGGGATCAGTTGGGATTTTGGAAAATTCAGAATCCACCCGTGCTGTTGGAGCACTACTTGAGTTAGTGCTACTCCGACCTCCAGCTGTTCTCTGGATCTTGCCCTTATCAGGAGATCGTCCAAGTAAGGGATAATTAATACGCCTTCTCTTCGAAGAAGGATCATCATTTCGGCCATTACCTTGGTAAAGACCCTGGGTGCCGTGGACAATCCAAACGGCAGCGTCTGAAACTGATAATGACAGTTTTGTACCACGAACCTGAGGTACCCTTGGTGTGAAGGGCAAATTGGGACATGAAGGTAAGCATCCTTGATGTCCAAGGACACCATAAAATCCCCTTCTTCCAGATTCGCTATCACTGCTCTGAGTGACTCCATCTTGAACTTGAATTTTTGTATGTACAGGTTCAGAGATTTCAGATTTAGAATAGGTCTTACCGAGCCGTCCGGCTTCGGTACCACAAATAGCGTGGAGTAATACCCCTTTCCCTGTTGTAGAAGGGGTACCTTGATTATCACCTGCTGAGAATACAGCTTGTGAATGGCTTCCAATACCGTCGCCCTGTCTGAGGGAGACGTTGGCAAAGCAGATTTTAGGAACCGGCGAGGGGGAGACTTCTCGAATTCCAACCTGTAACCCTGAGATACTACCTGCAGGATCCAGGGGTCCACCTGCGAGTGAGCCCACTGTGCGCTGAAATTCTTGAGGCGACCCCCCACCGCCCCTGAGTCCGCTTGTAAGGTCCCAGCGTCATGCTGAGGCCTTTGCAGAAGCCGGGGAGGACTTCTGCTCCTGGGAAGGGGCTGCTTGCTGCAGTCTCTTACCCTTTCCTTTGCCTCGGGGCAAATATGAATGTCCTTTTGCTCGCTTGTTCTTATAGGAACGAAAGGACTGCGGCTGAAAATAAGAATTTACTCACCGGTAATTCTATTTCTCGTAGTCCGTAGTGGATGCTGGGAACTCCGTAAGGACCATGGGGAATAGCGGGCTCCGAAGGAGGCTGGGCACTCTAGAAAGATCTTAGACTACCTGGTGTGCACTGGCTCCTCCCACTATGACCCTCCTCCAAGCCCCAGTTAGATTTCGTGCCCGGCCGAGGTTGGATGCACACTAGGGGCTCTCCTGAGCTCTTAGAAAGTTATAGTCTTAGAATTTGTTATTTTCAGTGAGACTGAAAATCTCACAGTGAGACTGCGTCTTTTTCTGCTGGGAGGGGACTTGAGGTAAAAAGGTGGACTTCCCGGCTGTTGCCGTGGCTACCAAATCCGATAGACCGAACCCAAATAATTCCTCCCCTTTATACGGCAATACTTCCATATGCCGTTTGGAATCCGCATCGCCTGACCACTGTCGTGTCCATAGACTTCTTCTGGCAGATATGGACATCGCACTAAACTCTTGATGCCAGAGTGCAGATATCCCTCTGTGCATCTCGCATATAAAGGAATGCATCCTTTAATTGCTCTATAGTCAATAAAATACTGTCCCTATCCAGGGTATCAATATTTTCAGTCAGGGAATCCGACCAAGCCACCCCAGCACTGCACATCCAGGCTGAGGCGATTGCTGGTCGCAGTATAACACCAGTATGTGTGTATATACTTTTTAGAGTATTTTCCAGCCTCCTATCAGCTGGATCCTTGAGGGCGGCCGTATCAGGAGACGGTAACGCCACTTGTTTGGATAAACGTGTGAGCGCCTTGTCCACCCTAGGGGGTGTTTCCCAGCGCGCCCTAACCTCTGGCGGGAAAGGGTATAACGCCAATAACTTCTTTGAAATTAGCAGTTTTTTATCAGGGGTAACCCACGCTTCATCACACACGTCATTCAATTCCTCTGATTCAGGAAAAACTACAGGTAGTTTTTTCAGACCCCACATAATACCCCTTTTTGTGATACTTGCAGTATCAGAGATATGCAAAGCCTCCTTCATTGCCGTGATCATATAACGTGTGGCCCTACTGGAAAATACGTTCGTTTCTTCACCGTCGACACTAGATTCGGTGTCCGTGTCTGGGTCTGTGTCGACCGACTGAGGCAAAGGGCGTTTTACAGCCCCTGACGGTGTTTCAGACGCCTGTACAGGTACTAACTGGTTTGCCGGTCGTCTCATGTCGTCAACCGACTTTTGCAGCGTGCTGACATTATCACGTAATTCCATAAACAAAGCCATCCATTCCGGTGTCGACTCCCTAGGGGGTGACATCACCATTACCGGCAATTGCTCCGCCTCCACACCAACATCGTCCTCATACATGTCGACACACACGTACCGACACACAGCAGACACACAGGGAATGCTCTGATAGAAGACAGGACCCCACTAGCCCTTTGGGGAGACAGAGGGAGAGTTTGCCAGCACACACCAAAGCGCTATAATTATATAGGAACAACCTTATATAAGTGTTGTTTCCTTATAGCTGCTTAAATATATATAATATCGCCAAAAAATGCCCCCCCTCTCTGTTTTTTACCCTGTTTCTGTAGTGCAGTGCAGGGGAGAGCCTGGGAGCCTTCCTAGCAGCGGAGCTGTGTAGGAAAATGGCGCTGTGTGCTGAGGAGATAGGCTCCGCCCCCTATTCCGGCGGGCTCTTCTCCCGGTTTTTCTGAGACCTGGCAGGGGTGAAATACATCCATATAGCCTCATGGACTATATGTGATGTATTCTTTTTAGCCAGAAAGGTATTAACATTGCTGCCCAGGGCGCCCCCCCCAGCGCCCTGCACCCTCAGTGACCGCCGGTGTGAAGTGTGCCTGAGCGCAATGGCGCACAGCTGCAGTGCTGTGCGCTACCTCATGAAGACTGAAAAGCCTTCAGCCGCCGGTTTCTGGACCTCTTCTTACTTCGGCATCTGCAAGGGGGTCGGCGGCGCGGCTCCGGTGACCCATCCAGGCTGTACCTGTGATCGTCCCTCTGGAGCTAGTGTCCAGTAGCCTAAGAAGCAAATCCATCCTGCACGCAGGTGAGTTCACTTCTTCTCCCCTAGGTCCCTCGTTGCAGTGAGCCTGTTGCCAGCAGGACTCACTGAAAATAATAAACCTATCAAAACTTTTACTCTTAGCAGCTCTTTATGAGAGCCACCTAGATTGCACCCTGCTCGGACGGGCACAAAAACCTAACTGAGGCTTGGAGGAGGGTCATAGGGGGAGGAGCCAGTACACACCACCTAGTGGTCAAACTTTTAAATTTTGTGCCCTGTCTCCTGCGGAGCCGCTATTCCCCATGGTCCTGACGGAGTCCCCAGCATCCACTAGGACGTCAGAGAAATAAAGGTTATATTTGATCCTTGAATCTCTCTGTACAGTGTTTATTCCTGCACCTAAACCAGTGAGGAGCGCATCATTTGATTTTGTAAGAGCAACATTTTAGAAGTGATATCTCTCTCCAGTATTTTATATGTGACGTAGCTGTAGTGATACATCACATATAAATATGTCCTCCTCACTGATTAGGTGCAGGGTGCTAGAATGACCACCCTCTGCATATAGAGAGAGTGTCCCCCTCACAGAGCACAGTTGTCTCTCTTCCCCTTCATTTGATCATGAAAACAAGATATGTAACAAAATATTTAAAACAATTGCAGCTTGGAAAAGTTTTATGAATAGGGGATAAGTAACAAAACAAAAATGCAACTTTGGTATAACTGACCCCAGGTGAAAGAGAGCGGGGAACATTACGGAGACTCCAGAATGTCAAAGTGCAGAATAAAAACTGCACAAAAATAAGAATTTACTCACCGGTAATTCTATTTCTCGTAGTCCGTAGTGGATGCTGGGACTCCGTAAGGACCATGGGGAATAGCGGCTCCGCAGGAGACTGGGCACAACTATAAAGAAAGCTTTAGACTACTGGTGTGCAAGGGCTCCTCCCACTATGACCCTCCTCCAGACTTCAGTTAGGATACTATGCCCGGAAGAGCTGACACAATAAGGAAGGATTTTGAATCCCGGGTAAGACTCATACCAGCCACACCAATCACACCGTACAACTCGTGATATGAAACCCAGTTAACAGTATGAAACAACAGAGCCTCTCAACAGATGGCTCAACAATAACCCGATTTAGTCAACAGTAACTATGTACAAGTATTGCAGATAAACCGCACTTGGGATGGGCGCCCAGCATCCACTACGGACTACGAGAAATAGAATTACCGGTGAGTAAATTCTTATTTTCTCTGACGTCCTAGTGGATGCTGGGAACTCCGTAAGGACCATGGGGATTATACCAAAGCTCCCAAACGGGCGGGAGAGTGCGGATGACTCTGCAACACCGAATGAGAGAACTCCAGGTCCTCCTCAGCCAGGGTATCAAATTTATAGAATTTTGCAAATGTGTTTGCCCCTGACCAAGTAGCAGCTCGGCAAAGTTGTAAAGCCGAGACCCCTCGGGCAGCCGCCCAAGATGAGCCCACCTTCCTTGTGGAATGGGCATTGACAGATTTTGGCTGTGGCAGGCCTGCCACAGAATGTGCAAGCTGAATTGTATTACAAATCCAACGAGCAATAGTCTGCTTAGAAGCAGGAGCACCCAGCTTGTTGGGTGCATATAGGATAAACAGCGAGTCAGATTTTCTGACTCTAGCCGTTCTGGAAACATATATTTTCAGTGCCCTGACAACGTCTAGCAACTTGGAGTCCTCCAAGTCCCTAGTAGCCGCAGGCACCACAATAGGCTGGTTCAGGTGAAACGCTGACACCACCTTTGGGAGAAACTGGGGACGAGTCCTCAATTCTGCCCTATCCATATGGAAAATCAGATAAGGGCTTTTACAGGACAAAGCCGCCAATTCTGATACTCGCCTGGCAGAAGCCAAGGCCAATAACATAACCACCTTCCACGTGAGATATTTCAGATCCACGGTTTTTAGTGGTTCAAACCAATGTGATTTTAAGAAACTCAACACCACGTTGAGATCCCAAGGTGCCACAGGGGGCACAAACGGGGGCTGAATATGCAGCACTCCTTTAACAAATGTCTGAATTTCAGGTACTGAAGCTAGTTCTTTTTGAAAGAAAATCGACAGAGCCGAGATCTGTACCTTAATGGAGCCCAGTTTTAGGCCCATATTTACTCCTGCTTGCAGGAAATGCAGAAATCGACCTAGTTGAAATTCCTCCATTGGGGCCTTTTCGGCCTCACACCATGCAACATACTTCCGCCATATGCGGTGATAATGAGTTGCTGTGACCTCTTTCCTGGCTTTAATAAGCGTAGGAATGACTTCCTCCGGAATGCCCTTTTCCTTCAGGATCCGGCGTTCAACCGCCATGCCGTCAAACGCAGCCGCGGTAAGTCTTGGAAAAGACAGGGCCCCTGCTGTAGCAGGTCTTGTCTGAGCGGCAGAGACCACGGGTCCTCTTAGATCATCTCTTGAAGTTCCGGGTACCACGCTCTTCTTGGCCAATCCGGAACCACGAGAATTGTGTTTACTCCTCGCTTTCTTATTATTCTCAATACCTTTGGTATGAGAGGTAGAGGAGGGAACACATAAACTGACCGGTACACCCACGGTGTCACTAGAGCGTCCACAGCTATCGCCTGAGGGTCTCTTGACCTGGCGCAATACCTCTCTAGTTTTTTGTTTAGGCGGGACGCCATCATGTCCACCTGTGGACGACCCCATTGATTTACAATCATTTGGAAGACTTCTGGATGAAGTCCCCACTCTCCCGGGTGGAGGTCGTGCCTGCTGAGAAAGTCTGCTTCCCAGTTGTCCACTCCCGGGATGAACACTGCTGACAGTGCTAGTACATGATTTTCCGCCCATCGGAGAATTCTTGTGGCTTCTGCCATTGCCATCCTGCTTCTTGTGCCGCCCTGTCGATTCACATGGGCGACTGCCGTGATGTTGTCTGACTGGATCAGCACCGGCTGGTGTAGGAGCAGGGATTTTGCTTGACTTAGGGCATTGTAAATGGCCCTTAGTTCCAGAATATTTATGTGAAGGGCAGTCTCCTGACTTGACCATAGTCCTTGGAAGATTCTTCCCTTTGTGACTGCCCCCCAGCCTCGTAGGCTGGCATCCGTGGTCACCAGGACCCAGTCCTGTATGCCGAATCTGCGGCCCTCCAGAAGATGAGCACTCTGCAGCCACCACAGAAGAGACACCCTGGTTCTTGGGGACAGGGTTATCAAGCGATGCATCTGAAGATGCGATCCGGACCACTTGTCCAACAGGTCCCACTGAAAAATTCTGGCATGGAACCTGCCGAATGGAATTGCTTCGTAAGAAGCTACCATCTTTCCCAGGACCCGCGTGCAGTGATGCACCGATACCTGTTTTGGTTTTAGGAGGTCTCTGACTAGAGAAGACAACTCCCTGGCTTTCTCCTCCGGGAGAAACACTTTTTTCTGTTCTGTGTCCAGAATCATTCCCAGGAACATTAGACGTGTCGTGGGGACCAGCTGTGACTTTGGGATATTCAGAATCCAGCCGTGCTGGCGCAGCACTTCCTGAGATAGTGCTACTCCCACTAACAACTGTTCCTTGGATCGTGCCTTTATTAGGAGATCGTCCAAGTATGGGATAATTAAAACTCCCTTTTTTCGAAGGAGTATCATCATTTCCGCCATAACCTTGGTAAATACCCTCGGTGCCGTGGAGAGTCCAAACGGCAGCGTCTGGAATTGGTAATGGCAATCCTGTACCACAAATCTGAGGTACTCCTGGTGAGGATGGTAAATGGGGACATGCAGGTAAGCATCCTTGATGTCCAGGGATACCATGTAATCGCCCTCGTCCAGGCTTGCAATAACCGCCCTGAGCGATTCAATCTTGAACTTGAATTTTTTTATGTATGTGTTCAAGGATTTCAAATTTAAAATGGGTCTCACCGAACCGTCCGGTTTCGGCACCACAAATAGTGTGGAATAGTAACCCCGGCCTTGTTGAAGTAGGGGTACCCTGATTATCACCTGCTGGGAATACAGCTTGTGAATCGCTGCTAGCACCGCCTCCCTGTCTGAGGGAGCAATCGGCAAGGCAGATTTTAGGAACCGGTGGGGTGGAGCCGCCTCGAATTCCAGCTTGTATCCCTGAGATACTATTTGAAGGATCCAGGGATCCACCTGTGAGCGAGCCCACTGATCGCTGAAATTCATGAGGCGGGCCCCTACCGTACCTGGCTCCGCCTGTGGAGCCCCACCGTCATGCGGCGGACTTGGAAGAGGAAGCGGGGGAGGACTTTTGTTCCTGGGAACCTGCTGTTTGCTGCAGCCTTTTTCCCCTACCTCTGCCTCTAGACAGAAAAGACCCTCCTTTTCCCAGCTTGCTTTTCTGGGTCCGAAAGGACTGAACCTGATAAAATGGCGCCTTCTTAGGCTGTGAGGGGACATGGGGTAAAAATGCTGACTTCCCAGACGTTGCTGTGGAAACTAGGTCGGAGAGACCATCCCCAAATAATTCCTCCCCTTTATAAGGCAAAACTTCCATGTGCCTTTTGGAATCTGCATCTCCAGTCCACTGGCGAGTCCATAAGCATCTCCTAGCAGAGATGGATAATGCACTTACTTTAGATGCCAGCCGGCAGATTTCCCTCTGTGCATCTCTCATGTATAAGACTGAGTCTTTGATATGGTCAATTGTTAGCAGAATCGTGTCTCTGTCTAATGTGTCAATATTTTCTGACAGTTTATCTGACCACGCAGCGGCAGCACTGCACATCCATGCTGACGCAATAGCTGGTCTAAGTATAATGCCTGAGTGTGTATATACAGACTTCAGGATCGCCTCCTGCTTTCTATCAGCAGGTTCCTTAAGGGCGGCCGTATCCTGGGACGGTAGTGCCACCTTTTTAGACAAACGTGTGAGCGCTTTATCCACCCCAGGGGGTGTTTCCCAACGTAACCTATCCTCTGGCGGGAAAGGGAACGCCATTAGTATCTTCTTAGGAATTACCAATTTCTTATCAGGGGAAGCCCACGCTTCTTCACACACTTCATTTAATTCATCTGACGGGGGAAAAACTACAGGTAGTTTTTTCTCCCCAAACATAATACCCTTTTTTTGTGGTACCTGGATGTAAATCAGAAATATTTAACACCTCCTTCATTGCCTCAATCATGCAGTGAATGGCCTTAACGGGCATTAAATTTGACTCATCGTCGTCGACACTGGTGTCAGTATCCGTGTCGACATCTACTTGTGCCATCTGAGATAGCGGGCGTTTCAGAGCCCCTGATGACTTTTGAGACACCTGGACAGGCACGAGCTGAAGACTCGGCTGTCCCACAGTCGGCATGTCGGCAAATTTTTTTATGTAAGGAGTCTATACGTGCACTCATTTCCTGCCATAAACTCATCCACTCAGGTGTCTGCCCCCCAGGGGGTGACATCCCTGCTAAAGGCATCTGCTCCCCCTCCACATCATTATCCTCCTCAAACATGTCGACACAGCCGTACCGACACACTCCACACACACAGGGAAAGCTCAAACAGAGGACAGGACCCACAAAAAGCCCTTTGGGGGGACAGAGTTAGAGTATGCCAGCACACACCAGAGCGCTATATATATACAGGGACTAACTGAGTTATGTCCCTAGTAGCTGCTTTTCAATAAAATATATATACTGCCAAATTTAATGCCCCTCCCCCTCTCTTTTCCCCCTTACTGGTACTGTAGATTGCAGGGAAGAGCCAGGGAGCTTCCTTCCAGCAGGAGCTGTGAGGGAAAAATGGCGCCAGTGTGCTGAGGAGATAGGCTCCGCCCCTTTTTTGCGGCCTATTCTCCCGCTTTTTATGGAATTCTGGCAGGGGTATTTACCTCATATATAGCCCCTGGGGCTATATATTGAGGTATTTTAGCCAGCCAAGGTGTTTTTATTGCTGCCTCAGGGCGCCCCCCCCCCAGCGCCCTGCACCCTCAGTGACCGGAGTGTGAAGTGTGTGAGAGGAGCAATGGCGCACAGCTGCAGTGCTGTGCGCTACCTTGGTGAAGACAGAGTCTTCATGCCGCCGATTTTCCGGACCATCTTCTTGCTTCTGGCTCTGTAAGGGGGACGGCGGCGCGGCTCCGGGACCGAACGTCAAGGCTGGGCCTGCGGTCGATCCCTCTGGAGCTAATGGTGTCCAGTAGCCTAAGAAGCCCAATCCGGCTGCAAGCAGGCGAGTTCGCTTCTTCTCCCCTTAGTCCCTCGCTGCAGTGAGCCTGTTGCCAGCAGGTCTCACTGAAAATAAAAAAATCTAAGACTATTACTTTCTAAGAGCTCAGGAGAGCCCCTAGTGTGCATCCAACCTCGGCCGGGCACGAAATCTAACTGAGGCTTGGAGGAGGGTCATAGTGGGAGGAGCCAGTGCACACCAGGTAGTCTAAGATCTTTCTAGAGTGCCCAGCCTCCTTCGGAGCCCGCTATTCCCCATGGTCCTTACGGAGTTCCCAGCATCCACTAGGACGTCAGAGAAATGGACATTGCACTAATTTTGGATGCCAGCCGGCAAATATCCCTCTGTGCATCCCTCATGTATAAAAGTGCGTTTTTAATATGCTCTACGGTTAGCAATATAGTGTCCCTGTCTAGGGTATCAATATTTTCCGACAGGGAATCTGACCACGCAGCTGCAGCACTGCACATCCATGCTGACGCAATAGCTGGCCTCAGTATAACACCTGTGTGTGTGTGTATATATATATATATATATATATATATATAGACTTCAGGATAGCCTCCTGCTTTCTATCAGCAGATTCCTTCAGGGCGGCCGTATCCGGAGACGGTAGTGCCACCTTCTTTGACAAGCGTGTGAGCGCTTTATCCACCCTAGGGGATGTTTCCCAGCGTGACCTATCCTCTGGCGGGAAAGGGTACGCCATTAGTAACCTCTTAGAAATTACCAGTTTCTTATCAGGAGAAGCCCACGCTTCTTCACACACGTCATTTAACTCCTCAGATGGAGGAAAAGCTACTGGTAGTTTTTTCTCTCCAAACATAATACCCTTTTTTGTGGTAACGGGGGTAACATCAGAAATGTGCAACACATTTTTCATTGCCTCAATCATGTAATGTGTGGCCCTATTGGAAGTTACATTAGTGTCATCGTCGTCGACACTGGAGTCAGTATCAGTGTCGACATCTGTGTCTGCCATCTGAGGTAGCGGGCGTTTTAGAGCCCCTGATGGCTTTTGAGACGCCTGGGCAGGCACAGGCTGAGAAGCCGGCTGTCCCATAGCAAGGAGTCAACACTGTCGCGTAATTCCTTCCACAGAACCATCCACTCAGGTGTCGACCCCGCAGGGGGTGACATCACATTTACAGGCATTTTCTCCGCCTCCACATTAGCCTCCTCATCAAACATGTCGACACAGCCGTACCGACACACCGCATACACACAGGGAATGCTCTGACATAGGACAGGACCCCACAAAGCCCTTTGGGGAGACAGAGAGAGAGTATGCCAGCACACACCAGAGCGCTATATAATACAGGGACTAACTGAATTATATCCCCTTATAGCTGCGCTATATATATATATATATATATATATATATATATATATATATATATATACACATACACACTGCGCCTAAATTTAGTGCCCCCCCTCTCTTTTTTACCCTTCTGTAGCTTGTAGACTGCAGGGGAGAGCCAGGGAGCTTCCTTCCAGCGGAGCTGTGAGGGAAAAATGGCGCCAGTGTGCTGAGGGAGTTAGCCCCGCCCCTTTTTCGGCGGACTTCTCCCACGTTTTTGAAACTCTGGCAGGGGTATTAATTTACACCTATATAGCCTCTGGGACTATATATGGTGTATATTTGCCAGCCAAGGTGTGTAATATTGCCCTCATGGCGCCCCCCCTCCCCCCCCAGCGCCCTGCACCCATCAGTGAACGGAGTGTGAGGTGTACATGAGGAGCAATGGCGCACAGTTGCAGTGCTGTGCGCTACCTTGGTGAAGACCGAAGTCTTCTGCCGCCTATTTTCCGGATCGCTGCAGTGAGTCTGTTTTTTCTAGGAGCTCAGGAGAGCCCCTAGTGTGCATCCAGCTCAGCCGGGCACAAGATTCTAACTGAAGTCTGGAGGAGGGTCATAGTGGGAGGAGCCAGTGCACACCAGTAGTCTAAAGCTTTCTTTATAGTTGTGCCCAGTCTCCTGCGGAGCCGCTATTCCCCATGGTCCTTACGGAGTCCCAGCATCCACTTAGGACGTCAGACAAATGGGAGATAAAACATTACAGCATACTGTCAGATGAGTACATGGGTTATAGGAGATATTATTTGACCGCATTTAGGTGCAAACTCCCAGGCATTACATGAATTATCTATGGCTGTACAGACCATTTCAGAGATGGAAGAGAACAGTCATCAGTAGACTCTAGGCCATAGCTGTCAATTTTAAATCTGAAAGTCAATCCATGCAAAATGGAATTGTAATGTATTGGTAGAGTGACGAGAACACAAAGGTTTACCTGACTGTACATGAACCGAAGCATAAAATCGAGTAGGAAAGATTTCCCTTTACGAAAAGCACCAGCCACAGACACGACAACCACATTCAGGTCACATATGTGCTCCTGCAGCAAAATACTCTCCAAGGCCATTTCATCCAGTTCAAATTTATGGTCATCTTCATGAGCCAAGACTATTTGTATGGGGTGTGGTGTGTCCATAACCTCTGCGTCAGACTCCGAATTAGGAATTCCGTCTTCCCCATTATCTTCTTCTGCAATGAGAGGAACAAAATATCAATTAAAGCTGTAAAAGAATTTAAAAAAAAGTGTTTTAGTAATATCCTATAAGAACTAATGCTGGGCATACACTCTACAATTATCTGCCTGATCTCAGCGGATCACCCAGATAATTGTCGCATTGATCGATCACCTATGCCGGATCATCTAGCGTGTTCATCGGATGCAATATTTTTTAGTTGTCAAGCCGGCTGTATCAGGCACTGTGCGGTAATGTATGAACCTCTGTTATGGGGGAGAAGTGGTATCAGCACACTGTATGTGCTTCAGGACTCTGGTGGGGTGTGCAAGATAGCATGCCGATATGCAGGGCTATGTATGAATGGTCAGTAGCACTGACCGTTCCTACACATGCAGCTATGGATTTCGACAGCTGCAGGTGTTGTTGGCCATACACCACAGCACTGCAGCTCTGTCCCTGGCATGCCCAGTGAGCTGGTTGGAGAAGAAGCCGGAGTCGGAGTTTTCACTCCCCCCACTTCAGCACTGTTAATACATATCGGAGCTGCTGCTTCCTGCTTCGAGAGGCGAAGAAAGAAGCGTTATACCTGCACGATACTTGCGGGTACTTACCACTGTATGCGTTACCGCTGCTGGCTGACAGACATTTCCCATGTTCCTTCTCATGAGAAGAAACTGACAAATGTCTCCTCCCAGGGGAGGAGTGCAGATAGCGTGGCCAATGCACCGCGAGAGAACTCGGTGTATGTACACAGTATCTGCAGGGACTGAGGAAGTGAAGGAGGGCAAGACAAGCATTACTACTGTACAACTACTTTACAAGCCAAATAGTAAAATGAGCCTTCGGAGATCAATTATTCACAAATAGAAAACAGACAGCACTAAAAACAAATAACCCATATGTTTAAATAGGTATATAAATAGACCAGCAGCAGGAAAAGAAAATTAACAGTGCAGAATAAGTCAGACTTGAGTTCCTGAGTCATCTCTCTAGGTGACCCTTGAATATAAAAAGCTTCATAAAAAAGAAATTGACAACATTTAAAAAAGGTAATTTTGGTTTGAAAAAGGCAACCAATCAAAACGTATAGTGAAATTTATATCGAAACCTATTTTAAAGAAAGAAAAAAATAAAGAAAAATTTTAAAAAAAGTGTTCCCTCGTTTACTTAAGATAACTAGGATTATTTTAACTACTTTAGAGAACACTTTATCAAAAAGAATTTCTATTGGGCCCATTCAACTAGGGTTTTTTTCCGGCCGCCACTAAATGGCGCCCAGCAGCAATTCAATTGTTCTGCCGTTGGGGCACCCAGCAGCCACGGAGGACACATTTTATTCTCGCAGCCTCCTGAAGTGCAAGACAAAGTGTGTACAAACTCTGCACTTTGGGCATTCAAATGGGAGTTTAGGCCCATACACACTAGACTATTTTGAGCTCAAAGCAGCTCACTTTTGGCATTTTGAGCTCAAAATCTACTGGTGTGTATGGGCGGGCGTTGAACGCTGATGCATGCTCCCGCATCATCGCCAGCGAGGTGGGTAATCGTGTTTTTTGCACACAATGTTTTGCACACCACGCTCCTTGTTCATCCATCATCGCTCAGTGTGTACGGCGCCGAGCGATGATGGATTAACTCCTCGGCACTCCGACCCCGCCTCGCTACCTCCCCAAGCCCCAACTCATGCACGGAGCAGCAGCGGCAGTTACCAGGTATCCACTGCCACCAATGATTACACTGTATCTATGCAAGTAATATATACATTGCTGGCAGAGGCTAGCAATGTATATATTACTGCCACCACTGCCCACAAATTATTACACTGTGTGTATGCCAGTAATAGGGGGGACATGCTGCCATAATGTGTACAAATGGGGACTCTGCCTGCATTTTATATATTATGTATATATTATACATCAACATTGGTGGCCAGTGGTGCCAGAACATATACATTGCTGGCTTCTGCCAGAAATGTATATATTACTGGCATACACACAGTGTAATCATTGGTGGGCAGTAATATATACATTGCCGGCCTCTGCCAGCAATGTATATTTTACACATTACGACAGCAGAGTCCCCCTTTCTACACATTACGGCAGCAGAATTCGCCTTTTTACACATTACGGCAGCAAGTCCCCTTTTTACACATTATGGCAGCAAGTCCCCTTTTCACACATTACGGCAGCAGTCCCTCTTTTTACACGTTACAACAGCAGAGTACCTCTTTTTACACATTACGGCAGCAGAGTCCCCCACTTTTTACATATTACGGCAACAGAGTCCCCCTTTTTACACATTACGGCAGCAGAGTCGTAAAATGGCCTCTGCTCCCACCCTTTAGAGATGACGGTTGAAAGATGAACTACTTTCAGCCCGGCGGACCCGCCCTGCTCGCTCAACAAGCCCCTCCAGCTATGGCGTCACGGTCCCGCCCTGCTCCCTCCCCAAGCCCCTCCAGCTATGGCGTCACGGTCCCGCCCTGCTTCCTCCAGCTCACTCGGAGACGCACGTTTAAGGAACATCTTGCAGCGGAACATTGTGAAGCGAGTTGCTGCCAACAAGTTTGTGTCCCTGGGTTATATACATTGCTGGCACAGGCCAGCAATGTATATACCACTGCCCACCAATGATTATTTATTTTGAAGCGAGTAATATATACAATGCTGGCAAAGTCCAGCAACGTATACGTTACCGGTGCCACTGGCTACCAATGTATATTAATAAGCTTGTAATGTATATATTGCTGGCACTGAATAGTGACAATTGTTTGGGGCATCTAAACAGTCCCGTTTAGACAGGATTTTCAGACCCCCAAAACAATTGAATTGGCCGGAAAAGGGGGGGGAATTGAATTTATCACACAGACTGCGTGCTTAATCTCCCTTCTAAAGTGACAGGAGATCCTGGACGCAATTTGTTTTTTCCCCGCACTTGTCACGCCCAAACAGACCGGGTTAAGCTGTGTGAAACAGCTAAACCCGACCAAAGAGCTGGGAGAGATGCAAAAAGTCGTTTGGGCGCCCAAACGAGTCACTTTTCAGTAATTTTACCTTGCCACCTCTGGGGGCTGCGAGCTGAAATACCGGCGCCAATAGCTGTTTGCACATGAGCAGAGCAACAATTGAATTGGGTGCCAGCGTGATAAACAATTGAATTCCCCCAACAACAGAAAAAAAGAAAAGAAAAGAAAAAAAAAAGCATACAAGCGATATTAATATTGGAATGGGATGAGCATAAGCATTTAAAGATTTGCCTCAGCACAGTGGTAAGAAAATTCTTAGCAGCAAAGGGGTTAAAAGTTTCATGATCTAAAATTGAATTAAATTCAGAAATATGCATAATGAAATTATTTCAGAGCTTGACCTTCACTTCTTGAACTTTTGCACACAATGGGGTCAATTCTATTCAGTTGAATAGCGTCGGGAATTAGCTCCCGACGCTATTCAATTCAGCTCCAGTTAAGTCGGCGATGGCCCGTTCTCGCCGACTAAACAGGTTGTTTTGTCGGGAGAACGGGCATTCTCCGACTTAACGTCCCGGCGCGAGGCTGATTCGACAGAACCAGCCTCGCGCGGCAGCACTTTTGTCGGGTTTCTTCTCTCATCCCCCGGAGATGAGAGGAGAATTGCCGACAATTGAGGGTCACTTGTCGCTGTATTGAATAGCGCCGGGAGCAAACTCCCGTCGCTATTCAACTGTCAGTGAATTGAATCGACCCCAATGAGCACCAGAAGACACATGGAACTAAGGGCCCGATTCAGACCCGATTGCTGTTGGGGCCGATTATCGGTTGACTTCGCTTGCGTATGCACCGCAATGCGCAGGCACAACGCCAAACAGCGACAGGATGGTACGAAATTTAGATTACAAGGCGTTCACAAGGTTATAGACAAAGAGAGGACGTTTGTAGGTGTACAGGCCATTTTCTGGGAGTGTCAGGAAAAAGCAGATGTTCCGAAGCGTTTTCAAGGCCGGTGTGTGACGTCAGCTCCAGACCCGATCAGCTTGTTTGTATCGCACCGTAGGAGTAAATCCTGGGCTACGCAGAGACTGGAAAAATGATTCGATGGTGAGTGAGTTACGAACGGATTTGCAGCTGTCCGCTGTCTGGCGGAATATTCGCATGGCATATACATGCATTCGCACGGGACGGGTTTTCATTTTCTTTGGGCGCCAGCTATCTCATCGCAGACTGCTGAAAAAACGCACAGCAGCAATCACGTCTGAATCGGGCCCTAAGCTACAGTATCTGCTAATGATTCCTAATTATGTATTACATTTTACACTTTAAAATAAAGCCACTGAAAATAGATGAACTCTAGAGTAGAAAGCACAGAAGAAAATAACTCTGCTAGTACTCCTTATAAGCAGCAGCACTCACATAGTACTATTTCTATCCTTTAGAGATGATCCATAAATAGCAGCAAGTTATGCTTAAGACTTTGCATTCCACTGGGATGTGCAGCCACCACAATATGCAAACAGTCTATTTGATTAGCACAGTGTACAGGAGAATAGAGCAGAAAATAGACCAATATATAGGAGTTCAGTATTGTTAACCCTAATATTCCATCATTTATCTTTATGGGAGTTATAGAATCACAGAGCCTGTTTACAGAATATCCATGTAATTTACATCAGATGCCTCAGTCGGTACCAAATTTTGAACATCCCTCCCTAGAAATAACCCATTTTCCCTGACTGTTTAATTTCTCCTATACTATATTAGACAAAGGGGGTAATTCAATTCTTCTACGCGCCAGCAGCCACTAGATGGTGCCCAACGGAGAAATTCAATTATTACTCCTGCGGGTGCAATCAGCTGGCAGTGGCAAGCTGAAATGTGTAAAAACGGAGCTGTTTGGGTACCCAAGTGCCGATTTTCGCAGCCGCGCCTATTAGTTTAGTCAGTTAGCTGCTTTAAGCAGCTAAACCTGACACTAATGGGAGTATAGGCGCAATAACGGGCATAAATTGAATATTGTGTTCTCCCGTCACTTTAGAATTCCCCCCAAATGGAAAAAAAAAATGGGCGCCCATTACTAATCTTGTTTGCCACGTCCAAACGCACAGGGTTTAGCCATACAGAGGCTAAACCTGCCTACATTATTGTGCGCCTATTTGGGCATCAAAACAAGGATTTGTTGATTTCTGCTCACCACTTCAGGACGGTAATGAGCAGAAATATGGGTGCCCATGGAATTTGTGGCAGTCAGCAGCAACAACAACTGAAATGTTCCTTCAAGTGCCCATTACTTACAGCAGTGCAAAAAAAATAATTGAATCTCCCCCAAAAATGTTGACAATACCAACTGGGGCACTGAAGTCATATCTGGTGTATTAATAATGCGATGTAAAGCTGTTTCACATCATATTCAGTGATCGCGCTGAGCAGAAAAAATTGTGGGTCCCGGGAACCCCTCACTTTAAAAAATTGGGGTCCTACTTCACAGTTTCTGGGTCCCATAGCAATGTATGCTTTTGAGCTCCCCTTATGCCTCCCCACATAGCATTAGACCACCCCACATGGTAGATAGCAGTTATGGCAGTATTGCGGGGCAAATGGGGGGTTAGGTGCAGGAAGTGCTGTAGGCAGTGTTAGGGGTAGGGAGGCATCAGTACCCAGGATTCGGCGAGTCCTGCTCCCCGTCAACTTTTAAGATCAGCTTCTCTGTGTCCTTGTTGAAGCCCTACCGCTATAACACGAGGTGTGTGTGCGAATGCTGGGCACTGCTTTGGTTTGGGGATTGTTTGCGTGTATGCTGAGCACTGTGTGGGTGTGGCAGTTGTGTCTATGCTGAGCACTGTGTGTGGATATGGGAGTTTATGTTTGCTGGTCACTGTGTATGGGGGGATGTATTATGGGCACTGTGGGTATGGAGTACCCATATGCTAGGCGCTGGGGGGGGGGGGGGGTGTATAATGAGCACTGTGTGGGTATAGAGGGTGCGATGAGCATTGTAAGTGTGTATAATGGGCACTGTGTGGTATAGGGGTGTTCGTGTGATGGGCGCTGTGTGGTATGGGTGTGCGTATGATGGGCGCTGTGTGGTATGGGTGTGCGTATGATGGGCGCTGTGTGGCATGGGTGTGCGTATGATGGGCGCTGTGTGGTATGGGTGTGCGTATGATGGGCGCTGTGTGGTATGGGTGTGCGTATGATGGGCGCTGTGTGGTATGGGTGTGCGTATGATGGGCGCTGTGTGGTATGGGTGTGCGTATGATGGGCGCTGTGTGGTATGGGTGTGCGTATGATGGGCGCTGTGTGGTATGGGTGTGCGTATGATGGGCGCTGTGTGGTATGGGTGTGCGTATGATGGGCGCTGTGTGGTATGGGTGTGCGTATGATGGGCGCTGTGTGGTATGGGTGTGCGTATGATGGTCACTATGGGGGTGTGTATACTGGGCATTGTAAATAATGAGCACTGTGTAGGTATGGGGGTGTTTATAATGGGCACTGTGTGGGTATGTGGAATAGAATGGGTGCAGTAGAGGTGGAAGGGGGTAGGTTAGGTGCAGTACTGGTAGCAGTAGTGGTAGCAGGGGGCAGGATGGGTGCAGTAGTCGTAGGGGGTATGATAGGTGCAGTACTGGTAGCAGGATGGGAGCAATAATGGTGGTAGCAGGGGCAGGATGGGTGCAGTAGTAGTAGGGGGTAGGGTAGGTGCAGTAGTGGTAGCAGGGGGCAGGATGGGTGCAGTAGGGTTTAGGATGGGTGCAGTAGGGGGTAGGATAGGTGCAGTAGTGGTAGCAGGGGGTAAGATAGGTGCAGCAGTGGTAGGGGGTAGGATGGGTGCAGTAGTGGTAGCAGGGGGTAAGATAGGTGCAGTAGTGGTAGGGGGCAGGATTGGTGAAGTAGTGGTGGTAGCATGGGGCAGGATGGGTGCAGTAGGGGGTAGGATAGGTGCAGTAGTGGTAGCAGGGGGTAAGATAGGTGCAGTAGTGGTGGTAGCAGGGGGCAGGATGGGTGCAGTAGTGGTGGTAGCAGGGGGGCAGGATGGGTGCAGTAGTGGTAGGGGGTAGGATAGGTGCAGTAGTGGTAGCAGGGGGTAAGATAGGTGCAGTAGTGGTAGCAGGGGGTAAGATAGGTGCAGTAGTGGTAGCAGGGGGTAAGATAGGTGCAGTAGTGGTAGCAGGGGGTAAGATAGGTGCAGTAGTGGTAGCAGGGGGGCAGGATGGGTGCAGTAGTGGTAGGGGGTAGGATAGGTGCAGTAGTTGTAGCAGGGGGTAAGATAGGTGCAGTAGTTGTAGCAGGGGGTAAGATAGGTGCAGTAGTGGTAGCAGGGGGTAAGATAGGTGCAGTAGTGGTAGCAGGGGGTAAGATAGGTGCAGTAGTGGTAGCAGGGGGGCAGGATGGGTGCAGTAGTGGTAGCAGGGGGTAAGATAGGTGCAGTAGTGGTAGCAGGGGGGCAGGATGGGTGCAGTAGTGGTAGCAGGGGGTAAGATAGGTGCAGTAGTGGTAGCAGGGGGTAAGATAGGTGCAGTAGTGGTAGCAGGGGGTAAGATAGGTGCAGTAGTGGTAGCAGGGGGTAAGATAGGTGCAGTAGTGGTAGCAGGGGGGCAGGATGGGTGCAGTAGTGGTAGGGGGTAGGATAGGTGCAGTAGTGGTAGCAGGGGTAAGATAGGTGCAGTAGTGGTAGCAGGGGGTAAGATAGGTGCAGTAGTGGTAGCAGGGGGTAAGATAGGTGCAGTAGTGGTAGCAGGGGGGCAGGATGGGTGCAGTAGTGGTAGCAGGGGGTAAGATAGGTGCAGTAGTGGTAGCAGGGGGTAAGATAGGTGCAGTAGTGGTAGCAGGGGGGCAGGATGGGTGCAGTAGTGGTAGCAGGGGGTAAGATAGGTGCAGTAGTGGTAGCAGGGGGTAAGATAGGTGCAGTAGTGGTAGCAGGGGGTAAGATAGGTGCAGTAGTGGTAGCAGGGGGTAAGATAGGTGCAGTAGTGGTAGCAGGGGGTAAGATAGGTGTAGTAGTGGTAGCAGGGGGTAAGATAGGTGCAGTAGTGGTAGCAGGGGGTAAGATAGGTGCAGTAGTGGTAGCAGGGGGTAAGATAGGTGCAGTAGTGGTAGCAGGGGGTAAGATAGGTGCAGTAGTGGTAGCAGGGGGGCAGGATGGGTGCAGTAGTGGTAGGGGGTAGGATAGGTGCAGTAGTGGTAGCAGGGGGTAAGATAGGTGCAGTAGTGGTAGCAGGGGGTAAGATAGGTGCAGTAGTGGTAGCAGGGGGTAAGATAGGTGCAGTAGTGGTAGCAGGGGGTAAGATAGGTGCAGTAGTGGTAGCAGGGGGGCAGGATGGGTGCAGTAGTGGTAGCAGGGGGTAAGATAGGTGCAGTAGTGGTAGCAGGGGGTAAGATAGGTGCAGTAGTGGTAGCAGGGGGGCAGGATGGGTGTAGTAGTGGTAGCAGGGGGTAAGATAGGTGCAGTAGTGGTAGCAGGGGGTAAGATAGGTGCAGTAGTGGTAGCAGGGGGTAAGATAGGTGCAGTAGTGGTAGCAGGGGGTAAGATAGGTGCAGTAGTGGTAGCAGGGGGTAAGATAGGTGTAGTAGTGGTAGCAGGGAACAGGATGTGTGCACTAGTAGTTGATAGTGGAACGGACGCTGGGGGAAAAAGATGCAGTGTAACAGGAAGCGCACCTACTTTGCTGCCTGCACCCTCACAGGTATAATGTGCAGGTGTTGGCCATGTTATTAAATGCATATAGGAAAGTGAAACTAAAGATTTATCAGTGCCATTCCCCCAGGTCGCAGCGCTCTGACCTCCTCATAGTTTGCGGTCGTGGTGCCCGACCGCATTGACATGTCCCGCTCGGCCACAGCTCATCTTCTCTGCAGCAGACCCACCGGGCTGCCCGTGGTGAAGGCCCTCCTCTCCTTCTCCTCAGCTCCCTCCTGCATCTTCCATACGCCTGTCATCGTGATGACCCACACGGTTGCCACCAGCACATGCAATGGGTTGGAGGCAGCGCAGGGAGGAGGGGCCGACGTCTCAGGTGGCGCTTGGATTGGGAGACGCTGCCGGCAGCGATTGGATGTTGACAAGCTGCCGGCGGCTATTGGCTGGTGAGGCAGGGCTTGGGGATTTCTATTGGCTGTGAGTCGGCGGTCAGCAAAAAACAGCGCGTCCTGCGGGACCCGCTCACTTTTAAAATCCGAGTCCCTCACTGCCCGTAGCGCGTAAAAACAAATATTATTTGAAATTTTAAAGCCAAAATTGTTAAAATGCTGTACATCGCATTAACATGTCGGTACGCCTGATTAAACTGCACCGTATCTGCATTTTGAAGGACGAAGTTGAAACTGTATACCAAAATAAAGCTTTCAAAAGGGTGAGATTCAAATGTTGTACTCGCTGGGAGCCACTAGACGGCACCGAATTGAGCTATGCAATTGTAGCTCCATTCAGGCGCGAATGGCTGCCGGCGTCTGCATTTCAACGAGCTGAAATGTGCAAAAAGTGACCAGTTTGGCCGTCAAAACAGAACTTTTCGCGATTGCGCCCAACACTTTGGTGGTCTTTAACTGCTTTATGCGGCTAAACCAGACCTTTATGGACGCAATCAGCGCGATACAGTGACAAAATTAAATCTCTCCCCCGCGATCTACCGTCATTTTAGATGAGAGATTGAGCACAATAATCAACTGAATTCCACCCATAATGTGTGGCACATAGTAAAAATGTGTGTGAGATGGCATAGTAAACAAAACACTTTCTACAGTGTACAACACACACCAAATAGATTAAACAGAGAAAATATTATTGAACTGGGGATTAGTGGCAACTCATTTTGTATGAAGAAAACCCTTTGCATGTTCATTCAAACCTTAACCCCACGGTTATTCCACCACACATATAAATAGGGCGGGTGGTCTTCAGTTTGCAGGATGTTGGGATCCCGGTGCACAGTATACCTGCGCCAGACTCCCAACACCCAGCATACTGAAACATTTTCTCCCTCTTGGAGGTCCACGCCCCCCCTGGAGGGAGAATAGATAGCGTGGCGCACGTAGCACGCCATCGTGCCCACAGCGTGGCGAGCCCGCAAGGGGCTCTTTTGTGCTCGCCCAGCTGTCAGTATACCGGCAGTCGGGATTCCAGCGCCGGTATGCTGGTCGCCGATATACCATCCTACACCCCAAATAGGGATTATGGTAGCTTTAGGAGACATTATTAGGCAACCAGCTTTATCAAAAACTATAGTACATTAGTACCATGGGGTATAGACGGGTCCACTAGGAGCCATTGGCACTTTAAGAGTTTGAGAGTGGGAGCTGGGTCCTCCCTCTATGCCCCTCCTACCAGACTCAGTCTAGAAACTGTGCCCGAGGAGACGGACATCTTCGAGAGAAGGATTATACACAGATAGTGGCAAGATTCATACCAGCTCACACATACAGGGGAAACCAAGCTAACTAGCTTGAAACTCAGCAACCGCTGAAACATTACTTACCAAGTAAACAATGCAGTACTCAACTAAAAACAAAGTTGTACTGAACCAGATAACAATTGCAGGAAAACGAAGAGCTGGGCGGCCGCCCAGCATTCTCTACGGAATGGATTTACCGGTAGGTAATTAAAATCCTATTTTCTCTTACGTCCTAGAGCAATGTTTCCCAACCGCAGCACACTAACAGTCCTGGTTTTAGGGATATCCAGGCTTCAACACAGGTGACTTAATTAGTACCTCAGTTATTTTGATTTAACCATCTGTGCTGAAGCCTGGATATCACTAAAACCTGCAATGTTGGTGTGCCTTGAGGACCGTGGTTGGGAATGCCTGTCCTAGAGGATGCTGGGGTCCATATTAGTACCATGGTGATGTACCAAAGCTCCCAGAACGGGAGGGAGAGCGCGGAGGCTCCTGCAGAACTGATTGACCAAACTTTAGGTCCTCATAGGCCAAAGTATCGAACTTGTAGAACTTTGCAAACGTGTTTGACCCAGACCAAGTAGCCGCTCGGCAAAGTTGGAAAGCCAAGACACCCCGGCAGCTGCCCAGGAAGAACCCACCTTAGGAGTAGAGAGTGGGGCTTAACATACGTAGGACACAACAAGCCTGCCGTAGAATACGCATGCCGGATAGTGAACCTGATCCAGCGAGAGATAGTCTGCTGAGAAGCAGGACACCCAATTTTCTTGGGATCATACAGGACAAACAGAGAGTCCGATTTTCTGTGACGAGCAGTCCTCCTCACATAGATCTTGAAAGCCCTTACAATATCTAAAAACTTTGATGAAATTGAGGAGTCTGTCGCAACTGGTACCACAATAGGTTGGTTGATATGAAATGCTGACACAACCTTCGGAAGAAACTGCTGACGCGTTCAGAGCTCAGCTCTATCTTCATGGAAGATCAAGTAGGGGCTTTTACATGACAAAGCCCCCCAACTCCGACACACGTCTAGCAGAAGCTAAGGCCAACAAAGTGACAGTGTTCCACTTTAGAAACTTGACCTCAACCTCCTGTAGAGGCTCAAACCAGTCCGACTGAAAGAACTGCAACACCACATTAAGATCCCATGGCGCAGTAGGCGGTACAAAAGGGAGGTTAGATGTGCAGAACTCCCTTCAAAAAAGTCTGCACCTCAAGGAGGGAAGCCAATTGTTTCTGGAGGAAAATGGATAGGGCCGAAATCTGGACCTACACGGATCCTAACCTCAGGCCCATATCCACACCTGCTTGCAGGTAGAGGAGAAACCGTCCCAGTTAAAACTCCACCGTAGGAAACTTCTTGGACTCACACCAAGAGACATATATTTATTTATTTTTTTCCAAATACGATGGTAATGGTTAGACGTTACTCCTTTCCTAGCCAGTATCAGGGTAGGAATAACCTTGTTCAGAATGCCCTTCAGAGCTAGTATCTGGCGTTCAACCTCCAATGCCATCAAACGTAGCCGTGGTAAGTCTTGATAGGCGAACTGCCCCTGCTGTAGCAAGTCCTCCCGAAGAGGAAGAGGCCTTAGCTCTTCTAGCAGTAGATGCAGAAGATCCGCGTATCAAGTCCTTCTTGGCCAGACTGGAGCAATGAGGATCGCTTTAACTCTTGATCTCCTTATGAGCTTTAGAACTCTTGGAATGAGTGGAAGTGGTGGAAACACGTACACCAACGGGAATATCCTCTGCTTGCGGGTCCCTCGACCTGGAACAATATCGCCAAAGCTTCTTGTTGAGACGAGAGGCCATCCTGTCTATTTGGGGCACACCCAAAACGTCTGTTATCTCCTTGAACACTTCCGGAATGAAGATTGCCGACAGCGCCAACGCGTGTTTTTCTGCCCAGAGGATGATTCTCGTTACCTCCGACATTGCAGCTCTGCTCTTTGTTCTGCCCTATCGGTTGAAGTAAGCCACTGTCATTACATTGCCCGACTTCACTTGAATGTAGGGAATCCAATCCCGGGCCATTTTTCAATCCCAGGTATCGGGATTGAAAAATGGCCAATCCCGGGATACCCGGGATTGGCTTTTAGCTAGGTGGCCGCCCCCTCGCCCCACCCCACCGACATAACTCACCATATACCGAGGGCGGGCGGGTGGGGAACAACCTCCGATCGCTGCTGGTGGCTCCCAGCAGCGGCTGACGGCGCAGCATGACCTCTCATGCTGCGCTGGGGAGCCAGAATAAGGAAGCCGGGCAGCGTTTGAGCGTCCTGTTGACGCTAAACACTGATCCCTCAATCCCCGGGATTGGAGCTTTCAATCCCCGGGATTGGAGCTTCCAATCCCGGCCATTTTTGGCCCTAAATACTGGGATCCCACCGATCCCGGGATTGGCCACCATACTTGAATTGCCCGATTTCTTAGAAGATGGGCCGCTTGGAGAAGACAGTTGTAGACGGCTCTTAGTTCCAGAATGTTTATCGGCAGGCCGGCTTCCAGACTTGACCATCTTCCTTGGAAGGTTTCCCCTTGGGTGACTGCGCCCCAGCCCCGGAGACTTGCATCCGTGGTCAGAATGATCCAGTCCTGAATCCCGAACCTGCGGCCCTCCAGAAGATGAGGTAATTGTAGCCACCAGGAGTGAAATCCTGGCCTTTGGCATCAGACGTATTCTCTAGTGCATGTGCAGATGAGATCCTGACCACTTGTCCAGGAGATCCAGCTGGAAGGACCGAGCATCAAACTCTTGTACTGCAGAGCCTCGCAAGAGGCCACCATCATCCCCAGAAGGCACATGCACTGATGAACCGACACCCAGGTTGGCTTCAGGACATCCCGGACTATTGTTTGTATCACCAATGCTTTTCCTCTGGAAGAAACACGCTCTGCACTTGTGTGTCGAGGATCATTCCCAGAAAGGACAACCTCCTGGTTGGTTCCAAACGTGATTTTGGAAGATTCAGGATCCAACCATGTTCTCTGAGTAGATGGGTTGTGAGAACAATGGACTGTAACAGCTTCTCCTTGGATGATGCCTTTATCAGCAGATCGTCCAGATATGGAAGAATGTTCACCCCCTGTCTGAGGAAAACCATCATCTCTGCCATCACCTTGGTGAATACCCTCGGTGCTGTAAAGAGGCCAAATGGCAGGGCCTGGAATTGGAACCGAGAGTCCAACGGTGCGAATCGGAGAGAAGCTTGATGCGGCGGCCAAATCGGAATGTGGAGGTACGCATCCTTGATATCAAGGGATACCAGGAATTCCCCCTCTTTCAGACCTGATATCACCGCCCTTAGAGACTCCATTTTGAACTCCCTCAGGTAGGGGTTTAGCGATTTTAAGTTCAAAATGGGTCTGACCATACCATTCGGTTTCGGTACCACGAAAAGGTTCGAATAGTAACCTTTCTCTTGCAAATGGGGTGGGACTGGTACAATAACCTGTGCCTCCACCAACTTCTGGATGGCTTCCCGTAGGATAGCCCTGTCTGCCAGCAAAGCTGGCAAGCCAGATTTGAAGAATCGGTGAGGAGGGAGATCTTGAAATTCCTTGAAATATCTTGCACCCAGGGATCCAGGCCGGACGACACCCAGACGTGACTAAAATGCCCGAGTCTCGCCCCCACCGGCCCCACTTCCAGGCCTCGCGGTCCACAGTCATGCTGAGGACTTTGGCGTACCTGAAGCAGGTTTCTGTACCTGGGAACCCGCAGCAGCCGATTTCTTGGATTTTGGGCGACCTCCCCTAAAGATGATGTTGGACGGTTTGGCCTTTCTTGGCTTGGCAGTCCGAAAGGACTGTGATGCAGTTGAAGAAAAGGGTTTCTTCGTGGCCGGTGCAGCTGAAGGAAGAAACGGAGACTTACCCACTCCACACCTCTCCTGGATTTTGTGTCGGCAGACCATTGGCGTAGCCAGAGTCCTCTACGAGTTGAGACAGACATGGAGGATATTCCTGCAGCCATCGAAACAAGGTCTTTCATGGATTCCACTGTAACTCTTGCATAATCCTGTATGTTACACAAGAACAATTCAACGTTACTTGAGAAATTGGTCACAATGGATAACAGTAACGAGCCAGACCACGTTACTATAGCTTTAGAAATCCATGCACAGGCAATGGTAGGCCGTAGCATCGGCCCCGAAGCCGTGTATATGGTTTTGAGCGTAGTGTCAATCTTGCGATCAGCCGGTTCTTTCAACCCGGTAGATCCCGGGACAGATAAAACCAGTCTGGATACAGATGCGTTAACTATGGGTGGGGTTTTCCCAATTCTTTCTATCCTACTCGGGGAAGGGGAAAGTAACCAGAACCCTTTTGGGGAGCTGTAATCCTTACACTCAGGATTTTTCAAATAGCGTTTCATGCTTTAGACGCAGGGAAGGTTAGCAAGGCTTTCTTATTGTCAGTGAAGTAAGCCTCCTCAACCTGCTCAGGCGACATGTCAGCAATATTTAACATATCTCTAATGGCCTCAAACATAAGCTGCACCCCCTGCAAGGGGTGCAGGCCCCCCAGCACATCCCCATCACAGTCTGCAGTCTGTGAAATAGGAGCTGGAGACAGGAAAAATAAGAATTTACTCACCGGTAATTCTATTTCTCGTAGTCCGTAGTGGATGCTGGGTACTCCGTGAGGACCATGGGTATAGACGGGCTCCGCAGGAGACTGGGCACTCTTAAAAGAAAGATTAGGTACTATATCTGGTGTGCACTGGCTCCTCCCTCTATGCCCCTCCTCCAGACCTCAGTTAGGGAAACTGTGCCCGGAAGAGCTGACATTACTAGGAATGGATTTGGAATCCAGGGTAAGACTCATACCAGCCACACCAATCACACCGTACAACTCGTGATAATTATACCCAGTTAACAGTATGAACAATAACTGAGCCTCTCTCAACAGATGGCTCATACAATAACCCTTTAGTTAAGCAATAACTATATACATGTATTGCAGAGAGTCCGCACTTGGGACGGGCTCCCAGCATCCACTACGGACTACGAGAAATAGAATTACCGGTGAGTAAATTCTTATTTTCTCTGACGTCCTAGTGGATGCTGGGAACTCCGTAAGGACCATGGGGATTATACCAAAGCTCCCAAACGGGCGGGAGAGTGCGGATGACTCTGCAGCACCGAATGAGCAAACTCAAGGTCCTCCTCAGCCAGGGTATCAAACTTGTAGAATTTTGCAAAAGTGTTTGAACCCGACCAAGTAGCAGCTCGGCAAAGTTGTAAAGCCGAGACCCCTCGGGCAGCCGCCCAAGAAGAGCCCACCTTCCTCGTGGAATGGTCTTTTACTGATTTAGGATGTGGCAGTCCAGCCGCAGAATGTGCAAGCTGAATGGTGCTACAGATCCAGCGAGCAATAGTCTGCTTTGAAGCAGGAGCACCCAGCTTGTTGGGTGCATGCAGGATAAATAGCGAGTCAGTTTTTCGGACTCTAGCAGTCCTGGAAACATAAAGTTTAAGGGCCCGGACTACGTCCAGCAACTTGGAATCCTCCAAGTCCCTAGTAGCCGCAGGCACGACAATAGGTTGGTTCAAATGAAACGATGATACCACCTTAGGGAGAAATTGGGGACGAGTCCTCCATTCTGCCCTTTCCATATGGAAGATCAGATATGGGCTTTTACATGACAAAGCCGCCAATTCTGACACACGCCTAGTCCAAGCTAAAGCCAAAAGCATGACCACTTTCCACGTGAGATATTTTAGCTCCACGGTTTTAAGTGGCTCAAACCAGTGGGATTTTAGGAATCCAACACACGTTAAGATCCCAAGGTGCCACTGGAGGCACAAAAGGGGCTGAATATGCAGCACCCCTGTAACAACGTCCGAACTTCAGGCAGTGAAGCCAGTTCTTTTTGAGAGAAAAAGGGATAGGGCCGAAATCTTGGCCTTTATGGATCCTAATTTTAGGCCCATAGTCACTCCTGACTGTAGGAAGTGCAGGAATCGACCCCCCTGGAATTCCTCTGTAGGGCCTTCCCGGCCACACACCAAGCAACCTATTTTCGCCATATACAGTGAAAAAGTCTTGCTGTCACGTCTTTCCTAGCCTTTATCAGCATAGGAATAACTGCATCCGGAATGCCCTTTTCCGCTAGGATCCGGCGTTCAACCGCCATGCCGTCCAACGCAGCCGCGGTTTCTTCTTGGCCAATCCGGAGCAAAGAATATTGTTCCCACTCCTCCGTTTATTACAATTCTCAGCTCTTGGGTCTGAGAGGAAGAGGAGGGAATATATAGACCGACTGGAACACCCACGGTGTTACTAGTGCGACCACAGCTATCGCCTGAGAGTCCCTTGACCCAGCGTAAAACCTTTTTTATCTTTTTATTGAGGTGGGACGCCATGTAGTCCACCTGAGGCAGTTTCCATCAATTTGCAAAACTGCGTGAAGACTTCCTGATGAAGTCACCACTTTCCCGGGTGGAGGTCGTGTCCACTCCCGGAATGAACACTGCTGACCGTGCGCTTACTTGATTCTCCGCCCAGCGAAGAATTCTGGTGGCTTCTACCCTCCCCACCCTGCTCCTTGTGCCGCCCTGGCGGTTTACATGAGCCCCTGCGGTCTGACTGGATCAGAACCGGTTGGTCGCGAAGCAGGAACTCCGCTTGACTTAGGGCGTTGTATATGGCCCTTAGTTCCAGGATATTGATGTGAAGGCAGGTCTGTTGGCTTGACCACAAACCTTGGAATTTTCTTCCCTGTGTAACTGCCCCCCACCCTCGGAGGCTTGCATCCGTGGTCACCAGGACCCAGTCCTGAATGCCGAATCTGCGGCCCTCGAGAAGGTGAGCACTCCGCAGCCACCACAGGAGAGACACCCTGGCCCTGGGGGATAGGGTGATTAACCGATGCATCTGAAGATGTGATCCGGACCACTTGTCCAGTAAGTTCCATTGTCCTTGCATGGAACCAGCCGAAGGGGATGGCCTCGTATGATGCCATCATCCTTCCCAGGACTCGAGTGCAGTGATGCACTGACACCTGTTTTGGTTTTCAATGGATTCCTGACCAGTGTCATGAGCTCCTGAGCTCTCTCTATCGGGAGATAAACCCTCTTCTGGTCTGTGTCTAGGATCATGCCTAGGCGAGGCAGATGAGCTGTAGGAACCAACTGCGACTTTGGAATATATAGAATCCAGTCGTGTTGCCGTTTCACTTCCAGAGAAGGTGATACGCTGTCCAGCAACTGCTCTCTTGATCTCGCTTTTATGAGATCATCCAAGTATGTGATAATAGTGACACCTTGCTTCCGCAGGAGCACCATCATATCCGCCATTACCTTGGTGAAATTGGTAATGACAATCCCATACCGCAATTCTGAGGTACGCCTGATGAGGTGGATAAATGGGGACACGAAGGTATGCATCCCTTATGTCCCGATTCATTTCAGGCATGCAATGACCGCTCTTAGCGATTCCATCTTGAACCTGAACCTTTTCAGGTATATGTTCAGGGATTTTTATTCAATATGGGTCTAACCGAACCGTCTGGTTTCGGGATTATAACATGGTCGAATAATAACACCCTCTTGTTGAAGGAGGGGACCCTTGACCACCACCTGTTGAAGATACAATGTACGAATTGCAGTTAACACTGGCTCCCTCTCTTGGGGGGAAGCCCGCCGGGTCCTCGGTGAGGGGGCATTTTCTCACAGTCCAGCCTGTATCCCTGCGATACAATTTCTATTGCCCAGGGATCTAACAGGGAGTGAACCCACTTGTGGCTGAACTTACGAAGGCGTGTCCCCACCGGGCCTAGCTCCGCCTGTGGAGCCCCAGCGACATGCGGTGGATTTTTGTAGAGGCCGGGGAGGACTTCTGTTCCTGGGAACTAGCTGTATTGTACAGCTTCTTTCCTCTGCCCCCGGCTCTGACAAGAAAGGACGCACCTCAGACTTTCTTGTTTCTTTATTCGAAAAGCTGCATTTAATAATGTCGTGCTTTCCTAGGCTGTGCAGGAATATAAGGCAAAATATCAGAATTACCAGCTATAACTGTGGAGACCAGGCCCGAGAACCTTTCTCCACACAATCCTCAGCCTTCCATATGCCTCTTAAGTCGGCATCATCTGTCCAATGTATATTCTACAGGACACGTCAAGCAGAAATCGACATAGCTTTTGTCTCTAGGACCCAGTATACTAATGTCCCTTTGGGCATGCTTTATAATTATATATCTATCACTTAAGACAGCATCTTAAAATATTTATATGCATACTAGGGTCTCAATCTCTGCTGATAAGGTACCTGTCCACGCTGCCACAGCGCTATAAACCCATGCCGACACAATCGCCGGTCTGGGTAGTATACTAGAATGTGCACGCTATCTGCAGGATCCCTGAGAATAGCTAGTGCAAACACGACACACAAGGGGAAGATTCTCAACACATCCTGGCCCTAGTGGGGAAAGGATACAGCCTGAGAATTCTCTTGTGGGAAGCTGCCGTCTCTTGTCTGGAGATTCCCGCTCTTTTTCCTCATGAGAGGAGGGAAATTTACCTCAGCATTCTTCCCCTTAACATGTGTACTCTCGTGTCAGGGACAGATGAGTCATCAGTGATATGCAAAACATCTTTTATTCCAATAATCATATATTGAATATCTTTTAGCCCTCTTGGCTGTAACTTTGCATTATCGTAGTCGACAGTGGAGTTAAACTCCGTGTCGATACTTTGTTATTTTGGATAGTGAACATAGAGAGACTCTGAAGGACTCTGTGACATAGGGACAGACCAGGGTAGATTTCCTTTCTGTTCCCTAACCTTTTGTGCAATAATTTTACCTCAGCACTTACACATATCCAAACAGGTGTCGGCGTTGTTGACGGAGACACCCTCCCACACACTTATCCGCTCTATCACCTCCTTAGAGGAGCCTTTTACCTGACATGTCGACACACGCGTACCGACACACCACACACACAGGGGATGCTCTATTTGAAGACAGTTCCCCCACCAGGCCCTTTGGAGAGACAGAGAGAGAGTATGCCAGCACACACCACAGCGCTATATAATACTGGGATGTACACTATACTGAGTGATTTTTCCCCTATAGCAGCTTATATACACAGTTTTGCGCCTAAATTTATGTGCCCCCCTCTCTTTTTTACCCTTTGTGTACCAGGATACTGCAGGGGAGAGCCTGGGGAGCTTCCTTCCAGCTGAGCTGTGAAGAGAAAATGGCGCCGGTGTGCTGAGGAAGAAGGCCCGGCCCCCTCAGCGGCGGGCTTCTGTCCTTTCATGTACTTTAATGGCGGGGGTTAATGCACATATACAGTTTATCAGACTGTATTATGTGCTTTTTGCCAAGTAAGGTACTCTAATTGCTGCCCAGGGCGCCGCGCCGCCCCCCCCCCTCCCCCAGCGCCCTGCACCCATCAGTGACCGGAGTGTGTGGTGTGCTAAGGGAGCAATGGCGCACAGCTGCAGTGCTGTGCGCTACCTTAATGAAGACCGGAGTCTTCACCCGCCGATTTTCAACTTCTCTTCGTTCTTCTGGCTCTGCAAGGGGGACGGCGGCGCGGCTCCGGGACCGGACGACCGAGGACTGGGCCTGTGTTCGATCCCTCTGGAGCTAATGGTGTCCAGTAGCCTTAGAAGCCCAAGCTAGCTGCAAGCAGGTAGGTTCGCTTCTCTCCCCTCAGTCCCACGTAGCAGTGAGTCTGTTGCCAGCAGATCTTACTGAAAATAAAAAACCTAACAAATACTTTCTTTCTAGGAAGCTCAGGAGAGCCCCTAGGGTGCATCCAGCTCTGGCCGGGCACAGATACTAACTGAGGTCTGGAGGAGGGGCATAGAGGGAGGAGCCAGTGCACACCAGATATAGTACCTAATCTTTCTTTTAAGAGTGCCCAGTCTCCTGCGGAGCCCGTCTATACCCCATGGTCCTTACGGAGTACCCAGCATCCACTAGGACGTCAGAGAAATGGCGCTGTTCTCTGCTGGGTCTGCACGGAGAAGAAGCTCCAAAGATTGCGCGTCTTCCCACGCAACTTCTATATACTGGTCTGAGGATTCCGACACTAGCCGGGGAATTCAGTCCCCGGTTAGCGTCTGTGTATTGAGGATTCTGTTGCTAGCCTGGAGATTCAGTCTCCAGTTAGCGTCTGTGTACTGAGGATTCTTTCGCTAGCCAGGGGATTCAGACTACCGACTGTGACCAGTTTAGGGTATTTAGACGCTGGCTCAGCACCGCGATTACATTTCTGTGTACATGAAATGGATTCCGCCTGACAGGAAACCACTTTAGCAGCATATGACACCGAGTCCCTAGACATGGCAATGGAAGGTATTAAACACCCACATACACACACACACACACACACAGGGAATATCAGTCACAAGTATGGCAGAGAGAGACACAGAGATTGGAGCCAACCCACACACAGCGCTTACTGAGGTAGAACAAATAAAACTACCATCGCCATCTGTGTACCTTATTACACAGATTTCACACAGCCTCCCCACCATCCCCTTCTACAACCCCCTAGTACCGCTCAGGATAGCTGGAGTTGCTTGGAGGGACAGCTCCCAGTGTACAGGAACTGTAGGCAGGGAAATGGCGCTGAACGCTGCTCGGTCCGCTCGGTCGTCCCCCCCCCCCCCCCACCCTTACTCCCTCGAAGCAGGGAGGCTGTTGTCAGCAGCAGCCCTGTAAAATAATAAACTCTAAAAAATAACTTTACTAGAGAAACACTGGAGAGCTCCCCTAGCTGTGACCGGCTCCTCCGGGCACATTTTCTAAACTGAGTCTGGTAGGAGGGGCAAAGAGGGAGGAGCCAGCCCACACTCTCAAACTCTTATAGTGCCAATGGCTCCTAGTGGACACGTCTATACCCCATGGTACTAATGTGGACCCCAGCATCCTCTAGGACGCAAGAGAAACAGACCAATACATAGATCAGAAGTGATATGTGAAAGATCACAAAGCCTACTAACAGTGACCCAACCCCACCATGCCTAGGTTGAAACATGAGAGCTGTTCAGCTGCAATGAAAAGCTCTTCTCACACAAAAATGAGTAGGGAGTCTTTGGGAGCAGGGGTTTAGTGTTCAATGCACAGGTGGCAATGCTCGGCGGCATATTGCACCGTTGTTTGTGGAATTGAACTCTGCAAGACCTTTGTTAATCATGAGTAATATCTGGAAGAGGCATGTAAAATACACATGGTCTTCGCGTTCCCAGTTTAATAAATAAAACAGGACTCACCTCCAGGCTTCATCGGTCCATATTTAGATCCTACATAGAAACAGTCCAAACACAGGTTTCCCATTGAAAAGATATCACATCCTATACAATGGGAACCTTCTCTCCAGACACGCTCAGGTGTAGAACATACCACAAGTTTTGACTTGTAAATGTAATCTGCAGCTTTCAAACTAGGATAACACACTTCAAACACGATGGGTAAAAGTTCAGAGTAAACCTTACAACATACACGATAAGGTGACCTGATAAATCCCAAATGTAATAACTCATAAAAAACACATTTCACAATTTCAAAAGAGCTTGGATACGGTAGAAGCTTTTATGTTAAGGTGCTGACTTTACAGTAACATTTTAACCAAATGAGTTTGACTCATTTCTTCTCAATATCAGACAAATTGATAGTGTACTCCAACCCCCCTCCCCCTACAATCACGTTACCCAATCAAATGGAGGATAGTCACTTTCTGTGGGTTTACAGAGATCTTTTTGAAATTATGTAATGTACAAGAACAAAATTCTCACAAGGCATTACAATTAGGAGGATTATAATGGACAGAAGGATTAAAAGCAGGAAAAGAAAATCAGCATACTGTTATTCAGTGGATGCCATGTACAATTTAAGTAGATTGATAATTAAATGAGCAGCAGCACTTAATTAGGACTCTGGAAACAAGAGCTGCAGTTTCAAGCGGTGGACTTTGATAGACAGAAATCAGGAAGGAATGCTGGCTCTAGCAGATAGCAAATTCCCAGGTCTTAGCTCCATGACCCTGGTCGGAAACAGGGTTGCGGACCAGAGTCCCGGGTTGTTTGCATTCAGACCTACCTAAATCCTGGGTTTGATGCACGGTCACAATCAAAAACACGGGATTTAGGGGCTAGTGTGGAAAGGGTACAACTCTTATTTTATTCCTATATAATGGCAGCTACTTGCCTTGCTCTGCCCCTTGCACACTCCTAATAGAATCAGGGACGTTAGGTAAGGGTAATAAACTACAAAATAAGTCAAAGAACGGTGTCCCTGGATGTTATAAATGGTGTAAAAATAAGAATTTACTCACCGGTAATTCTATTTCTCGTAGTCCGTAGTGGATGCTGGGAACTCCGTAAGGACCATGGGGAATAGCGGGCTCCGAAGGAGGCTGGGCACTCTAGAAAGATCTTAGACTACCTGGTGTGCACTGGCTCCTCCCACTATGACCCTCCTCCAAGCCTCAGTTAGGTACTGTGCCCGGACGAGCGTACACAATAAGGAAGGATTTTGAATCCCGGGTAAGACTCATACCAGCCACACCAATCACACCGTACAACTCGTGATATGAAACACAGTTAACAGTATGAAACAATAGAGCCTCTCAACAGATGGCTCAACAATAACCCGATTTAGTTAACCATAACTATGTACAAGTATTGCAGATAAACCGCACTTGGGATGGGCGCCCAGCATCCACTACGGACTACGAGAAATAGAATTACCGGTGAGTAAATTCTTATTTTCTCTAACGTCCTAGTGGATGCTGGGAACTCCGTAAGGACCATGGGGATTATACCAAAGCTCCCAAACGGGCGGGAGAGTGCGGATGACTCTGCAGCACTGAATGAGAGAACTCCAGGTCCTCCTCAGCCAGGGTATCAAATTTGTAGAATTTTTGCAAACGTGTTTGCCCCTGACCAAGTAGCTGCTCGGCAAAATTGTAAAGCCGAGACCTCTTGGGCAGCCGCCCAAGATGAGCCCACCTTCCTTGTTGAATGGGCATTGACAGATTTTGGCTGTGGCAGGCCTGCCACAGTATGTGCAAGCTGAATTGTACTACAAATCCAACGAGCAATAGTCTGCTTAGAAGCAGGAGCACTCAGCTTGTTAGGTGCATATAGGATAAACAGCGAGTCAGATTTTCTGACTCTAGCCGTTCTGGAAACATATATTTTCAGTGCCCTGACAACGTCTAGCAACTTGGAGTCCTCCAAGTCCCTAGTAGCCTAGGCACCACAATAGGCTGGTTCAGGTGAAACGCTGACACCACCTTTGGGAGAAACTGGGGACGAGTCCTCAATTCTGCCCTATCCATATGGAAAATCAAATAAGGGCTTTTACAAGACAAAGCCGCCAACTTTGATACTCGCCTGGCAGAAGCCAAGGCCAATAACATAACCACCTTCCACGTGAGATATTTCAGATCCACGGTTTTTAGTGGTTCAAACCAATGTGATTTTAAGAAACTCAACACCACGTTGAGATCCCAAGGTGCCACAGGAGGCACAAACGGGGGCTGACTCTGCAGCACTCCTTTTATAAATGTCTGAACTTCAGGTACTGAAGCTAGTTCTTTTTGAAAGAAAATCGACAGAGCCGAGATCTGTACCTTAATGGAACCCAATTTAAGGCCCATAGTCACTCCTGCTTGCAGGAAATGCAGAAATCGACCTAGTTGAAATTCCTCTGTTGGGGCCCTTTCGGCCTCACACCATGTAACATATTTTCGCCATATGCGGTGATAATGAGTTGCTGTAACCTCTTTCCTGGCTTTAGTAAGCGTAGGAATGACTTCCTCCGGAATGCCCTTTTCCTTCAGGATCCGGCGTTCAACCGCCATGCCGACAAACGCAGCCGCGGTAAGTCTTGGAACAGACAGGGCCCCTGCTGCCGCAGGTCCTGTCTGAGTGGCAGAGGCCATGGGTCCTCTGATATAAATTCTTGAAGTTCTGGGTACCAAGCTCTTCTTGGCCATCCACGAGTATCGTTCTTACTCCTCGCCTTCTTATTATTCTCAGTACCTTTGGTATGAGAGGCAGAGGGGAGAACACATAACCGACTGGTACACCCACGGTGTTACCAGAGCGTCCATAGCTATCGCCTGAGGGTCCCTTGACCCAGTGCAATATCTTTTATAGCTTTTTGTTGAGGCGGGACGCCATCATGTCCACCTGTGGCCTTTCCCAATGGTGTACAATCCTATTGGAAGACTTCTGGAGGAAGTCCCCATTCTCCCGGGTGGAGGTCGTGTCTGTTGAGAAGATCTGCTTCCCAGTTGTCCACTCCGGGAATGAACACTGCTGACAGTGCTAACACATGATTTTCCGCCTATCGGAGAATCCTTGTGGCTTCTGCCATCGCCATCCTGCTTCTTGTGCCGCCCTGTTGGTTTACATGGGCGACTGCCGTGATGTTGTCGGATTGGATCAGTACCGGCTGGTTTTGAAGCAGAGGCCTTGCCGGCCTCAGGGCATTGTAAATGGCCTTCAGGTCCAGAATATTTATGTGTAGGGAAATAACCTGACTTGACCAAAGTCCCTGGAAATTTCTTCCCTGTGTGACTGCCTCCCAGCCTCAAAGGCTGGAATCCATGGTCACTAGGACCTAGTCCTGTATGCCGAACCTGCGGCCCTCTTGAAGATGGGCACTCTGCAGCCACCACAGTAGAGATACCCTGGTCCTTGGAGACAGGGTTATCAGCCTATGCATCGGAAGATGCGATCCGGACCACTTGTCCAACAGGTCCCTCTGAAAAGTTCTTGTATGGAACCTGCCTAATGGGATTGCTTCGTAGGAAGCTACCATTTTTCCCAGGACTCGCGTGCAATGATGCACCGCTACCTATTTTGGCTTCAGGAGGTCTCTGACTAGAGATGACAACTCCTTGGCTTTCTCCTCCGGGAGAAACACTATTTCTGGTTTATGTCCAGAACCATCCCCAGGAACAGTAGACGTGTCATAGGAACCAGCTGTGACTTTGGACTGTTTAGAATCCAACCATGCTGTTGTAGCACTTTCCAAAATAGTGCTACCCCGACTACCAACTGCACCTTGGACCTCGCCCTTATAACGAGATTGTCCAAGTACGGGATAATTACAACTCCCTTTTTTTGAAGGAGTATCAACATTTCGGCCATTACCTTGATAAAACACCCTCGGTGCCATGTACAGTCCAAACGGCAGTGTCTGGACTTGGTAATGGTAATCCTGTACCACAAATCTGAGGTACTCCTGGCGAAGATGGTAAATGGGGACATGCAGGTAAGCATCCTTGATGTCCCAGGATACCATGTAATCCCCCTCGTCCAGGCTTGGAATAACCGCCCTGAGCGATTCCATCTTGAACTTGAATTTTTGTGTTCAAGGATTTTAAATATAAAATGGGTCACACCGAACCATGCGGTTTCGGTACCCCAACCCGTGTGGAATAGTAACCCCGTCCTTGTTGAAGTAGGGGCACCTTGAGTATTACCTGTTGGGAATACCGCTTATTAATTGCCTCTAGCACAGCCTCCCTGCCTGAGGGAGTTGTCAGCAAGGCATATTTTAGGAAACGGCTGGGGGGAGACATCTCGAATTCCAGCTTGTACCCCTGAAATACTACTTGAAAGAAACAGGGATCCACCTGTGAGCGAGCCCACTAATTGCTGAAATTTTTTAGACGGCCCCCCACCGTACCTGGCTACACCTGTGGAGCACCCGCGTCATGGTGTGGCCTCACAGGAGGCGGGGGAAGAATCTTGATTCTGGGAACAGGCTGACTGGTGCAGCTTTTTTCCCTCTACCCTTGTCTCTGTACAGAAAGGAAGTGCCATTTGACCCGCTTGCTTTTCTGAAGCCGAAAGGACTGTACCTTTGTCTGTGAGGAAACCTGAGGTCAAATTATTTCTTCCCAGCAGTTGCTGTGGATACGAGGTCCCAGAGACCATCCCCAAATAATTCCTCACCCTTATAAGGCTCTCTATGCGCTTTTTAAGTCAGCATCACCTGTCCAGTGACAGGTCTCTAATACCCTCCTGACAGAATGGACATTACATTTATTTTGGATGCCAGCCGGCAAAATATCCCTCTGTGCATCCCCCATATATAAGACGACGTCTTTAATATGTTTTTATGTTTTCCAACTAGTATCCCTGTTTGACAGGGTCACCGACCACGCTGCAGCAGCACTATCTGCAGGTCTCAGTCTAGTACCTGAGTGTGTAAATACAGACTTCAGGATAGCCTCCTGTTTTTTATCAACAGGTACCTATTAAAGTGGCCGTATCCTAAGACGGCAGTGCCACCTTTTTTGACAAACGTGTGAGCGCCTTATCCACCCTAGGGGATATCTCCCAGCGTAACTTATCCACCTGGCGGGAAAGGGTACGCCATCAGTAACTTTTTATAAATTTCTTAACGGGGGAACCCACGCTTTCACACACTTCATTTATTCATCTGATGGGGGAACAAAACACTGCCTGTTTTTTCTCCCCAAACCTAAAACCCATTTTTAGAGGTGCTTGGGTTAAAGTCAGAAATGTATAACACATTTTTTATTGCCGGGATCACGTCACGGATGTTCCTAGTGGATTGTGTATATGTCTCCACCTTGTCGACACTGGAGTCAGACTCCGTGTCGACATCTGTGTCTGCCATCTGAGAGAGCGGGCGTTTTTGAGCCCCTGATGGCCTTTGAGACGCCTGGGCAGGCGCGGGCTGCGAAGCCGGCTGTCCCACAGCTGTTACGTCATCCACCCTTTTATGTAAGGAGTTGACACTGTCGGTTAATACCTTTCACCTATCCATCCACTCTGGTGTCGGCCCCACAGGGGGCGACATCACATATATCGGCCTCTGTTCTGTCACCATATAAGCCTCCTCATTCAACATGTCGACACAGCCGTACCGACACACCGCCGACACACAGGGAATGCTCTAAACGAGGACAGGACCCACAAAAGCCCTTTGGGGGGACAGAGTAAGAGTATGCCAGCACACACCAGAGCGCTATATATATACAGGGACTAACTGAGTTATGTCCCTAATAGCTTTTATATAATATACTGTATACAGTGCCAATTTTAATGCCCCCCCTCTCTTTTCCCTCTTACTGTACTGTAGAATTGCAGGGAAGAGCCAGGGAGCTTCCCTCCAGCCGAGCTGTGAGGGAAAAATGGCGCCAGTGTGCTGAGGAGATAGGCTCCGCCCCTTTTTCGCGGCCTATTCTCCCGTTTTTTTATGGAATTCTGGCAGGGGTATTTACCTCATATATAGCCCCTGGGGCCATATATTGAGGTATTTTAGCCAGCCAAGGTGTTTTTATTGCTGCCTCAGGGCGCCCCCCCCAGCGCCCTGCACCCTCAGTGACCGGAGTGTGAAGTGTGTGAGAGGAGCAATGGCGCACAGCTGCAGTGCTGTGCGCTACCTTGGTGAAGACAGAGTCTTCATGCCGCCGATTTTCCGGACCATCTTCTTGCTTCTGGCTCTGTAAGGGGGACGGCGGCGCGGCTCCGGGACCGAACATCAAGGCTGGGCCTGCGGTCGATCCCTCTGGAGCTAATGGTGTCCAGTAGCCTAAGAAGCCCAATCCGGCTGCAAGCAGGCGAGTTCGCTTCTTCTCCCCTTAGTCCCTCGCTGCAGTGAGCCTGTTGCCAGCAGGTCTCACTGAAAATAACAAATTCTAAGACTATAACTTTCTAAGAGCTCAGGAGAGCCCCTAGTGTGCATCCAACCTCGGCCGGGCACGAAATCTAACTGAGGCTTGGAGGAGGGTCATAGTGGGAGGAGCCAGTGCACACCAGGTAGTCTAAGATCTTTCTAGAGTGCCCAGCCTCCTTCGGAGCCCGCTATTCCCCATGGTCCTTACGGAGTTCCCAGCATCCACTAGGACGTTAGAGAAACCGTTTATAATGTGTACATTTCGCTATTCACTGCCCAGGAGAACTAGCAGATTAACTTTTGAGAACTCCCATGATATAACAATATATTATACTGCTATGCCAAATTAAAGCTGTATTAAGAAAAGACACAAATCTAATACGGCGGAAATCAATTACTGCGGGCAGCAACTGTCACCCTCAGGGAACTGACAAAGCTATTCAATTCACCTGGACGTGGTGAGCTGAAATGTGAGAAGTCTCTGCTGTTTGGGCGCCCAAACAGCAATTTTCCTGTCACGCCCATTAGTTTTATCGGGTTTTCACGGTTTACGCCGCTAAACCCTAACTGGGTGCAGAAAGCAGAAGTGCGCCCAAAACAAAATCGAGTCGCAACAATGGGCTCCCATTATCGGGCACGAAAAAAACAAACAACAAATGAATACCACCCTAAGGTACTAAGCCTTGCAAAGTGATACATTTTGCGATGATAAATTCCAACCAGCTCTTAACTGTCATTTTTCAAACTCAGCCTGCGACATGGCACTTAACAGCGGATTGGCTGGCACTTTATCACTGTGAAATTTATCACTTTTCAAGGCTTAGTACATCTGGCACTAAATGTGTGATTCAATTGTTTTTCCACTGGCAGCCAGTAGATGGCGCCCAGACGGAGCTATTGAATTGTACCTGGAAATTGTAGTGACGATCTTCCATCACTTTTTAGATGGAAGATCGGGAGCGATAATCAATTGAATATTCGCCTAAATGTGTACAAAAAAAAAATAAGAATTTACTTACCGATAATTCTATTTCTCGTAGTCCGTAGTGGATGCTGGGAACTCCGTAAGGACCATGGGGAATAGCGGCTCCGCAGGAGACTGGGCACATCTAAAGAAAGCTTTAGGATCACCAGGTGTGCACTGGCTCCTCCCCCTATGACCCTCCTCCAAGCCTCAGTTAGGATACTGTGCCCGGACGAGCGTACACAATAAGGAAGGATTTTGAATCCCGGGTAAGACTCATACCAGCCACACCAATCACACTGTACAACTTGTGATCTGAACCCAGTTAACAGCATGATAATAGAGGAGCCTCTAGAAAAGATGGCTCACTACAACAATAACCCGAATTTTTTTGGTAACAATAATTATGTACCAGTATTGCAGACAATCCGCACTTGGGATGGGCGCCCAGCATCCACTACGGACTACGAGAAATAGAATTATCGGTAAGTAAATTCTTATTTTCTCTGACGTCCTAGTGGATGCTGGGAACTCCGTAAGGACCATGGGGATTATACCAAAGCTCCCAAACGGGCGGGAGAGTGCGGATGACTCTGCAGCACCGAATGAGAGAACTCCAGGTCCTCCTCAGCCAAGATATCAAATTTGTAGAATTTTACAAACGTATTTGCTCCTGACCAAGTAACTGCTCGGCAAAGTTGTAAAGCCGAGACCCCTCGGGCAGCTGCCCAAGATGAGCCCACCTTCCTTGTGGAGTGGGCATTTTAAGATTTTTGGCTGTGGCAGGCCTGCCACAGAATGTGCAAGCTGAATTGTACTACAAATCCAACGAGCAATCGTCTGCGTAGAAGCAGAAGCACCCAATTTGTTGGGTGCATACAGGATAAACAGCGAGTCAGATTTTCTGACTCCAGCCGTCCTGGAAACATGTATTTTCAGGGTCCTGACCACGTCAAGCAACTTGGAATCCTCCAAGTCCTTAGTAGCCGCAGGTACCACAATAGGTTGGTTCATGTGAAATGCAGAAACCACCTTAGGTAGAAAATTTGAGGACGAGTCCTCAATTCTGCCCTTTTAGAATGAAATATTAAGTAAGGGCTTTTATATGATAAAGCCGCCCATTCTGACACCCGCCTGGCTGAAACCAGGGCTAACTCGTCACTTCCATGTGAGATATTTTAAGTCCACAGTGGTGAGTGGTTCAAACCAATGTGACTTTAGGAAACTCAACACAACATTGAGATCCCCAAGGTGCCACTGGAGGCACAAAAGGAGACTGTATATGCAGTACCCCTTTTACAAACGTCTGAACTTCAGGCACTGAAGCCAGTTCTTTTTGGAAGAAAATCGACAGGGCCGAAATTTGAACCTTAATGGACCCTAATTTTAGGCCCATAGACAGTCCTGTTTGCAGGAAATGGAGGAAACGACCCAGTTGAAATTCCTCTGTAGGGGCCTTCTTGGCCTCACCCCACGCAACATATTTTCGCCAAATGCGGTGGTAATGTTTTGCGGTTACGTCTTTCCTGGCCTTGACCAGGGTAGGGATCTTCAGGATCCGGCGTTCAACCGCCATGCCGTCAAACGCAGCCGCGGTAAGTCTTGGAACAGACAAGGCCCTTGCTGGAGCAGGTCCTTTCTTAGAGGTAGAGGCCACGGTTCGTCCGTGAGCATCTCTTGAAGTTCCGGATACCAAGTCCTTCTTGGCCAATCCGGAACCATGAGTATAGTTCTTACTCCTCTCCTTCTTATGATTCTCAGTACTTTTGGTATGAGGGGCAGAGGAGGGAACACATACACTGACTGGTACACCCACGGTGTTACCAGAGCGTCCACCGCTATTGCCTGAGGGTCCCTTGACCTGGCGCAATATCTGTCTAGTTTTTTGTTTAGACGGGACGCCATTATGTCCACCTTTTGTTTTTCCCAACGGTTTACAATCAGGTGGAAGACTTCTGGGTGAAGTCCCCACTCTCCCGGGTGAAGGTCGTGTCTGCTGAGGAAGTCTGCTTCCCAGTTGTCCACTCCCGGAATGAACACTGCTGACAGTGCTATCACATGATTTTCCGCCCAGCGAAAATCCTTGCAGCTTCTGCCATTGCCCTCCTGCTTCTCGTGCCGCCCTGTCTGTTTACGTGGGCGACTGACGTGATGTTGTCCGATTGGATCAATACCGCCTGACCCTGAAGCAGGGGTTTCGCTTGACTTAGGGCATTGTAAATGGCCCTTAGTTCCAGAATGTTTATATGAAGAGATGTCTCCAGGCTTGACCATAAGCCCTGGAAATTCCTTCCCTGTGTGACTGCTCCCCAGCTTCGCAGGCTGGCATCCGTGGCCACCAGGACCCAGTCCCGAATGCCGAATCTGCGGCCCTCTAGAAGATGAGCACTCTGCAACCACCACAGGAGGGATACCCTTGTCCCTGGTGACAGGGTTATCCGCTGAAGCATCTGAAGATGCGACCCGGACCATTTGTCCAGAAGGTTCCACTGTGCGTGGAATCTGCCGAATGGGATTGCTTCGTATGAAGCCACCATTTTTACCCAGAACCCTTGTGCATTGATGCACTGAGACTTGGTTCGGTTTTAGGAGGTTCCTGACTAGCTCGGATAACTCCCTGGCTTTCTCCTCCGGGAGAAGCACCTTCTTTCTGGACTATGTCCAGAATCATCCCTAGGAACAGAAGACAAGTCGTCGGAACCAGCTGCGATTTTTGGAATATTGAAAATCCAATCGTGCTGCCGCAACACTACCTGATATAGTGCTACACCGATCTCCAACTGTTCCCTGGATCTTACCCTTATCAGGGAATCGTCCAAGTAAAGGATAACTAAAATTCCCTTCCTTCGAAGGAATATCATCATTTCGGTCATTACTTCAGTAAAGACCCGGGGTGCCGTGGACCATCCCTACGGCAGCGTCCGAACTGATACAGTTCTGTACCATAACCTGAAATACCCTTGGTGAGAAGGGTAAATTTTGACATGAAGGTAAGCCTCCTTGATGTCCCGAGACATCATGTAGTCCCCTTCTTCCAGGTTTGCAATCACTGCTCTGAGTGACTCAATTTTGAATTTGAACCTCTGTATGCAAGTGTTCAAAGATTTTAGATTTTAAAATCGGTCTCACCGAGCCGTCTGGCTTCGGTACCACAATAGTGTGGAATAATACCCCGTTCCCTGTTGCAGGAGGGGTACCTTGATTATCACCTGCTGGGAATACAGCTTGTGAATGGCTTCCAAAACTGCCTCCCTGTCAGCGGGAGACGTCGGTAAAACAGACTTTGGAAACGGCGAGGGGAATACGTCTCGAATTCCAATTTGTACCCCTGAAATATTATCTGAAGGATCCAGGGGTCTACTTGCGAGTGAGCCCACTGCGCACTGAAATTCATTGAGAACGGGACCCCACCGTGCCTGAATTTGTAAAGCCCTAGCGTCATACTGAGGGCTTGGCAGCGGCGGAAAAGGGTTTCTGTTCCTTGGAACTGGCTGATCTCTGCAGCCATTTTCCTCTCCCTCTGTCACGAGCAGAAAAGAGGAACCCTTTTGTCCGCTTGCCAACCAGGACTGCGCCTGATAATACGGCGTCTTCTTTTGAGAGGCGACCTGGGGTACATCCCCTCTTTTAAGGCAATACTTCCAAATGCCGTTTGGAATCCGCATCACCTGACCACTTTACTGGAATAATTGGACAATGCACTTATACTTGATGCCAGTCGGCAAATATTCCGCTGTGCATCCTGCATATATAGAAATGCATCTTTTAATTGCTCTATAGGCAATAATATACTGTCCTTATCTAGGATATCATATTTCCAGTCAGGGAATCCGACCACGCCAACCCAGCACTGCACATCCAGGCTGAGGCGATTGCTGGTCGCAGTATAACACCAGTATGTGTGTAAATACATTTTAGGATACGCTCCTGCTTTCTATCAGCAGGATCCTTAAGGGCGGCCATCTCAGGAGAGGGTAGAGCCCTTGTTTTTACAAGCGTGTGAGCGCTTTATCCACCCTAGGGGGTGTTTCCCAACGCACCCTAACCTCTGGCGGGAAAAGGTATACTGCCAATAACTTTTTAGAAAATATCAATTGTTATCGGGGGGAAACCCACGCATTTTATTTCTCAGATTCAGGAAAACTACAGGAAGTTTTTCCTCACCAAACATAATACCCCTTTTTTTGGTGGTATTCATATTATCAGAAAAGTGTAAACTTTTTCCATTGCCTCAATCATGCAATGTGTGGCCCTATTGGAAATCACGGTTGTCTCTTCACCGTCGACACAGGAGTCAGTACCCCTGTCGGCGTCTGTATCTGAGGTAACGGGCGCTTTAGGGCCCCTGTTAGAGACGTCTGGACATGCACAAGCTGAGTAGCCGGCTGTCTCATGTCAACCACTGTCTTTTATACAAAGCTGACACTGTCACGCAATTTCAACAGTACATCCACTCAGGTGTCGACCCCCTAGGGGGTGACAACACAATTTCAGACACTCTACTCCGTCTCCTCATCATTTTTCTCCTCATACTTGTCGACACCAACGTACCGACACACAGCACACACACAGGGAATGCTCTGATAGAGGACAGGATCCCACTAGCCCTTTGGGGAGACAGAGGGAGAGTTTGCCAGCACACACCAGAGCGCTATATATATATATATATATATATATATATACACAGGGATAACCTTATATAAGTGTTTTTCCCTTTATAGCTGCTGTATTGTTATATACTGCGCCTAATTTGTGCCCCCCTCTCTTTTTTAACCCCTTTCTGTAGTGTAGTGACTGCAGGGGAGAGCCAGGGAGCTTCCCTCCAACTGAGCTGCGAGGGAAAATGGCGCCAGTGTGCTGAGGAGATAGGCTCCGCCCCTTTCTCGGCGTCCTTATCATCCTTTTTTTCTGTATGTTTTGGCAGGGGTTAAATGCATCCATATAGCCCAGGAGTTATATGTGATGCATTTATTTTAGCCATATAAGGTTTTTTTATCGATTTATTGCGTCTCAGGGCGCTGCCCCCCCCCAGCGCCCTGCACCCTCAGTGACCGGAGTGTGAAGTGTGCTGAGAGCAATGGCGCACAGCTGCGGTGCTGTGCGCTACCTTATCTGAAGACAGGATCGTCTTCTGCCGCCGATTTTTCCGGACCTCTTCGCTCTTCTGGCTCTGTAAGGGGGACGGCGGCGCGGCTCCGGTGACCCATCCAGGCTGAACCTGTGATCGTCCCTCTGGAGCTAATGTCCAGTAGCCTAAGAAGCCCAATCCACTCTGCACGCAGGTGAGTTCGCTTCTTCTCCCCTTAGTCCCTCGATGCAGTGAGCCTGTTGCCAGCAGGTCTCACTGAAAATAATAAACCTAAACTAAAACTTTCACAAAGAGCTCAGGAGAGCCCCTAGTGTGCACCCTTCTCGTCGGGCACAGAAATCTAACTGAGGCTTGGAGGAGGGTCATAGGGGGAGGAGCCAGTGCACACCAGGTGATCCTAAAGCTTTCTTTAGATGTGCCCAGTCTCCTGCGGAGCCGCTATTCCCCATGGTCCTTACGGAGTTCCCAGCATCCACTAGGACGTCAGAGAAAAAAAAATTAAACCACTACAAAAACAGCACACCACCAAAATGTCAAACATGACCTGGTCAGCAATTAGCCTGGCAAGATCGCATCAGATGCGACCACACAAGGCTGGGCTTTCCCTAACATGGCCAAATCTGATGCAACCAGTCAGAAACGCCTACTAGGCGGCTGCCGAAAGATAATCTTCCAGTAGTTGCCTATATCACAGGGACCTCCGGTCCCCCCTACACCCACGGACACAGACACGCATCCTGTGTGTCCCGATCACTCCTGGCTACAGTGATTGGGCACATTTGTAGAACCCCCACCCCACCCCCCAGCCGACTCTGAAGTGCAGCTCATAGCCGCGGCTCTCCCTCACTTCAAAGAGAAGCTGCGGCTCCATCCTCCAGTGTGTCCCCAATCACTGTGCTCAGAACCTTCCCCACCTCCACCAGTCTGCTGTGTTTTATATATATGGCTGTGTCCTGATCACTGTGACCAGCAGTGGTCGAGAAGCCGGCAGAGATCAGCTGCAGCTACCTGACACATGCTTTACTGCACTCTGCATGTGGGGTAGTGGGGAATGTATGCACAAGGAGATGGAGATCAATCACTAATGGTGGGGGGGGGCGGGGGGGGGGGGGCTTAGTTTTTAAACATGTAATTTTTTTATTTTTTTTTTTACTACTAAGGGGGTGGTGAGGTACTATTATTAGGATTAAGGGAAAGTATTCACTTGTGTACAGGTTAACCACTTAAAGGTGGCATTTCAATAAAGTGTGGATTGCAGAGCCGTGCCACAGAAACGTTTCATACCCAGCACTTCGTAACCAGCAAAACTGTACATTTTTTCCTAGCACTGAATAGATGCATGCAGTCAAACCTGCAATGTTGGACACCAGAATTCCTGATGATGGGTGCAGCGGCACATCACCAAGAATTGGAATTGCCCAATACAAAGCTCACGCAGCACTGCATTAAGAGAAATTCATTCATTAATGATTACCAGATTTTTGGATAGCACATCACTGGAAACAAATTACAAAACAAAATAAGTGTTAATCTGTTAACATAACTCGAACAAATATCACCCTAGTCCTAGAATTGTGTAGATGTTACTATCAGGATCAACAGGCTACAAATCAAGAGATTTAGAGCATGTGATTCTTCACACAATAGCATGACTGAAATAGCCGTAACTTGACAGTGATCTCCTGTTTTGTAACCAATTGCTTGTAAACTGTGATGGCCAATCTCTGTGTAGTGCAATAATCTCATTTAGATGCCCAATGTAATCTTCTGCCAATTAATCTGTCCATAGAATTTAATAGGATCGTCCATTAATCTCTAATCCTATGAGATTTAAGGCGATTCTAGGCAGGAAACACTTATTTGAAATAGAGCAAGATGATTTTGGCAATTAAATTCATGTAATTAATTGCAGAAACACATTTACATTATGTTCTTAAAGTAGATCCAAGTGTATTATGCTGAGTTTTCTAGTAACCCTTATCCAAAAATCACACATTTTTGGTTCCCCTATTGAGAGGACACATATACATGTATACACACACACACACTATCATATATATATATATATATATATATATATATATATATATATATATACATACATACATACATACATACATACATACATACACACACACACATACATACATAAATTATGTCGGGACTCACATGACTGACCAAACTGTAATTTGCTCGGGTGCCCTCCTTGAAGCTGAAAAACTCCACCAAATGTACACACTAACAGGCGGCACTCACGAGTCTTGCAAGGAAGAATAACTCAGACAGACAGCGTCACAGTGTTCGACGTTTCAGTCGTATTAAGACTTTTTTCAAGTGTGTGCGTATAATAAATATATATATATATATATATATATATATATATATATATATATATATATATATATATATATATATATATTTTTTTTTTTTTTTTTTTTTTTATTAGGATTTTGGTACCTACCGGTAAATCCTTTTCACGCAGTCCGTAGAGGATGCTGGGTTCCACATTAGTACCATGGGGTATAGACTGGTCCACCAGGGGTCATTATTGGCACTTTAAGAGTTTGAGAGCGTGGGCTGGCTCCTCCCTCTATGCCCCTCCTACCAGACTCAGTCGAGAAACTGTGCCCGAGGAGACAACATACTTCGAGAGAAGGATTATACACAAATAGAGGCGAGATTCATACCAGCTCACACATACAAGGCACGTCAAGCCAACTAGCTGAAACAGTACTTACCAAGTAACAATGCAGTACTCAACTAAAACGAAGTTGTACTGAACCAAATAACATTTGCAGGAAAACCAAGCGCTGGGCGGGCGCCCAGCATCCTCTACGGACTACGAGAAAAGGATTTACGGGTAGGTACCAAAATCCTATTTTCTCTTACGTCCTAGAGGATGCTAGGGTCCACAATAGTACCATGGGGATGTACCAAAGCTCCCAGAACGGGGAGAGAGTGCGGAGGCTCTTGCAGAACTGATTGGCCTCTTATGATCTGAAGTTCAGTCAAAGTATCGAACTTTTAAAACTTTGCAAACGTGTTCGACCCAGACCAAGTTGAAGCTCGGCAAAGATGCACTGCCGAGACCCCCCGGGCAGCCGCCCAGGAAAACCCCACTTTACGAGTAGAGTTGGCGTTAACAGATTTTGGACACGGCAGTCCTGCCGTAGAATAAGCGTGCTGGATAGTGAACCTGATCCAGCGAGAGATCGTCTGGTTAGAAGCAGGACACCCAATTTTCATGGTATCATATAGGACAAACAAAGAATCCGATTTTCTGTGACGAGAAGTTCTCTTCACATATCTTCAGAGCCCTTACGACATCCAAGGACTTTGATGTAATTGAAGAGTCAGTCGCCACTGGCACCACAATAGGTTGGTTGATATGAAATGCCGACATAACCTTTGGAAGAAACTGCTGACGAGTCCAAAGCTCAGCTCTATCTTCGTTGAAGATCAAGTAAGAGCTTTTACAGGACAAAGAAACCAGCTCGGGCACACATCTAGCAGAAGCTAAGGCAAACACAGTGATCGCCTTCCATGTAAGAAATTTGACCTCTACCTCCTGTAGAGGCTCAAACCAATCCGATTGGAGGAACTGAAACACCACGTTAAGGTCCCAAGGCGCTGTAGGCGGCACAAAGGGAGGTTGGATATGCAGAACTCACTTCAAAAAGGTCTGAACCTCAGGGAGGGCAGCCAATTGTTTTTGAAAGAAAATGGATAGGGCTGAAATCTGGACCTTCACAGATCCCAACCTCAGACCCATATCCACTCCTGCTTGCAGGAAGAGGAGGAAACGTCCCAGTTGAACTTACACCAAGAGACATATTTCTTCCAAATACGATGGTAATGTTTAGACGTTACACCTTTCCTAGCCTGTATAAGGGTAGGAATAACCTTCTTTGGAATTCCCTCCTGAGCAAGAATCAGGCGCTCAACTTCCATGCCGTCAAACGTAGCCGCGGTAAGTCTTTCTAGGCGAACGGCCCCTGCTGCAGCATGTCTCCCCGAAGAGGAAGAGACCTTGGCTCTTCTTGCAGTAGATTTAGAAGGTCCGCGTACCAAGCCCTTCTTGGCCAGTCTGGGGCAATGAGGATCACTTGAACCCTTGTTCTCCTTATGAGTTTTAGGATTCTTGGGATGAGTGGGAGTGGTGGAAACACGTACACTGACTGGAACACCCACGGAGACACCAGGGCATCCACTGCCACTGCCTGTGGGTCCCTCGACCTGGAACAATAACGTTGAAGCTTCTTGTTGAGACGAGAGGCCATCATGTCTATTTGGGTTAAGCCCCAAAGATCTGTTATTTCCATGAACACCACTCCTGGATGGAGATCGTGTCTGCTGAGGAAGTCTGCTTCCCAGTAGTCTACTCCCGGAATGAAGATGGCTGACAGCGCTAACGCATGTTTTTCTGTCCAGAGTAGCATTCTTGTCACCTCTGACATTGCCGCTCTGCTCTTCGTTCCGCCTTGTCAGTTTATGTAAGCCACTGCTGTTACGTTGTCCGACTGCACTTGAATGGCCCGATTTCTCAGAAGAGGGGCCGCCTGAAGAAGACCGTTGTAGACGGCTCTTAGTTCCAGGATGTTGATGGGGAGGCCGGCCTCCAGGCTTGACTACCATCCTTGGAAGGTCACTCGAGTGACTGCTCCCCAGCCCCGAAGGCTCGCATCCGTGGTTAGAAGGACCCAATCCTGAATCCCGAACCTGCATCCCACCAGAGGGTGGGGCAATTGGAGCCACCAGAGGAGTGAAATCCTGGCCTTTGGCGACAGACGAATTCTCTGGTGCATGTGGGAGGTGAGATCCCGACCACTTGTCCAGGAGATCCAGTTGGAAGGTCCGAGCGTGGAACCTCCCGTACTGGAGAGCCTCGTAAGAGGCCACCATCTTTCCCAATAGGCGAATGCATTGATGAACCGACACCCGGGGTGGCTTCAGGACATCCCGGACCATAATTTGTATCACCAACGCCTTTTCCTGCGGAAGAAATACCCTCTGCACTTCCGTATCCAGGATCATTACCGGAAATTACAACCTCTGGATTGGTTCCAAATGTAACTTTGGAAGGTTCAGAATCCAACCGTGACTCTGGAGCAGTCGGGTTGTGAGAACAATGGACTGCAGTAGCTTCTCCTTGGACGATGCCTTTATCAGCAGATAGTCCAGATATGGAATGATGTTAACACCTTGCTTGCGGAGAATCATAATTTCCACCATCAACTTGGTAAACACCCTCAGTGCTGTGGAGAGGCCGAATGGCAGGGCCTGGAACTGGAAATTACAGTCCAGCAATGCGAAGCAGAGATAAGCCTGATGCGGCAACCAGATCGGAATGTGGAGGTACGAATCCTTGATATCCAGTGATACCAGGAATTCCCCTTCTTCCAGACCTGATATCACCGCCCTGAGAGACTCCATCTTGAACTTGAACTCCTTTAGAAAGGGGTTAATGATTTTAGGTTCAGAATGAGCCTGACCAAACCATCCATTTTCGGTACCACGAAAAGGTTTGAATAGTAACCTTTGGTCAGCATGTGAGGTGGCACTGGCACAATGACCTGTGCCTCCACCAGCTTTTGGGCAGCGCTGTCCTCCAACAGAGATGGTAAGCCTGACTTGAAAAAGCGATGAAGAGGGAGACTTTGAAATTCCAGCCTGTATCCCTAAGACACAATAACTAATTCCAGCCTGTATCCCTAAGACACAATAACTATCACCCAGGGATCCAGGCCAGACGATACCCAGACATGACTGAAGTGTCCGAGTCTCGCACCCACTGGCCCCACCACCGGGGCGTGCAGTCCACAGTCATACGGAGGACTTTGGCGTACCCGAAGTAGGCTTTTGTTCCTGGGAACCTGCAGCGGCAGGTTTTCTGGACTTAACCCGACCTCCCCTAAAGAAAGTATTGGACAGTCTGGCCTTTCTAGGCTTGCTAGGCCGAAAGGACTGCGTTGCAGCTGAAGAGAAGGATTTCTTCGGAGCAGGTGCTGCTGAGGGAAGAAACGGA